>NW_017306624.1:436403-462537 GCF_000935625.1 Nanorana parkeri | reverse complement strand
CACAGTGCTCATCGTCACTTGTCCTGGCATTTCTTTATTTGTCTGAAAGTGGAAATAATGGGCAGAATAAAAAATTACCTGTGATTCAGTCTGTCAGTAGTAATCGCTTTTTCACAGTCTCCCCTGTAAAATATATTTTATTACCTGTTAATCCTGAGAGTAAGTGTCTTATTTTCAACTTCTTTAACAGACCGAGCTGTACAGCAAAAGTGGTAGAGGTTTGAGACAAACCGTTTAACACAGACAGGGCTCAGCTTTTATTCATTTAGTTAAATCTTTTATCCAAAAAATGTTTTTGTAACTGTTTTAGAAAGGATTATTTAGAGTTGGGCTTTATTTGTTAGTCGCTTATATAAAGTTCACCTAATTCTATTAGTTCATCTAACACTACCCTCGCCACAGGTTGACAATGCTGCTGTCCAAGGATGGCTCTGTTGCTCCCCTCTTGACTACAGTGGAGGAGCAAGTAGCCACATTAGGAAAAAAAGTGTTTTTTAAGACAGATTACCAAATGAAGATAAAGCCAAAAACAATAAAACTTAATGCAGACCCCACTTTGAAGGATTAGTCGGCTTCAATATAGTTTTTGAGTTTAGATGCGCTTTAAGAACTGTACTGTGTTGCCTTCTAACAATTTATTAGATTCAGCTCTGCACTAGAAAATGACTGTTGTGAGACTTTTATTAGTCTGAATGGCAGTTGTTGAGGCAACACAGGAGAGTTTAAAATGTGATAAATGAGACCGATTAGTGTATGGACAGTTGCTGACTAGCTGAATGCCTTCAGTAGTTAATGTGTGCACATACCATGCAGAGTTTTGAGACCCCATATGTTTTATTGCTTCTCTAAACCCAGTGATTTTTTTTAAATTTTATTTTTTTCATTGGGATTGTAGGAATTTGCTGCCCTTCCCTCCCCTTTTTTTTTCTACGAATCCCAATTTTAGTTAACTGAGCTGCTCTTTAGACATGTGGTAAATGGCTTGAAAACTTTGTAACATAAGTAACCATTTAATTATTGTGAATGATGCTTGGTATTAAGTGGCTGCTACATGTAGGACATTGGATGCCATTCCTTACATTACCAGGGTCACACTACAGGCTACCCTCTGTGAATAATCTCTGCTTCAATGGTGAGAATTGTCCCTAGAGCTGATAATCATTAATGAACTGTAAAAGTTTTTTTTCTAATACTTTGCACAAAATTGTTGGATTTGTTAAATTATTTCTCAAATGTTTTATGAGAGCTACTTTCTGTGATGTACAATTGAAGTAGATCATTAAAAACTGGAATGTCAAACTCCTTTGTTTGTTTGTACTATGAAAATGTAAGTACACACTTGTCTTGTCTGACCAAAGCTCCAGATGCACGTTTTGGTTAAGGAGGCTGTAGTCCTATGTACCGGCCCACACATAGATTATAGACACTTTTGTCTTGTGGAGTTGGGTTTCCCAGAGGACAGACTGCCCCCTCCCCCCCAGTGACTGAGATCTCAACAGCTCGAATATAACTGGTGAGTGCTGCAAGCCACCATGGGGTTGTTGCCACACGGTTACACAGTGTAAATATTGTTTCATTCTGCAAATAAAGATTGATCCAGTCTGAATTGTGCTACTATCCTTTCCTCTGTGCATTTGCTCTGCAGCACATACTGCAAAGCAAATGCACAGAGTTGTTTATTCAAATAGTGGCCATCCTTAATCTGGAAATAGATGATTCTTTCAGAGTAACAAGAACCCCTGGCAGTCCTCTTGTCATGCTGAGACACACTTGACCTCAACATGTTGAAAAATCTATAAGAGCAGAAATAAATGATTCTAATAGAGCGTTTTTGCTTCCTACACAACATGATTATATCCCAAGTTTTAAAAATGCATCTGATCATGGGTGGAATGGAGCTATTTATGGCGGTCTTAAACTCAGGGCTACAAAGGTAATGGTCTTTGATATTGCCTCTTTTGATTGTCCCCAAGTGTTCACCTCTCTTGCTAGTAGAGATATTTAATCGCTGGAATAACATTAACGTTGGGCTGAATTAATTCACTCCAGTCCTTGGCCAAAAACTTGGTTTGACTTTTAACATGACATGAGTCAATTTGTTTGGGTTTTTTTTCCAAGTTACAAACATAAGATGAGTATCTTTCAACAAACTGATTTGAAGCGTGTTAGAGGTGCTGAGAATTTTATTTTCAAAAAGCTTTTTCTTTGACCCCCCCCCCTTAGGCTGTGCACAGGTGCAGACTTGAAGGCCCTAAAAAGCCATTGTTGCTAATGTCGGTGACCATTTCACCTTAGACTTTAACAATTATGTAGTGTGTGATATAGTAACAGGTAGTTGATGTGAAAGGTGATGGAGGTGGTAGATCTAGATATAATTTTTTTATTTTCAAAAAGCTTCTTGGACATTGGTAACAGCTTCAAAGTTTTTAAAGTGCTAAATGATTATTGCTAATGTCTGTGACTATTTCATGTCTATACATAGACAATTATATGGTGGGATTGATGGCAACGAGTATCTGATAAAGCTGGGGTTCGTATTCCTGACTCTTTAAAAAAAAATTATTTAGGTGACCCTCTAAAATATCACTTGTATGTTCTTTTTACTGTCAAGACATGAGTGGTGTTTTGATTTTAGGGCTGTTGGTAGTTATTAAACTGTTAATATCTGTACAAAGAATGCTGTGCATGTAATGTTTTAAGAGGTGGTAGCATTTTACCTCTATGGTTACATTGGTGATTCTAATATATTGCTACCAAGAGATACCCACTTGCTGACAAGTCATCTTAATAGGCTAGTACTACACTGGGGGTTAGGAAATAATTGCAGAGTATCAAATCTCTTAACAAATGGCTTCCTATGGAAAAGCTTGCTGAGATTATTCACACATAGAGGCTCCCTAAAGAGTAAACTTTACAAATGGTATGTACCATTTTGCTCCATTTGTGTAGTGATCATTTCCTATACTTGGTGATTTTAGAAGCTTGAGCTAGCCTATTCCTGTGTCTGCACGCGAGTATAGTTCATCCCTTAAACTTCCACTAAGCAGAGACGGCATTTCTCAGTTTACCTGGCTTAAAAATGCTGTTTTTTTTTTTTTTCTTTTAAATGAACCACATGCTAATGTAGTGTTCAAAGCAATTCTGACCTGGTTCTGTTGGTAGAATGCCAGATAAAACTTTTGCTAATTTTCAAGGTGGTAACTGGTATAGGACATGAAAGGAAATCTCCCCAACAGAGAAATGGGTATCAATAAAAACCCAAACTAGATTTCTTTCCTTATTCAGTCTGCCCAAAGGTAAATGGCTGAAGTTCCACTATAAGCCTTACAGTTTAATTTTTTTTTCTGAACTCTGCAAGACGTGTTATGTTTATTAAAAGGTCTCTTGTCACAAGTGATCCTGCCTGTGGAAGATATGGCTTCAATCCAGCTGCACACAAAGTCGAGGCCATTCATGTCATTTGAAAGGTTAACATCACTGATCTGCAGCTAGTATGAGCCTTGAGAGTCAGAGTAGCGGCTGCTGCTTTGGAAGTATTTAAACTGCTGTACCCACTAGTGTGACTGCTTTTGACACTTTTAAACTTTAAATAAAATCTGCCATGACTTTTTTTTTTTTTTTTTTCCTTTTCCCCCTTTTTTAACAAATTACAGAAATATTGTCTGGAAGTCATCTTTATACAAGACTAACACAATACACGTTAGTCAAATTTCTTATGGTATCTTGTTTCGTCTAGATTTCAAATTCAAACGGGTTTTGAAGAAGGTTGTTTTCTCTGATAACAGCAAGTACTTCTCATTAGAATACATCAATTTAACTGGCTGCGGCACCTGGGATTCACTCTGCAGACTCAAAACACGCAGTGTACAAACGGAGTAGATGTCGGCAGTGATTTTGGCCTCCAAGCCAATACTTGCATAGCTGAAGGGACTTTGCATAAATATCATAAAGAAAAGTTATTTTTATTGAATCCCCTTTTTTAATTTTGCCATTTATGATGGCTCACTTTAAGATATAGCGCAATATACGGTACATTTGTTCACTAACCTCTCAATCCAGTGTTCCTCAAGCTATTCCAGTTTTGTGAGCCACATCAAGAAATGTCAAATGGCAGGAAGTGCACATGTAATAAAACTTTAGATTATAATATTGTAGCTTATGTAAGTGGGTAGATTACTGGCTGGCTTCAGGAACCTTTTGCAATCCAATGGGCATTAGGACTGCTATTTAGCATCTGCAGAGAAACTATCACAAATAATACTGATTAGATTACACTAGAGGTCAACGTTGTGCCAGAACTGTTAAAGCGATCTCCAATATGGAGGGGCTGAACTCTGGGACTTGTGCCAAAATAAGGTAGGCAGAGAGCAAAGCCCTAATCACCAGTATTGCCTGTGTTGTCCTTGCAGTTGATCTCTCGCCCCTTTGCTGAATAACCATGCCTCAAGCTGCACTATGTTCATCTTGATAGAGGCACATTACTTTGCTTTCTTATAACAAATCTTCACTTTTTGAGTTTTTAATTCTTTAAGTGTAATGTAAGCCATTGGTGAATAGAAAGGAAGCAAAGAAACCAAATGTCCTGATCTAGAGAGTAGCAGAGGTCCATATGTGGCTCACAAGATGGGAATATGCCAAATACACATTTTGGTAAAAACTTAACTTCAAGCAATACATTTGTAGATGCTGTGGTACATATCCAAGTAGCTGCTAAACTTTATAGATCTTGTTTATTACACAAAGCATAATAAACTTCTAAAGAAAAGTGCACATGCCAGTGTTCATAGTCCAACTGAAGCCAAAACTTATGTTATTAGTTTTGGATGGAGTGGAGAACACCTGTCCAGGTTTTTATTGCTCTCTGTGTTCCCGATAGGGAGATTCGCCATCTCAATTTGTCCTGTTCAAAATCATAAATTTTGGGCTTTCATTGGAAAAGGAATAGATCGTAGATCTTCCAACGGGGACATTAGTTTTGGTAACCCTGCTTACCACCAGGGATTTCCCTCATTTTTGAGGAATTTCCTTTCACTTCAGTTTTGGCGATTGGACAGGAAGTGATGGAAAATCCCCCCAATGGGCAGATGGCAAAAAGACTGGTTATTAACCTCCTTTATGCCATCTAATACGTAAAAAGTTTAGTTCTTTAGTTCTGCTTTAATTAAACTCCAATGTGTTTGTTTTGTCATAATGTATCTATAGATTTTCCATTTCTAATTTACTAACCATACATTTCAAGATCTTTTTCCATTCTTCATTTTAGAAGGTTCTATATATCATTTGAGGTATTTGCTCTTGAACGTGTTGACATTGTTTTTTGTCTAATTTTTTAATTTTAGCGGTCATAACCGCTCATCTACATAATCCTTTAGTGGGTAGATACTTGTGTTTTATAAAGCATAATCATCTGCTGGAGTTTTCTCTTTTCTTCATTGAAAAATCAATTTATAGACAAAGGTAAATTGTCCTTTGGTCATTTTGTGTGCTGAATATTACATAATAATATAATAATATAAACAATTGATTTAAGTAATGCTATTTTAGCTAATCCCATATGATTTTAAGAGTATAGGGAATGTAATATTTTCAATCACCAAATGTAGCAGATCATAGTAACAAAATACTGCATGCATCATGCTTTAATGAATTGACCAATAGGAGTCACAAATCATTGTTTTAGACCAACGAATGCATAAGCCACCATTGACCTGTAAGGCTGGTGGATATTCACTTGGATGTTGACTGTAAGCTGAGTTTGTACAAGTCCTGCATCATGTGTGCATTTAAAGTGGATCTTTACCCCATTTCACTGAAAATCACATCAGCATTCATCTCTGCATGCTGAAATGACATCATCTTACAGTCATTGAACATATTTTTCTTTTACTTACAATTAGTTTTTTACTTCCTGGTCATCTTGGGCTTTAGTGATGCAGCCTGTGCCTAAGAGTTGCATCTTGGGACGGTTAGATCATCAGAGCATAACAAGGAAATCTCATCTGTAAACGGCAAGATCTCAGGGAAAAGGCATTTTCCCCCTGACATGATGTGAATGGTCACATGTCCTAGTCACATGTGCCAGAGTTCTAGGAAGTAAAGGGAAATGGATTAATCTGCCTTTTTATAAAATGGTTACTGCCAGAAAAATGGAGAGGAAATGAAAAACAAGGTATGCAAAGAAAAATAAGCCTGCAAGTATCTGTAGATTGTCATCTCTAACCATGTTAGACGGTGCCTTTGTTGTAATTTCAAAGATACAAGTAAAGTTCCTCTTTAACCTCCCTGGCGGTATTCCCGAGTGTAGCTTGGGGTTACTTTTCCATACCATAAGCGGTAACCCCGAACTACACTCGGGAAAGCCGCATAGCATTTACTTACCTTGTCCCTCGAGCCGCGCTGTGTTCTGCGGACGATGACGGGTTCCAGGTTCCGTCGCTTGCGAGTGTACGCGTCATAGGGGGGCGGAACCGGCGAGATATTTAAAAAAAAAAAAAAACGACAAAGACGAAAGAAATTCGAAAACAAAATAGACCGAAAAATAACATGAAAAAAATTAAAAACCATACCGCCAGGGAGGTTAAGTAGTTTTTCTATGACCACCTTTTGTTGTGCCTCCTGCCCTAAACTTCCTATCGGGCCAGCTTTTGCCATTGTTGTGCATGGTCAAATCCATTGCAGCCAGTGCAGGCTGTATGCAAAACTAATGTCACGTGGACAAGTATTTATCATTAATAATGATGAATAATTCCATTGTGTTGATTTAAAACTGGCTACATAAGCTAAAATCTCTTTGTACAGTTTCTTTTCAATTAAATGTGTAATACAAGGGCCTGTCTGATTGGCTCTTAATTCAATGCATATTTTAAAGGAATGTAGAGTGTTTCAATATTCAGGTCTCAACAAAAAAATAGGGCAAAGCTGAAATCTTGCATGTTTCATACTTCCAGCCAATACGTAGAGCTCTACGCTCCTTTTCTAATGTTTACCAGTGTAAAGATGCCCCTACACCATACAATTATCTGCAGATTTTCTGTGGTCATATGGAAAAAGTGCAACAGATTGCCTCCAGTGGAGATTACTCCATACACACAGTTAAGTGTAGATGGAGGAATCTGTTGTACCTTTTCCATCTGACCACAGAAAATCTGCATATTGTTACATATGTAGCTCATTTAAAGGTTGAACATGTGTTCTGTTGGTGTGGTGAAGCTGTCCTAAACTCCTGCATTTTGTAGTGCTGAGTCCATCTAGTGCAGCCTAAAAGGTTGGTGGAGACTTCCAACACAAGTCCTTTGGCAAATTAGTAGATAGTAGAGCACAAACTGTTCAGAGTGGGAAGATGGGAATATTAACCACTATATAAAGCTTTCTATACCTGGTCAGGTAGGGTACAAAAGTGTAACAGATTCCTCCGTCTACGCTAAACTGTGTGAATGGAGGAATCTCCCACTGGGCCAAGCCTCAGTATCTTGCTAGTCAACCCCACTGGCTCTCAAAACACATGAGCAATGCCTGTATCCAATCAGATTGTTCAGGTGTTTTGAGAGCCAGCTGGGCCAACTAGCAAGATGCTGAAGCTTGGCCCAGCGGGGGATTCCTCCATGCACACAGTTTAGCGTAGATGGAGGAATCTGCTGCACTTTTTCCATCTGAGCATAGAAAATCTATAGGTGTATAACCAGCTTTAGAACATGGAAATGCACAGTTTCAGGTTTAAACCTTAACACTGAGAAAGGTGGGAGCATCACCAAAACAACATTGGTATTTACATTAATAGGCTTCTTCCAATACTGGATGTGTGCACCCTTGACTTACACACCCCAAAATGTCAACTCTGTTCATTCAGAGTCTATTCATTGGTCTTCTAGAGATACCAGGCTTTACTGAGAACTCAGGCGTGCTGGGGCAGAAGAGGTCTGAGTTGAATTACAGAATTTCTCTTTTACACCAACCCAATTTTAGACTTCTGTAGTTGCCTCTGACAGTTGGATGGAGGGGGAATGGTTCTTTAGTTCAGCCAGTTAATGACAGACATCTGGCTGAACTACACTCTTAGAACAATAACTTTTCTTTAGTAGAATGCTAACCCATACTTGTGTGTTTTCAGTGTTTTGTATAGAGAACATTTAGGATCTGTCTGTTCCTTTTGCAAAAAAAAAAGGGGGAATTGCCCCAGAGTAGAGAAGGTGAGAAGGTTAAAAGCCTTCTGAGACCCTTCCCTACATTATCTAAAACTGGAAAAATGTTTTGGGTGGAGTTACCCTTTAATAAGATTTTATGAAATATGTATTTCCTTAATTTAGGCAATGAGATGTAGTCACTTATAACATCGAGTCACATTACATATTGCTAAAACTAGAAATGGATACATTCATGTGGGTTGCTTCCCTTTCCAGACTACTATTTCTGTTATCGAGCTGGCCTATTCATACTGTTTATATTGTTCCACAGTTGAATTGAGCCTTTTTTTTTTTGCAGCTGTATAACACCCCCAATATATACCGTTTCTCCGAAAATAAGACCTATTCCGAAAATAAGACCTAGTACTATTTTTGGGAATTGCTAAAATATAAGACCTACCCCAAAAATAAGGCCTAGTTGTGACCATTCCCAGGGCCGGTGGTGGCATAAGGGGGAGCTTGAAGAGCCACGGGAGAGAATCAGCGGTGCCAACAAAGCCAGCGCTAGAGGAAGCGCGGCGGCAGCGAAGGGAGCAGATGTTTCCTCTATAGCGCTGGCTCCTGTCACAGGCACAGTGATACCAAATGCACTCCGCCTGTGAGGAATTGATAGTGAAAGTGCGCTTCGCTCATTCTGGCCAACGATTGGTTACCAAATTGCTCTTGGAAAGGTACGGCACCCCTGATTGCCCTGATCACTATATTTTTGTACATGCATAGATGTGGATTGTTGTACATTAACAAAAAATATGACCTACCCCGAAAGTAAGACCTAGTATGTTTTTTTGAGCCAAAAAAAATATAAGACAGTGTCTTATTTTCGGGGAAACACGGTATGTTTGTATCTGAATAATGGAATTGTGTGCACACAGACACTTTATACCTCTGGGATATGTACTGCAAGTTGTATGATTGATTTAGATATTGGAAAGGAATCTTTGTCTTATGTTCTTCATAAAACTACAGTACTAAAATCTGTTGTACTTGATAGATGAATGTATGTAAGTGAATTAAATATTTTGATGTAATAATCTGACTTAACAGTGATGATTTAATTTTTTGGAATCTCTGCCACTACATGTGCAGAAAATATACCCAAATGTGTACCTAGTGACTCTTTATTTTTATGACATCTAAAACGTAACTTTTTCGTAATGTGATAATTATCTGAATATAATAGCTGTATATTTGGCATACCTGAATTGCTATTAAAATGAGTTCTATGACAATTTATGGTTTTTGCTTGTCTGCTTTGAAGGGGAATAATCAAAGTGTTGACACCATTATACACATTAGTACGGATGCACCAATACCGATAATAGTATCGGCGCCGATATCGAATATTTGGGCGAGCACTCTTACTCGCCCAAATGCTCAGATACCTTCCCCAATACCAGAACTTCCAGCCAGAGGAAGAGTTCCTCTGAACGGCAGTGCCGTAGGGGAACATGGAGCCAGCTTCCCGGGCAATCGGAAAGCCGGGTGGCGAGTAATGACCCGCCCCCTGGCGTCCTGATTGTCCGTGAAGCCGGTTTCTTGGCCAATCACAGTTGAGCTGGCCAAACAACATGGAGCCGGCTTCCTGGGCAATCAGGGAGGCGGATAATGACATGTCACCAGGCTTCCTGATTGTTTGGGAAGCTGACTCAATGCAAGTGGAAGCACTGGTATCGGTACTCGTTATCGGCGAGTACCGAAAAGCAAAATATCGGTACTTGTACTTAATACCGAAAAATCTGTATCTGTGCATCCCTAGTAATTCATTTGTGGACATTCCCAAAACGAGCTGTTGGGATTTAAAGCTAAACCTTCAGCTTTAAATAAAAATTGTATTAAATTAAGAGCAGCAAAATTGTGAAATGTTTTGTTTTCCCGCTGCAATAGTCCTCCCGCTGCAATAGTCCTCCAGTGCTATCACTCAGACACACCGCTCTGCCATCCAGCATCAGTCTTCTTCTGATTTGAAAGACTTCCTGCATCTTTCAACCAACTTTCTATGCATCAAGGCTTTTACACACCAAGTCATCATGATGGCCTGAGCTCACCGTACAATGCTGGAAAGAACAGTCGTCATTAAGTGAATGCTGTTTTTTGCAGAATTTAGGTCAGTGGGGTTTTCTCAATTTTGACTGCAGAATTGAAATACATTCAAAAGAATGCAATGAAATGACCATGAGGGAAATTCTGATCCTTCACTATCCAATTATAGGCTTGACCAAGTTGCATTGTTTTGACTGCAGCGCAGGAAAGCTAATGATCAGGACTTTGTATATTGTCAGGAAATTGGCTGAACAGTGACATTTCTGGCAGGTAAAGTTCACACACAGATGTTTCAACTGTGTGTTTAGTGGTTTGTCTACACTTACACATAATATATTTTAAGTGGGTCTTCAGTCTAGTTTAATGACACATTTCTTCATGGGAGAAGAAATGACAGCTACTGATTAAGTCATCTAGTCAACTTAATCCCTATGGCGGCTATGAAAACTTCACATCCGAATGTCCTTGAGGATTAATGCAGGGAGCTGTTGGTCTAAACAAATTAATGCTGCTTGCCAGTTTCACTACATACAGATTTCCCAGGGAAGCTGCCATTAAATGAATACGGAGCATTATTTCATTACCTCACTGTAGAAACGTAATTCACATAGCTGGAGTCTGATAATATATATGCAGATAAATCTCTGGAAAGAAACGTGCTGATTACTTTCACTATTTACTGCCTAATACATTTATAATTTGCATTGTGTATGTACGCAGAAGTCTTTATCAGCTGGTGATACAGTATTGTGGTGAATTGCAAATGCGGTGTATCTAATTACTGGATGTGCCTGTCTTGTCGGAATGAATTCCCTATGATCATAGTGCACAATAGGATTCTGTACTTTTGCAAATAATAAGATACATAAACTGGAGGTACATGGTTTTCTTTTTATAGAGGCAGATAGCTCACAAATAGCACAGACACTGCATGTACAATTAACACCTTACTTGCTGGTCTATTACTTTTTTTTGTGCCAATCCACTTTTTATAAAGGGTAAGCATAATTTCACAGAAGATGGGGTTTACAGGGGGTTACAAGTTAAAGCTCTGGCAATTTTTTTTATTTTTTTATTTTTAACCAATCTTCGGCCTGGGCAACCTTACTGAGTCTGTGCAACTCTCGTTCTAGTTTGGGCACACTACACATGTACACAACATTTTGGGACATGAGTGGCATTATCACTTTCTGCTCTGCAGTGTTATTGCGATTACACCTAAGAGAGATCACTTTTACCTATACCATGGAGGTGGAATCATTTGCGCAAGGAGGCACCCTGGGGGCCCTGTCTGATAACGATCAGCTAACTCAAGGGAATGGGGTAGGTCTGTAGTGTTCCCTAAGGATCCTCATTCAGGTCTGGACTACTGCCCTTTTCAGAGGCCGCCTCCTCTTGTTTTTCTAGGAAGTCGTTTTCTGCTGAATTTATAGGAAATGTTTGGCATTGTTGGAGTCCTCGACCCACAGGAGCTACAGGCGGGCAGCCTCATCCTCTTCCCAAAGTCTGTCCCTGATATTCCTCTAGATACAGCTGCTGTTATCTATTCAGATGTCGAAGATGAGGATGGTACTTTGCCTGGATCTGAGGAATGAGAACACAAGGAGATTCAGAATACTGACATATCTAAAAAGCTTAAAGGAGAACTATGAGGTGAGTGCTTTTCACTCACCTCATAGTTCTAGCCGACCTGTGACAATGAGACTGTCACAGGTCGGCTCAGTAGATCGGGAGGTGAGCGAACACATACCAGGTTCGCTCACCTCTCGATCCTGTCACGGCTCTCTGCCGTGACAGGGGGAGGGGCTGGATTCCCCTCTCTCCGCTCCGATCTGCCAGCGCTGACTGGCGGAACGGACGGGGGAGGGGGCGGGTACAGCTGGCTCTGCCTCTAGATAGGCAGAGCCAGCTGTCACTCACGCAGCTGGGCAGATCCCGTCGTCTAAGTCGGGATCCGCTGCGGCGTCTCAGTATACCGCGAGCTGTAGCTCGCGGTATACTGAGCTTAGGGTAACGGGAGGAAGCTCGTTTGTGTCCTCCCATTACCCTAAGGAGAACTATGGGGAAAAACACTGACCCCATAGTTCTCCTTTAAAGGAGAACTATGGGGTTCTATCTTTTTTTTATGAATGCATTCCTTAGGCTAAATAAGTAAATAATGTAATTTACTGTAATTAGCCAAAATGCACAGGAAGGCTGTAAAACCTTATTTTAGGTGGTGGGCGGGGCTAAGCCGCAATGAGAAGACATCCCGACGTATCTGACGGGATCCTCCCCACTGATGATTTAGTGGATACCCCTCCACTTCACTCTCCAGGTAAGACTAGCCTCTCTATATAAAGACTCCATCCACAGATGTTGTTTGCACTTCCTTCCCCAGGTTCCTGGGAACCTATTGGACCCCCTGGTGGTTAACTTTATGGTTTCCTTTTTGTTGATATATCACTGTTTATATATATCACGACCCCCTGGCTTCAATTTTTAAAACAGCTCTTCGCCTTTATTGCGATATATGATCATGTTAATATGTCTTGTTGGCCAGGTTTGGGCATTAGACATATATATATACATATATATACTTCTTGGAATTCACACACTGGGGCTACCAATTACTTTCAAATACAATTGTGTTTTGATTCATACCCATACACACACACTTCCGTTCCACTTTTAGTGTCCAGGCCCTGCTTGGGGTGGCTAATCCATCTTCCTCCACCCTGGGTTCACTGGCCCTTGATCAGACATCAGCCTGTACCGAATACCTGGTGAAGCTCACACTGAAGGGGTAAGACTCACCCAACACATATTTTAAAAAAATAATTAATTCCAAGTTTGATATGCATAAAAATGTTTTGTTTTTTAGTGTAATATTTACACTCCGTTTCCTGTATGACTCCTAGATTACTCCACTCTGCTCCTGAAGAAGCGCCTTAGGCGCGAAACGCGTCGAGCCTTATACTACAAGACAATTATCACCCCTTTAAGATCTACTGCTCCCACCTGAGATGTATTAACCCAATGATATCCTCTTTTTCTTGAGTCATAGACGTTGTTATCCTTATATATTTAAGACCATGATTCTATAGGTTCACCTGATCTTGGAGCAATCCCTGTTGTTATATGTTTTATATATGCTGCTATGCATATTCACTGATTTTAGTCATTTGTTAATAAATTTATACCTTTTTACATACCCTTATGTGACTGAAGTTCCTTTGGCATGTGTCCCCTATGGAGCCAAAAAACCACACCTTTCTCTATCCTCTCCTTCTTTTGTTCCTAATGTACCAGGGGTTGGTCTCCAGAGAGGAAGGAACTGTGCATCTCCAAACAGTTTTGCTTCAAATATATATTCAACAGTTTAATGTGGTTCCAAATAATATGTTAGAGAGAGAGAGATACAAACTGTTACCATTTCTAATCTGATTCTGAAAATGGAAGTTGATTTGCTCTCATGCTGATCCCCTATCTTCAATACATTCTTAAGTACCAATCCAAAACAAATATGCAAATAAAGGCTGTCTTCACTTGTTGCTTGTTTTAGGTCAGTTTCTCAATGTAGAGACAGCCAGGCAACTTGCATTTTTAGAATGTCTGCATTGGCAGCTTCCACATTTCCTTTAAAGTGAAGAACATCTTTTGAGGCAAACACTTTTTAAATATATATCAATATATGTATATATATATGTGTATATCATCATGTTTGATTTTCATAAAAGCCTATGGCAAATGTAAGCTGGTATCACTCAATACAATCACATTGCCTCTTCTAAGCTTATCAGCATACTTCTGAGGACTTTACACTGCACTGAATGTATCACTGATTCATAATCAAACTTACTGTACTACTTGAGATGATTCTAAAGAGTCTGCAACCGCAGTGCAGATTGCAAGGCTGCTATGGATCCCAGCTGGAGGTGACTAAAAACATCAACTGCAATTGCTAAAAAGCCTGATGGAGTGCCAAACACTCTCTGCAGGTATGTATGTTACTGGTGACATACAATGAGAAGAGATGTGTCAACACTGTACCTTTCATCAGCCAGATAAAAAATCCCTCTAATAAAATTAAAAGGATCATATTTTATCAAAGTATGAATAATAGGTAATTTGTGTTGTAAAGTTGGAGGATGATAAAATGTGCAGAACATTATTACTTGTACAGTATTCCTACTCTTCAAAGCTATACTTGTTCAAGTTATTATTTAAGAAAATGAAAACAACTATTTTTGTCAATAACCACCAAGATGTCTAATAAATACACATATTAAACTGAAAGACCATGGCTTTGTATGTTTTTTTTATATGTATATCAAGAGTATAGGTGTCTTATGTATATGATGGGTATAGATGTCTTATGTATATAAATAGTATAGATTAGACATGTGCGATTCGTTTCGTTCCGAATCGAAATTCGGACGAATTTTCTGAAATTCGGACATTCGGATGTATCCGAATTCCGAATTACAGACATAACGAATGCAAATGAATCCGAATTTCCATTTCCGAAATTCGGTAGCGGTAGTTCGAAAGTTCGTTTCGTTTTCGTTTCTTATTCGTTTTGTTCGTTGGAGCAAAGTGACAGAGAAGGAGAAAAATATTTTTTCCCCCTCAAATGTCACTTTGCTGCAAACGAACGAACGAAACGAATAAGAAACGAATAAGAACATAAAACGAAACGAACGTTCGAACTACCGCTACCAAATTTCGTCCGAATTTCCGAATCCGAATTGACTTTCACACCCAAATCCCGAAAAACTAAATAACACAAATCCGAATTTAAAACGAAACAAAACGAAACGAATTTTTTGGCAGTGCACATGTCTAGTATAGATGTCTTTTTTTTAAACATACATGTAAAACAGACCAGCTTCGTGCTATAGGATATCATTTGCAATTATACTCTGATTTTCACGGGTACAGCCTTATTTGTGTATAACATCTGATCCTTGATTTTTAGTGCTATACAACAGATGTGCATAACTGTTCCATATCATAATGCAAGTCTATGAGTTGCCTGATTAACTGAAAACAATGCACCTCCTGGGTGGCTGATATCTAGTTGTTAAAGTATTTTTTTCTGAAATAAAAGGACTGATATTGCTGACCTCCTTCAGGAAATTATAGTTGTCTGGTTTTTTTTTTGCTGACTTTCTCGCTGCAGTCTTTTTTGAATCGCATACCTCGCTTTTCTATCCCTCCTCCACTGCTCACATGCTGCTTCACCTATTGAAAAGAAGAGGAACACTTGGTACGTCCGGGTATAGGGAAGAATGTACCTCATACCAAAGCACTGGGTGCATAAGCTGCAAATTGGCAGACCTGAGCACGGTCATATCAGGGCAGAATGAGATTCATTAGTCCCATGAAAGCTCCTACTGTATCAACCTACACAGGGCTTTTGATTTTACTCATGCAGGTGAATAAAGAGTCTAGAGAATGAGCTTGTTCTGAATGGACCAATCATTGGTTCACTATGCAGCAGTGATAGATTCTGGGATTTTTGGATCACTAGTCCCCCTCAGCAGTCTGATGGTCCCTAAGTTTCAGAGTCAGATGCATAGTCACAGTCTGAGGATGGATCCTCCCTCACTGTATGCTGATTCCCCAACCCAGCAACAGGGTGAAACAATCAATCCACCAGATTTAGGGAATCCAGCAGAACTCAGAGCAATCAGCTTCCAGACTGATTACAGCCCAGATATACACTAAATTTAGCGACATGGCAGAGGGCGCTACACTAGTATAAAGTATGCCATCTTAGGCTGGGTTCACACCTGGGCGTTTTTCCGCGCTTTCGTACTCGCGGAAAAACACTCAAACAGGGAAATGCCATTATTTTCAATGTGCATGGTTCCCATCTGGGCGGTTTTCTGCGAGTACGAACGTGCGGGAAACCGCCCTACGCCCAAAGAAGTACATGTACTTCTTTGGGGCGTTTTGGTCGGGCGGTTCCATTGGGATACAGCAAAGTATCCCTCGGAAACGCGCGTTTTTCGCGCAGTTTTTTTACCGCGAATCGCGGTTAAAAAACGCGCGAAAAACGTGCATATTCAATCCGCCTAGGTGTGAACCCAGCCTTAGAGATGCAGACCACGACTACAAAAATTACAGTTGGATCTGCTACCATTGACAGGTGACACATTAACTGACATAATGCTGGGAGTGGCAAAGTGGCTTGCAACACTAAATGTCCCCAGTCTGAATCCCAGTCAGGACAATATCTTTATGGAGTGTGCATGTTTTGCCTGCCCTCAAGGAGCTTACAATATAAGCTACCTATCAGAAATGCCTACACGCTAGGGCTGATTTAGACAGGAATCAGGATTGGATGCAGAACCGCTAGTCACAGGAGTACAGATGAAGATCTTTCAGCATTGGGATCTTCCAGCTATGCAGGCTGGCTATGTGGCCTGACTTGATTTTCCTGGCACTGCACTTCTGGAAAGTGCCCAAATTACCAATTTTACAGATCTGCAACAGGCTTTGAATACATTTTTTTTTTTAACCTCAGGACAGACTTTTGAAGAACCTGGCACCTTCTAGCTATGGCATATCTATAGGTTGACACAATATATTTTATACAATGCTTTTGTTGGTGATGTGTGGGTAGTAGTTGTCTATAGCTGTCTATACTGATCCTCAGACTTTGGAGAAATAACTGTTAACAAGCCTGACTCCTTTAATTTCATTTCTGTTAAAAAAAAAAAGGTCAGTTTTCTTACTTAAAAACTAGACAATCACTTTGTAAGGTTTTTAATATCCTAACAAAAGTTCAGGCAAGGAGAGCAGGTTCACTATAAATTAGAAAAATACAGCAGATATTAACAATTAGAGATGTGTAATTAATAGCTGCAATTGTACCTATCACATAATTGACCTAATGGGTGACTTCATTCTCTCCCCTCCCTGAGAACAATGCTTAGGTCATTGAGGCTGAATGACACAACGAGCCAACACTGTGCAATGTTAAAGACACGCTGACCTCACCCAAAGCTCACAGCTGTGTTATAAAATTTAACTGCTAATGGAGATACTAAGTGAACAGTGATTTAGAGTTAAATCAAGTTACAGCCAAAACCTGTTTTTGGTAGATTAGGAAAAGGTTAGAACCTTTGCCATAATTCTATTACTGTCTCTGTCCTTGTTTGAGAGATTTCCTTTCACTTCCTGTCCTGGTGGCACCCTGTCAAGGGGACAGGAAGAGAGGGGAATTTTCCCCAGTGGGGACATAGCAACAGAACTCTGCTAAAGAAATTGATTTTTGTCCCTGTTGGAGAGATTTATGCTGACACATGTTACTAAGGCAAGAAGGCAGGAGATATTGACTTTAAAGTGGACGTCCTTCCCCACCTACACCTAAAAAGGCATGGTGCATGCAGCTCTGTATGATGAGCCATAACCATCCTAAAGGCATATGTAAAATAAACAATTTCTTTTATTTCTCTTCTTGGAGTTCGGTGGCACTGGTGATGTAGCCAGTGCCTCAAAGTTGCCCTCAAGATCTCATGAGATTAGGGCATGCATGATATTAGGTGCAGACGTCATCAGTAGGCCAGCATTAAATAACAAAGGAGAATGGTGGTGTGGATTTCTAACCTGCAGAGAAAGGGAGGGTGGCATTGGGTTGGACAGTAGGATTAATGACATTTAAATAAATTATACTGAATTATACTACCAACCTGGGATAAATTATGGTTCACAGGTGGTACGGTCAATAACTTGTTTGTTAAACTAAATTTTATGAGATATTAAGGAGATTCATGAGACTATGGAAAAATACAAAAAAGGCAAGTAACAAATAATAACTTTGTTGTTTTTAATACCAAAATTGCATTAGATTTCAGAGGAGGAAGGTCATCTTTAGGACCTCATGCACAAGTTCTCCGCACAGTTGTCTATAGACATCAATGGATGTACAATTGGTATACGCTGAGACATTAGAAAAAATTGTACATGCATATGAACATATGTCCCGAAAGCAGATTGTAATATTAGGAGTAGCAAGAACTTCTCATTACGCAATAAAGCAGATCTGGAAATTG
Organism: Nanorana parkeri; assembly: GCF_000935625.1. NCBI lineage: Eukaryota > Metazoa > Chordata > Amphibia > Anura > Dicroglossidae > Nanorana > Nanorana parkeri. The sequence continues at coordinate 444,272 of NW_017306624.1, read as the reverse complement.
GGTGCCAATATTTAGCTGCTTATGAAAACATAAACCGGGGGGGGGAATCAGCCCATTACCATGTGCCCAAATACAAAATATCCAATTTAGGTAGATTGATAATTTATTGAGGGGTGTACAAAGAACAGTAACGTTCATTGTACTGTAAATCATAGCAAATCAATATCACCTGTTATTAGTTCAAAGTTCTCAAGAACAGAGGCATTTTTATATCTGGCTGCAGTCAGCGTAAAGGCAATGGCAAAGTGCACTGTTCTTTCCTTAACCAATACATTGGTATAATCTTGTCTTCCTTGTGGTAGCTTGTGATGTTTACATAGTATAATGCAGAGGAAAACTTGTACATGCTAGTGGATGAGAAACTAAAAGTACCATTGAGCTCTACATGCACAGTTGTAAGGCAGTCTGTTTCCTTTTGACCTACACTAATATTTAGAGGGACTCTGGAAAAAAAAACTGTTCCAGGCTTCCATCCAGTGAGACTTATCTTAAAGCAGAACTAAACCTTAATATCTTCCTATGGGCCAAGGTCGGCGCCATCTTAGCCTCTATTTATAGTAGATCTGCAGTTGCCACAGTGCTGCACACATGACCAACTATGATACCATCCAGGGGCGTAACTACAGATCACAGGGCCCCATAGCAAAAATGTGATGGGGCCCCTTTGGCGATCTCTCTCTGAGCTGTGAGTAACCACACAAAGATACCAAACTCCTCCTGTGCACCTGACATCAGCCTTCCTACACTGTACAAAGAATTAGGGTTGTCATCAACCACACCAACCCTTAATGATAAAGTACTGCATTATCTTCAAATGCTCTATATTTAATTTGTCTCAACAACCTAATGGGGCCCCCCTTCCACCATCAGGCCCCATTGCAGCCGTCTGGGCTGCTATGGCTATGGTTACGCCACTGATACCATCCACTTAGGAATATTTGAAAGCGTGAAAAGAAACACTGGACCCGTATGGTTTTTCTCTTGATATTTCTCATCCAACAGTACATGACATGTGTGGTCTGGCTAACAATCCAAAGGATCTCCCGAGTACCCTTTGCTGGACAGTGATCACAGTAGATTTATGAACTGAAGTGCAACACCAATTAAAATAGTCTAGATACAACTTTATTGTATTAGGGTCAGGGGCATTCAGTAGCCTTCAGAGTTGTAAGCAGCTGGTTTGGCAGCAAGTTGCTGCCAAACCAGCTGCTGACAAGCCTGAAGAACTCCCATAATTACTCAATACAACCTTCAAGCTGCAGGGTTTGTAATCTACATGAATGATTTCTCTCATTAAAGGAGAACTATGGAATGAGTGAAGTACACTCATCCCCATAGTTAGATCCATCATGTGAGACGGAAGCTGTCACATGTCGACTCTATAGATCGAGAACTGAGTGATCACATACCGCCGATTGCTCAGTTCACAATCTTTTCCCTGCAGAGAGCAGTGACTGTTAGTCACCACTCCCCACAGGGATTCCCACCTCCCCTCTCTGTTTCTCCAGTGCTAACTGGAGGGACAGAGGAGGAGTGGTTGGGGACAACCGGCTCTGCCTCTAGAGAGACAGAGACAGCTGTCAATCAGGCAGCGGGTATGGTTAATACAATATTGTTGGGATCTTTCCCAGCTGCAGCACGGCTCTGCGCTATCTGCAATAGCCCGCTAAATGCTGAGTTTTGGGTCACAGTAGGACATTAGTAGGGGAAAAATGGTTTGGCCGTAGTTCTTTTTTAAGATCTAATAAAGGAGTTGTCATAAGTGCACTGTCAACTGCGACAATTGTCACCAGTGCAATGCCTTGAATGTGGCATACACTGTGTATGCTCTAGTAGGCAAATGCAAATGAAAACACTGCAGAAAACAACAATATTATTTTCGACGAAGGATCTAAGCATCTATTGAACATTTTTTCTTTAATGTAGAACTATGGCCTCCCAATAAAAAGAAATATATACTGTGACACTTAACTATAAGTGCATCTGCACCTATAGTGTTCTCTTTTCTGTAAAGTCAGTGTAAAGTGTGTTGAGCCTTTCAGTGAGGTAAATATAATGCAGCTTCCCATGATGGGGTGGCAACAATGCTGAACTGGTCTTGGATTCAGAGCAGTGAACTTGTGTAGGCTGTGGCTGCTTGCACTATATTGGGGTGAAAAAATGTTGTAGAGAGCATGGCTATCAGAATTTCCCCTGCTGATTGACAAGCCTGTAGCTTGTCAATCAGCTTCTAGCCACACCTAGTCCTGCCTACTGCTTTCTGGATTGACAGCATTGCTACTGTTGCGGAAACCCTCTCACTATGAGCTGCAGTGTCTGGCAAGGGGAACATGAGAGACACAATAAAAAGAGGATTTGTCAGGGGTGGTAAAGGAAGTTTTTTGTTTACCTTATGAGGCTTGTGTGTAACATAGTACCTGGATTTGGGACTTATTTAGATAGTCATACAGGAACTTTTAGCTGGACTTTAACTCTTCAAGATTCAGATTTTAAACCACACATACACCATATTGCAGGAAATAGCGTTTACACAAACAAGTTGATACAACTTTTCCTGACAAATTCAATCTGGCATTATGTGCATAGAGACAAGACTGGATTTGATATTACAATGGCTATATATATCTATATATAGATCTATATATATAGATCTATATATAGATCTATATATATACCTATATATAGATCTATATATAGATCTATATATATATGTAATGGGATTAACACTAAAGAGTCTTTATTCTTTTACTGTTTGTACTATAGCCTAATGTCTACCCTTCTTTTCTATGAGAACAGCCTCACATGGCACCTATGGTTTCCTCTAGACAGCAAGCAGTAATATTAACTAATAGCCAGTTATAATGTCACATCTTCACAGGATGTAGCAAGAGGACAAAAGGATTATGTTAATGGATTATATTTTACAATATGTTAATGCCAATTAGCTGGGAATGGAAGAACATTTTTGGCTGAAAAAGAAATCTAACTTTATGTTATAGCTATCACAGTTCCTTTGGAAGATAATTATGTATTATTTATATTCATAAAGGACTAAAGATTCAGTAAATCACTTAGAGAAGGAAATTGCAAAATGATGACTGCTGGGGCTGATAATGGTTTGGAATAAGAGCTGACTAATGCTGTTCTGAGGCCTTGTGGAAGTAGGTCGAGAGTCAGGAGTCTTTCAAGTGTTTGACAGACACCTCTTGACTGAGAGATCACTAAGCAACTATTAACAAGGCAAGACAGATTGAGCTGTAACCATATTACTATTGCTCCAAGGGAAAAGCAGGCTAAAAAGGGATTACTTTGCCAACACAATCTCTACTATGATGACTATAATATGTGTACACTCTTTAGTGGACTGTACAGTTTACTTTTCTTCCCGTGACTCCATCATCCAAAATTATTTCATTGCAGTACATTTTGGGCTCTGGGAATGCTAGTATTCTGCATGGGATACTTTTGGCAGGGAGAGTTTTTAAATCAGTGTTGGGAACAGTGAAAGGGTTTTTGTTGTAAACTATTTTCAAGGTACATTCACTCTGTAATGTTTTTTTATTTTTTATGAATCATTGCAAAAACAAATGTTCTTAATGTATTTTCTTTTCAAGTGAAATGTAATATGATGTAATACTGCATTACGGTCACTAGATGAAGCAGAGGAGCATAGGAAATAAACACCCCAAAGTGTATCTAAAGCCTAACTGTTTTTGTTGTAGATAGCGTAAAGGAGAGTCCGAACTCCTGTCAGGTTTTTGATGTGTCATTGCCTGGGATATTCTCTGTTGGCCCTGGTGTCCATTGTAACAGGCATCAAATATGGTGGAAAAATCCAATACTTTGGTTGTCATCAGAACAGGAGGTGGGGGGAAATCTTCCAAAGGGAACACCTGTTCCAGTGACAACTAAGACAAATTTACACTAACTGTGAAGACATTTTGCTCTCACTGCTGTGTCCTAGGGACAGGAAGTCAGGGGAAGTTTCCTCAAAGGGACACAGACAACAAAGAAAGAAAAAACAAAATGTTTTTAACAATTTCTTACTCTATCCAAAACAAAAATGTTTTTGCTGTTTATATACTTTAAAGTTTGGTTAAGGGTCATGTTAGACTAACTGTAGTTAGGTTAAAGGGTTAAAGTGTATCTATAGCCTCCTTTTTGTTTGGTTTCGGATAAAGTGGGGAAGGATCAGAAATCCTGTCAGGTTTTATTGCCATTGGAGACTGCGCTAGAGAAATTGCCCCTTCCTGTCAGGGGACCACCTTTTTACTAGACAGGAAGTGAAGGAATCTCTCGAACAGCAACACAGACAGAAGATACATTTTTTTTTTTAAATTAACCCGGTGAATGCTGGAATCCCTAGTTTTTGTTGCTGCCTGTTTCCCTGCTGCAGATTTCCCCTCACTTCCTCTTTGATAAAACATTGTCCCCAGAACAGAATGTGGGGGGAAATCTCTCTAATGAAGCCCCGGATGGAAGTAAAACTTGACAGGTAGTCTAACCCTGTTCTATCCAAAACTAGAAAATGTTTTGGGTATAGATACACTTTAAATTAGAGTTCCATTAATTCCAAGTGCAAACTTTTGCAGTGAATTACTTTTTTTAATTGAATTATTATGTCTCACAATAATGTGCATTACAGTAGGGCAAGTCATTCATTTTGAACAGTTTGTTAATGCCCCAGAACTTTCTTTTTGCAGCACAACCATTTTTGATTAGGCTCTTTTTATGTTTCTCAGAACCTTTGTGCATCACCGTGTGTCCTGGTAACATATTGCAAAGATGCGAATCCATACTAAGGTTAGGTGGGGTGGATTGGGCTAAGTGTTAGGATGCAAGTTTCTGTGGGGGACAGTTCTAAACCCACATTTATGTGCTTTTGTTTTGTTACATGAAAAAGCCCCATGCTGAAAACATCTATGCCAAACACCATAGGGGACATTGGCCCTATTTGCCATGTTCAGCTTACTCACAACATTTGGAAATCATGTCCACTAGACATGAAACCCCGCAATTTTTTTTTTTTTTTTCGGATTTCTGATATATTCTATTAGCTTAGTTATTCAGAATTTGGATCGATCTGAATGTTTCATTTGTGGTTTGGATTAATTCCAATCTGTTTGGATGGAGTTTATTATGTTGTTAAATGTGAAAATTGAAGAAACAACAGTGTGGGGTCTCCCCCAAATTCCTACCAGATCTTTTAGGTCTCATAGGAATTTTATGGGGGACCCTTTGCCAAAACAAAAGCATGCAGTCCCCCCCCCAAAATTCATACCAGACCCTTTAGATCTGGTAGGAATTTTAGGGGGGATCCACGCAAAAACAGATGCTCGGGGTCCCCCCAAAATCCCTTACTAGACCCTTACACAGATTCAGATAAGCCCCCCTGCCAACAGTTTTCCCAAAACTACCTGTCCAGAGTTTTGGGGAAGAGACCATGTGGCCTGTTATGGTGCAGGGGGGGCAAATGCTCACCCCCCCCTTTTCCTGCTCTGCCAGGCCACTGCTCGGATCAAGGGTCTGGTATGAATTTGGGGGACCCCATGCTGTTTTTTTTTTCCATTTTCACTTTAACAACACATTTCATTCTGAATGACATTTGGAGGCATCTGAATGGCATCTGAAACCCAGAGCTGTAGCTAGCCTATTTTGCGCCCGAGGCAAGAATAGACAATTGTGCCCCCCCCCGCCCGATGTTTTTTTGAGGAAACTAAATAAATAAGGAATTAATGATAGCGCAGCAGTGTCAGTTCTCCCGCCAGATGTCGCTGCAGCAGCCGCGCCATCCCTAAATGTTACCAAGGGGTCCCAGGTTGAGAACCACTGCTCTACTGTGAGCTCATGTGCCGTGGTCACGGGTCCCCCAGAGGAGCGGGGGACCCCGAAAACCACGGCGGGGTGGGCCCCTGGACACGATCACCGCTGCTCCTTTCATACAAGTGATCTGATCAGATCACTTGTACTAAACGAGCGGCGGCTCCCCACTGTACATTTAGCTCTGCTTGTCCAGAGCAGAGCTAAATGTACAAAAAAACTACTCGCCCGGCGCCCGAAACTGCATGTCCAAGGCGTTGGGCGATGGGAATTTCACACCCCTGCCCCTGGGACTACAGCTCCCAGAAGGCTGATGCTCCACAGCTCCTTCCCACAGTGGTTGATATGGGGCGTAGTATTAAAGGAGAACTATGGGGTCAGGGCTTTTCCCTATAGTTCTCCTAAGGGCTTGTTCACCCCTAGCGCGGAGCAGGTGCAGAGCAGAGCAGGTGCAGACCGGATCAAAACTGCGTCCAATGTATTCCTATGGTATTTTGAGCTCCAGTTCACATCGCAGCGTGCAGATCCAGAGTAGGTAAAAAAACTGCAGCAGGCCCTATTTTACCTGCTCTGGATCTGCAAACGCATCAAAAACACATTAAAAATGCATGCAAATGCCTGGAACGCACTGAAAGCCCATGTTAAACTAAAAAAATGAATTAAAACCATAAACGTGTCAAAAACGCATCTAAAAGACTAGCGTGCGTGTGCAGAAACCTGACCGCATCTGCTCTGCATTTGGTGTGCATTTTTTTTAGTTTAACATGGGCTTTCAGTGCGTTTCAGGCATTTGCATGCGTTTTTAATGTGTTTTTGATGCGTTTGCAGATCCAGAGCAGGTAAAATAGGGCCTGCTGCAGTTTTTTACCTGCTCTGGATCTGCATGCTGCAATGTGAACTGGAGCTCAAAATACCATAGGAATACATTGGACGCAGTTTTGATCCGGTCTGCACCTGCTCTGCTCTGCTCTGGATCTGCTCCGCGCTTGGTGTGAACTAGCCCTAAGGGTAGCAGGAGAACGCAAACTAGCATTCTCCCGTGACCCAAAGCTCTGTATACCGCGAGTTACAGCTCGCGGTATACAGAGACGCCGCAGCCAAAGTGGATCCCGACAATTCTGTCTGGATCCACCCAGCTGCGTGATTAACAGTTGGCTCCTATCTAGAGGCAGAGACAGCTGTGCCCGCCCCCTCCCCCATCCGTTCCGCCAGTCAGCGCTGGCGGATCGGAGTGGGGAGGGGGGAATCCCTGCGGAGTGCCGTGAGTGACAGTTACGGCTCTCTGCAGGGATAGATCAAGAAGTGAGCGAGCGCCGGTATGTGTTCGCGCACTTCCCGATCTACTGAGCCGACCTGTGACAGTTTCATGGTCACAGGTCGGCTCAGATTATGAGGCTGAGTGAAAAACACTCACATCACAGTTCTCCTTTAAGCCTGTGACACACTACATGCGAAGCCGTGGAGAGCAAAGCAAAGCTGTCAGGCATGGAGCTTCGCATGTAGTGTGTGAGCTGAGCGCGGCCAGATGAAGGACTGCAGTGTCAGCCAATTGGCTCCCGAGTAATAACCGAATGGCCTTCACATCTTGATGCGTGGGTTTATACGCGCGAGCCGATTGGCTGAAGATGACATTTTTTATCTCAGCACGCTCAGCTATGCGCGCTCTTGCAAGCTGACGTGTCGGAGACAAAATGACATGACACACTGCACGTGAAGGCAGCGCGCCACCGCTCCACGCTGCTTCGTGAGCAGTGGGTCCCAGCCCTTACCCGAGGCGAGTGCCTCACTCGCCTCGCCCTTCCTACGGCCCTGTTGGTACCAAATAAAACTTACATGTCTAATGTCCACTGCAAAGTAAAAGTGATACTGAATGGTCTTTGCATAGACAACTGTGGAACACATCTGTAAATGTCCATCTCATTATATACTGTATATATAGCATTAAAATGTAAATAGAAAAGTTCAATAACAACTTTCAAATCAGCAGACTCTGGTCTGCAAGAACTACTGTAGTACTCACCAGATTGGTAATCCCTATCTGGCAGTTTA
>NW_017306624.1:417866-436325 GCF_000935625.1 Nanorana parkeri | reverse complement strand
ATCCCTGAAATGTAGATTCCAATGTCATTATATACAGTCCAGAACACCCTAATGGCATTTTTGTATAGCTGACAGGAGTTCAGCTTTCAAGAGAACCAGTCACAGCTGAGCTCATGTAAAAATCTGAATATAATTTAGTTTTAAATTATTACAATTGTGGAGGCTTAGAAAAAAGAAGAATACATGTTTATTTATCCTTACTTACTGCCTGAGTTTGACTTCTCAGCTTGATAGTCAGGATTTAGAGTTCAGTGAAGATGTTGTTGCTACCTTGTCTCCTGGCTACCCTCCGAGACGTTCCTAAGATTGTAAAGGCACTCTGGGGGAGCATTGCTTCTTTATTTAGACAATTTATTTCCATTGGGACAGGGGATTCACCTATCTGTCCACGTGATATTCATTTGGCTTGTGGCCATTTGAATCATGTGGATGGAGTGTTTTCTGGGAGATTTGTGCTTCTCTGTTCAGGCCTAAAGCCCCATATTTACGTGTACCACTAGTGAGGTAAAAGAGGATCTGCTGGTCTGGCACACATTTATCTCTAATTATAATTGTCGTTCTTTGTGTCCTGTTTTTGGATGAAAACTTTAAACTTTTTACATACTGTATGCTGCTTACTCTGCTGGAAAATCATGCGCAGGGGTTTGGCCAGAATCTTGGATTCATGCTGGCATTACTAGAAATATTGTTCTCTTGGAGCCCTTTTCTGTTGTTGTAGCCGTAGTTCCTACGGCTACAATCCTGTTACAAACTATGACATTGAAGGCGTTATAGGCTGTAAACTTTACTCAAAGTCACCTTTAGTGATTAAGCTGCACGGACATTTAGTTTTTCTGTCTTTATTTTAATATTTGGATAAAAACACCTCCAGTGTAGTAAACACCTTATGGCCAATGCTCTGGCTCCCTCAGCAGACAGTAAAGATCTACAATGTCTAGAACACATGTTCTTTTTGCATGTGGGCGATTTCAACATAGTATTCCCTTGTGTTACAACCAGGCTTGTACTGCGTATTTCTATGTATGAAGACCTTGCAGAACTCTTTCTGGCTATTATGTGTAAAAGGTATCATAATGGTGGTTCTTACTTGATGGTTTTGGCTGGTGGGCTGTTTCTTTTTCAGGAAGCTACACAATTCCCTTGCTTGTGATTCTTACTTTATTGTAAAGCAGCTCCTTATAGGATTTAAGAAACAATGTTTTTAAGAATGCTTAGTTCATTCAGGGCTTTACTTCTGCAAAGATTAATTCACACTCTTTTTGAATTGAAGCAGCAACTGAGGCTGCTATGCTAGGAAGGAATCAGGACTGCATACATCGGATGGGTACGGGTGCTCAGTGCATTTGCTAGATTTCTTTCACTCTTATTTGAGTGTATCAAGAAAATTGTGTGAATAGTTAGGCTTTCATATGTATATCAGGCGCACAAGGGAGGTTTAGGGAGCATTGCTGAGATTCTTTTTTTTTTAAATACCTGATAAAATTCGAGTTCTCTAGTGAGATCTTCAATATCATAAGAAAGCAAATTTGTAAAGTCTGAAGAGCATGATGCTATTCATCAATCACAATTGCCTGGATTCTTAAATGGAATGATTTTCTGCAGATCAGGTAAGTCTTTAGGCAAATATCTAATCAAAAAGGAGCACATCAGTGATTATTTCATCAGACCTTTTAATTACTTAATTTGAATCCTTTACTGCCCTCTTACTTCTCAAATGCTTCGGCATCTCTCCATGTAATCTCTGTGGGGAGTATCTGAGTTGAACTGGCTGAAAATTCCCAATGCTCAGTCCAGCTAGCCAGCACAGAGAATCTAATTATAAACGGTTTCTAAAATTGAGATGAGAAACAATGGTGTTGCATATGTTTTTAAATTAATGTAAAACTTTACTGCTACCAGCTGCCTCCCTAAGGTGTAGCCCTACTCTAATCTGCATGAGAACCTAAACTGAAATACCTTATATTTAGAGAGTGGTTTATTTTGAAGGCAGAGCCATCCTGTTTAAAAGGCACAGCAACACACAAAAGCCCAGACATGACAAGACAGCTGAAGATCCCCCGGGTGTGTCTGTAATAAATAGGTACTAAAAATGTAATTGGCAGCAGCTCACCCCAATTTATACCAACCAGAATCATCAATTTATTAATTGCTATAAATATCGACTGAGCGCTGGCAATTCTTTTTATTTTGAACTGTCCACTCCCTTTCCTCTGCATTGCCTTGAGCATCTGAGCAAACTATTTTTGTTTTCCTGTTACATTTTATGATGTCCAGAAAGAGGGGGGTGGGGACAATACAACCTGCTGTAAAAGCCAATGTTGATGGCAAATGAAGGGAGATAGGTATATTACAAAGACTAAAATAACTGATTAAAAATGTGCAACTTGATATGACAGCAGGAACAAATTAAGCAAATCAATTCCATGGTGCCCAATATGCATCCCTTTGATGTTTAAAGATCAGGCCTCAGAAGTTAGTAGTGAAAGCATTGATTTGTAAAGGGGCCTGATAATAATCGCTAGCAGTTTCATGCAACATGTCCCCAGTCTCTGACTGTGTTCTACAATATGACTTCAGTCTCCAACCACTCCTGTACAACAGTCTCTGACAAGTTCCTCTTGTAAATCTTTAGCCTATGACTGTCTTTTGTAGCATTGGAGACATAGGGGCTGCATTTGAGGCCCCCTATACCTTCTAAGTTGACAAATTACTTCCCTTGCCCTTCTTTTCTAAAGTATTCACCATAACATTAACCTCATATCCGACTCTCACTGACTTCTGAGTTCTGCAGCTTATGCCATGGAGGGTATTCTTGATTCTTCCGAGAGTCATGTATGTGTGGTACTTCGCTCTTAGGAAAGTGGAAGGTCTATACGCCCAGCATAGGATGCAAATGCCAGGGATTGTTTAATCCGAGGTTGGCGACAGAATACTGTATATCAGTTTTTCAGTTAGCACACTGTGAGTAAAAGGAATACCTTAATACGGGGATTGGTGAATTGCAGAGTATTCCAACTCTGGTTTGAGACTTTGGTTTGAAACCCTAGGTAGGTGATTACTTCAATCCAGGTGTTAGGTTACTCCTGGTTTACTATAGAATTGTTCACACTGAATATTCTGGTTATTTAATTTGCCTTGTTCTGTTAGATTTCCACTACCGACAAACAAAATAAGGTATTGACAGATTATGAACCTTGAGGACTTTTTCTAATTGACATTTTGGCCTAACAACATATAGGTTAAAGGAATAAAGACATTATATAATCTGTAGATTATTTGGTGTCAGCATTTTGAAAAAACATGGTAACATCTGTTCAAAAATAATGTGTGATGTGACTTCCAGATTTTACTCGAGTGCCTTACACATTTTCATAATTACAGTTCATATATAAATGTTCAGATTCTTTCCCTAGTGGTGACTTGCATGTCACACTGTGCAGTTAGCACCCTTGCTGAGTGATGGCAGAGTAAACAGAAGACATGCTTATCCTGCCTGGCCATTTTTTATGTTAATAATTTCCCAGCATTGTTTCATTCTAGCCCCAGATGCACTCTAATTAGTTACATGAGGAACCCTCACAACTCCAGCTCTCTACTGTCATCAGTAGTAACAAAATAACCACGTTCTAATCTGATTCCCACATATGTCATCATCCTCTTTACCACGTCTTGCATGCTCCACAATATGGCAGTGGCACAATGCATTTTGGGAGCTGTACATTAAATCCTATCTTTGGGCAAAAAGTAAGGAAGGGTGGGATTCAATGTTTAACAACAGGTTAGCATTTTTTCCTTCCATCACTGGGGTCTTCAGAGCAAAATCTGGTCAGGACACTATCTGCATTGTGTTGTTTGTATGTTCCCCCTGTACTTGCATGGGTTTCTTCCCACACTCCAAAGACATGCTGGTGGGTCAATTGGCTCTTGTCTAAATACGCCTTAATATGTGTATATATATATATATATGTGGGATAGGTATCTTAGATTGTAAGCTCCCTGAGGGCAGGGACTGAATGTGCCATATGTAAAGCACTCAATAAGTTGTTAGTGCTATATAAATACCTGTAATAATATTAACCTTCAAAATATAATGTATGTAATATGGCTTATTCTTGCCTTTATCAAGAGGGCATTTTTTCCTCTGTTGCCTGTATTTCTCCTTCTTTAGACCTGGTGATCCTACCATTTCCAGCTTGTGTAAACATTTGCTGCTCTGGGGTGACAACGTTCCCTGAGTGACTCCCCTGAGTAATCTGATGAACCACCGAATCAATGGAATTTCATGACTGAGCAAGAGGTAATCCACAAAGAGATATCCATACAAATCCAAAATAGATATAGAGGCACTCATGGGTCTTACAGCAGAAATGTAGTCAAAGCAAATATATATATATATATATATATTGTTTCTGTTTCATAATGGTGCCACTAGGTGCCACTGTGTAACCACATGAAATCATGTTCTGTAGCAGGTGCTTGAAAGGCTTATGATACAATGATATGATACCAATATCCTCTTACTATGATACATGTCCCTCTTAATAACTTTTCATACCTTCAAATACATTATCATAAATACATTTTCATTCAAGCTGATATGTTTTAATTTGTCCCTTCGGTTTTGTGATCTGGGTGAATGATGTTATAGGATATGGATGTATACCTACAGATATCTAAAAAGCCGCACAACTCCTGCCAACTTCAGAAATTCAATCAAACCTGAACTGAATTGCTCACCAATATGTCAGACAGATAATCAAAATGGGAAATTAGGAAACTAAATATATTCTAGAAATGTCTTGGCTTCTTGTGTTTCCAAGCCGTATGAATAGTTACTGAAAATGAATATGCCTATATATTATTAATATGGATGTGATGGAGCTGTATTTAGGACATATGCTCTTACACATTTTTGGCACATTTGGGTTGTAAAATGTAACTGTAACCGTAGTAACACAGAACAGTAATATCAAACACAGTGCAAGCGCAATCTGGTGACAGATGTAGTTCTGGCATATATAAACTGTTCAAGGTGAAAAAATGATTCCAAAGACCCTTGAAACAATAATGTTGATGTATTAGCACCATTCCCAGCTAAACACAGAAATGGGACTCGGGTAGGTTGTTTTTTTTTGCAGGATTTTTGTTATTATATTAATGAATGCAGAGAGTGCCAGGACAAGGTCATCCAATGCCCAAGCTGAAGGTGCTAAACTGCACCTCCCTGCCCCCCAATGTGTGCACCTGATCATCTCATGCAGATGGTTTCCCACTCCCTGCTGCCACTGCTCAGCTCTGTCCTCCACTCAGGTTTCAAGTAAACCTGTAAGTTCACATTGACCTAATGGGACCTTCCTGCTGTGTGTTCTCTGCCGCTGCTGGTCTCCTTGCACTGATTGTGAATAGCACCGGACCAGCTAAAAGGAAAAAAAACAAAAGGCAGGGCAACAGGGGCATTGCTAAAATTGTGAAAGACCTGTGCAACTCCTGGGCATTGGAACTAGAAGTGACGAGTGGTGGGTGCGCTGACAGTGAGAAGTGCTTAATAGTGTTAAATAAGACTTGAGCCTACATGGAGTATACCCAGCACACATATACCACAGCTCTTGCACATACAAAAGATACTCTAAGGCAGGGGTGCCCACAATTTGCTGTGGTAAGATCTACTTTTCAAATGACGAACTACATGAGATCTACCAACGAAAAACCTCCCTCGCTCTCTCTCTCCTGGCTATCTTTCCTTGTTTTCTCTCCTGGCTGTCTCTCTTCGCTCTATTGGCTGTCTCTCCACCGCTCTCTCCCCTGGCTGTCTCTCCCCGCTCTCTCCCTGGCTGTCTCTTCCCACTCTCTTTCCTGGCTCACCTTGCTGTATTTTGCAACAGGCTGTGTAAACTAATATTCTTTGATGTAATACATAGCACTTCAACCACCAGTATTCACCAGAAAGGTGTCAGGGAGCTTGGCTCAGCAGACTCAGGCTAATAGGTAATCATGTGTGCACAGCTAAATAAATATACCAAAATATAATAAAGGGGGCGCCATTCACACCCTTCGTGATCTACCAGCATCAGCTTTGAGAGCTACTGGTAGATCACAATCTACCTAATGGGCACCCCTGCTCTAAGGAGATCTCTGTTTCATCATTACCAGTGTGTAACTTTGCCGCGAGTCTCTGGAATGGATGGAATGGAAACAGAGAGACTCGGGTGCTGAATCATACCTGCAGTAGTGGTCACAGCTCCCTGCATAGCTGCACACTTTCAACATAGAGGCTGAAAGCAGAAACTCCTTGTATGTGGAGTGACAGCTGCGTGGGAACTGGGAGATATGAGGAACTGATATTTCCAGAAGTGTCAAATTCCTTCATTTTTAGAGCTTAAATATAAAGAAAAAAGCAACCATTTTTTTTGTTTAAATAGCAAATGCGTTTCTGTTATGCTTGTTGTCTAAATAAAAAGATTGATGTTGTGATAGAGTCTCTTTATTTGCCACAAATCAGATTTTCATAGACATTTAAATCTTAGCACAATCATTTTCTAAAACTGAAACTCTTTTATTACATATTCTTTTGTGCATCCATAATATATACAGAGAACACTTTCCATCCAGCAATTGTTGAGACAATAAACATTTTAGAGTGCAGGAATCAGGATTATATAATGTAGAGAGTGCTGAATGTAACATGTAGTCCAATGTTACGACAGCAGTATCTAACATACAGTCCAATGTACATAGTGCAGTATGTAACATACAGTCCAATGTACAGAATGCAGCATGTAACATAAAGTCTAGCGTACAAAGAGCGGTATGTAATATACAGTCCAATGTACAGAGTGCAGTATATAACATATAGTCCAATGTACAAAGTGTAGTATGTAACATACAGTCCAATGTACGGAGTGCAGCATGTAACATATAGTCCAGTGTACAGTGTACAGGGGCTATAACTGTGTACAATACAACAGTAAAGTATGTGTACTGTACAGCACAGTGTACAGAGTATAATAATAATAATGTCACCAGCACACCGTTTTTGTAAATCCATAATCCATTTTAATGGCACATTGCCATCCAATACCTGACCTGACTGCTGTACTCCCAGCTTAGAGAGTGTAGAGTTAACAAACTTAGTGCTGGCATTCAGGAAAATATTCCCACAGTAAAGGCCACCCCCTTACCTCAGGAAAAGCCCGGCAAATGAAGATCCCCATCTCTAGCAAAATCCCCCTCCCCTGCCCACAATCCCCCTCTGCAGCCCCCTGCTCGATTTAGGGACTTTTTCTTAAATAAATGTAGGGGGAGTGTGGGGATGTGGTCTGAAATGCTGAAGTTGGGCTTTAAGATGACCATGTGGTAGGTACACCCTGTATATAATGTGGTAATTATGTTCTGCCTGGTATTCCTTAAAGTGACCCATTCAGATCTCTTACCAAATTAAACTTCCAGTTTCCTGCAAGAGAAGAGGGATTATACTCACGTCTCTAGTACCAATGTCTACTACCTTCCCACTGTTCCAGTGTATCAGCCATTGTAATTTTCCTTGCCATTCAGGACTTCTGGGAGCGTGGGATCCCTGTGTTCCCCACCAAGCATCGTGGTTACTCCCTCTGACCCCTACATCACTTCAGGACTCAGCAGCGATGTAGGGATAGAAAGAATTAACTACTGTGTGCAGCAGGGGGGGGGGACACAGGCATCTGGCACTCCCGATAACAATTATGAAGGCTGCTTTCTTAGAATGGAGGGGTTGTAGGAAACACAAACCATGAGTATACTACCTTTCTTGCAGTTTCATCTGGTTGGAGGCCAGACAGGATCTCTTTAAAATGCAGTATTTTCAGCAATTATATTCTAGCAGTTCATGATATAGTGCTTTATCATATAAGAAAATATGCTGCTAGGATTCTGTTGTAGGATTTTTACAAGGAGTCCTTGATGGAGTTCCAGGGCACATGTTGAAGGTCACACAAGTTACAGAATGGAGAGTTTGCAATTGTTTTCCCACAGTATTTGTGTTTCTTTATTGAGCTGCATAATGTTTATACATTTGTACAACACAACTGAGTAATTTGTACTGATAAATAATTAGCAAAATTTATGGTTACGTTCATGTTCAGCCCAAGCTAATTTTATAAATTTGCTTAATGCAATTCAAACAAGCAGAGCAGACAGACAACAAAAAGGCACTACGCATTATTTAAGGGGCAATTATGCACATAGCAGAGATGAACAAATAGGTCTATTCACTGTTTTGTACTTTGAAAAACATGCTTTTTTAGTGCACTTTTAACATAATTATTATGTGTGCTTTTCTGCAAGTTTTGTTGCTTTGACAAGAGCATTTTAGGCACTTGACATGCACCTTTTTCATGTGTTACAAATGTCTTCCTAATGGAATGTGTTTATGCAGAAGTAAAAATGAACACTATGTGTACTTTACCTTCATTGTTATTAAAGTGTATGTGAAGCCAAAACTTTTTTTTTTTACTTTATTCGGGGGAAAAGGATTAGAACCACTGTTGGGTTTTTATTGCTATCTTGGGCTCTGGTAGATTATCCCTAATTTCCACCAGACAGGAAGCATACCTCCCAATGTTCCAAAATGCAAACAAGGCACACTCTTCAGCACAATGTATATACTCAAAAAATAATTTCCTTTCTATTGGCTTTAGAATAAAAAATGCAATAATGTATAGGATAAATGAAATGTATAGTGCAGTATAACACTTTCATTAGTAAAATGACACTAAGCTCAGGAGTTAAATCTTAAAAATATATTCAAGTACCCTATTAATAAAAAAGCATTTTTTTTCTGTATTACTCAGCTGTAAATCCTAAAATCATCTCTGAATTCATGCTGACGCTGTCCTTCCTTCTGAAGGGTGGCTGCTTGTGTTCCCCATGGTCCCTGTGTGTGTGTTGTAAAGTAGTTACTGCTCCAAGCTCACTTCCATGATGGACTACAATCTTAATTCAAATTAGTAAACTAAACTTGAGATTGTAGTCCATCACGGGAGAGAGCTCAGAGCAGTGGCTACTTTACAACACACACAGGAACCATGGGGAACAAAAGTAGCCACCCTCCAGAAGGAAGGACAGTATCAGTATAAATTCAGAGATGATTTGAGGATCTACAGCTGAGTGATACACAAATAAGCTACATTTCTGTTAATAGTTAAGGTACTTGAATGCATTTTTAAAATTTAACCCCTGAGTTTAGTGTCACTTTAAATTATTTATTTTGTAAAGTTTTATACATTGGGCCAAAAAGTATGTTCTATTGTGTTATCAGTTACTTGTTTGGGCCCTTAAAACACACAGTGCTGCAGTAATATGTATGCAAGTCACATTATTCAGATATACTCGATCTCATTTACTAAATTAAATAAACAGGAATAAAGTGTTACACGGGTCCAGGGCCTAAATCTAAATGATTGTACATTGATGTTCAAACCTATGATGCTGCCCTAGTTTGCCATGTGCATTACAAATCCAAAACATTCTGCCTTTATTCCTTCTGTTCCTGTAAGATGCAATACAGAATGCATGCGTCAACACTTTAAATGGGTGGATAAGGACATTTCCCAAAGAAACACAGGACTGAGATTGAACACTTAAAGGAGAACTATGGGGTCAGTTTTTTTCCCCATAGTTCTCCTTGGGGTAACGGGAGGACACAAACTAGCGTCCTCCCGTTACCCTAAGCTCAGTATACCGCGAGCTACAGCTCGCGGTATACTGAGATGCCGCACCTGGAGCGGATCCCGACGTAGCTGACGGGATCCGCCCAGCTGCGTGAGTGACAGCTGGCTCTGCCTATCTAGAGGCAGAGCCAGCTGTACCCGCCCCCTCCCCCGTTCGTTCCGCCAGTCAGCGCTGGCAGATCGGAGCGGGGAGAGGGGAATCCAGCCCCTCCCCCTGTCACGGCAGAGAGCCGTGACAGGATCGAGAGGTGAGGGAATGCGGTATGTGTTCCCTCACCTCCCGATCTACTGAGACGACCTGTGACAGTCTCATTGTCACAGGTCGGCTTAGAACTATGAGGTGAGTGGAAATCACTCATCTCATAGTTCTCCTTTAAGTAGCCTGTGATGTGCTGGCATCAACATGTTCCCTGTAACCCAGCAAAGGACTGTCTCTGGAAGGGTGACAACTCTAGTGGAAATTTAATTGCCGATGTTTGAGCCTTGTCACCTGAAAAAATGAAGTAACATTAATGTATTTCTGACAGGATCAACAGGTATGTTAGAGTGGAAATTAGGACAAAGAGTAAAATATTAATTCTCCTAATCTTAATGTTTACCACTTAGATTCGAACATATATATTAATTTCATTTTTGCCCATAGATACACTTAAAAAACCCCAAATGTAACCAGTTAGCTAAGGAATGAAAGAAGCAACATATACGACATGTGGAAAAACCTCATATTCTATGCCATCACAGGAAAAAAAATCAGCACACTTATTCAGCGCATTTATGATTGGAATCCCTATTCCAGGTACCAGCAAGCAATAATTTTGTGACACGTCTTACTTTTGGGACATTCTGGTGCAAATTCCTTTTATATGTGCTGTACCCTATGTGTGCGTTCCATGAGCATGTAACTTGCTTGTTTACAAAGGCAACTGCCCATATCCTTTAGTACATCAGGCCCACTGCCTTGCAGTCACAAGGACCTGATTTGGGCCAACTTACTTCAGTTGTGTCCCTGCATTTTCAGCAGCATATGTGAGCCCAGCCTCGTACTGCATATCATAAGATTGTGATTATCACAGGAATATGCTTCAGCAAACAGTCATTTTGAGTATTTCTTCCTTTCAAATGTCATTATTATTTTTCCATAATCTCCAGACTCACAGCTTTAGAGTGTATGATATATATCACCGGAGTCAGAGATTTATTGTATTGTTATATTTATAATGACAAGACTGATTGCATTCATCTCAGTCCTTCATGTGATATTGTAGAATGCTTATTTCCATTAACTACCTGATTCTGCAGCTTTTAACCTTTAGCATTTAACTGTGCGGGGTACAATTGTTGCAATGCATTGCTGAAATGTTTGTAGGTGATCAGATAAGAATGTAAAGAAATATTTTTAGCAGACTAGATAGAGCATGAAATACAGTTTTCTTTGCGTTAACATATTTTCAGAACCTAAAGTACTGCAGGCAAAACATAATAGACAAACCATGAGATCTATGGTACATGTCCAGTGTTTATTGATGGATGGCCCAGGGGTCTGCACTCAATATTGCTTTAAAGTTGCTGACAGCCTGCTTTGTGCCCCCAGTGACAGTGGCACTCTGGAGTGGAGGAACAACCATAGTGGCATGCTGATGCTATGTCTGCCTTCTGCCCCAAGTGCTTTACCCATGGATTCCTCTGGAGAGCATTTTGTACAAAATGCCCCCCCTCGCCCAGATACTAAGGTACTCTGTGGCCTTCCTTCAAGAAAGCAGTATGTAAGTGACAGTGTACACATACCTTATAGCTACATTCCTGGGATCTATTCTGGTGAAACTTGGGCGGTTGTATATGTGGGTTAGTGATTAGGTGGATGAACACAGGGGTCTTCTATTGTGGGGCTAAATTGGCTATATATGGAGAGTCTGCTTTGATTCTTTTAAGGGTTGGGGGACTAGAGGAGTGCTGTGGCTCCAAGAGAAAGTCTGTGACTGCATAAGTGAGACTGAGGGGGCTGTTTGCTTATTAAATGAGGACTGTATATTAAACGAGGACTGTATATTTGGGTCAGCAAACCCAAAGGGATTGTCCATATGTTAGTGTCAGAAGAGTTTTGGGTTATTTTCAAGAGGCACTGTTACTTTGTCCATTGAGAGCAAATGCAATCTTCATTCAGGCACAAAGTCTTGATCTAATACTCTAATGTCTATGGCCCCTGCTTTTTGCCATATTTAATACAATACTAACTTGCTTTTAGAATACATGGCCTATGCCAAAATGTTAGTACTTTAGGTCTCCTACAATTAAGTTATTGAAGTAGATTTAATTAATAATTAAAATTGAAACAGGCTTATTTGATGTGTTTGTACAAAGGCAGCCGAGCGGCTCAGCCAAGCCGAAGGCATATGCTTCGGCTTGACTGAGCCAAAGGGACAGCCAAAGCATGGAGAAAGGTCGGCCGAAGCCGACCGATCTCCAAGCAAATGACAGCTGGGTGGAGTCAGACGTGATCTCATGCCTTGCTCCACCCAGTTTTAATGACAGATCAGCGTCCCCAAATGACCGTAACGTCACGGCTGACTCCGCCCAGTTGTTATTCATTGGCCAGACTCTGGCAGGTGCCGGCCAATAGGAAACAGTTGGGCGGAACTAGCTGTCACTGCTAGCTCCGCCCAATTATTTTTCTTTTGCCACAATCTGTCAGATGCTTTATTATGCGGACGGAGTCCATTGCATGCGGTCGGGTCGGCGTGCAGCGTTTTTTAAATTAATTTTTTTTAAATTAATTTTTTTTAAATGTATTTTTTCTTTAACCACT
The DNA here is from genome assembly GCF_000935625.1 of Nanorana parkeri. NCBI lineage: Eukaryota > Metazoa > Chordata > Amphibia > Anura > Dicroglossidae > Nanorana > Nanorana parkeri. The sequence goes on along the minus strand of NW_017306624.1, from coordinate 423,818 downwards.
TCCAGCAGGTTCACATAAATTTACATCCTCCGCTAGAAGTGGTTATACCAAGAACACAGCTGCTGCAGCCATGTTCTTGGTATCGTTTTAAACAGCAGACGATTGCTGAACTACAGGCCTACAATGTAAAACATATTTGCTTGAAAAACAATGTACCGCTTTTGGTACCTAAAATCCTGAATAATCATACCGCCAGGGAGGTTAAATGCAAGTGATCCGGCATCTGTACGGTGCAGCGCCATGTACCCCTCCCCCCTCCGCGGCCACCGGTGCCACTGTTGGCTTCCTGGGCTCCACTGTCCCTCGTGTGAGCCCGGGACCGGCGTGGAGGGTCTTCCCTGATAGATCAGAGGAGAGATCAGTGGCTTCCAGCTGCTGATTTCTCCTCTGATCACTGGACCCAGAAGTGATGTGCATTACATCAATTCCAGTGTCACTGGGCACGTTCTTCGGCTCCAAGAGCCAGAAGAAGAAGCTGGGTAACCAGATCTCTTTGGGGTCCCTAGGTGACATTAGGGGTCTGAAAGACCCCTGATGTCTCCATGAAGAGAACCTTTCACATTATATTTTCTATTACATAGGGGGCTTGTTAGCCCCCTATGCAATAGCAATAAAGCTGAGTGTAAAAAAAAAAGTAAAAAATGGATTGGCTATTCACTCACTGCCGTTTGACCCCTATGAGAATAGCGGTGAACGGCAGCGGGTGAACTGATGTACAGCCGAAGGCAGCCAATGTACGGCTGAAATCAGCTGAACAAGACTGAAGTGAATAGCCGAACAGCGTTCAGCTCACTTCACTTCGGCTGGGTTAATCACTCGGCTGCCTTCGGCAGCTTCATGAATAGTCCCCTTAATGTTACAAATAATCTTTTCAACTATAGATATAACATTTCCTCCAAATAATTTTTTGGAAGGTATAAATGAACTGAAGTTTTGCTTGAATCTGCACAAACTATTGCAGCAGAGAACCTTTGTGCTACATGGAGGAAATACAATTGGTCTCATACAATGGAAAATATGGTGAAGTTGGCTAGTAAGATGCATTGATTAATTAGGTATCTTTATTGGCATATTTAAAAGAGCCCTTCTAAACATTTATAAGCATGAAAATAAGCATAATACATTAACTAAGTGGTACTCCATCACATTAGCTTTCTTGGAGGTTTTAGTTTTTGTCTTTAGAAATGTGTTTTAAAAGCAGAATAACTGTCAGTGTTTTTGGAAAAAGTTCTATGCAATAAAATGATATGCTGGGGTAAAAGGATACATGCAGGTCTTCTTAAACAGGACCCATCACTCATCCTTCTTGGTGTTTCTTTAGCTGTCGAAAACATTTGTGTGCTTTTCTGTTTCTTCAAGGGCAGCATGAGCAATAGTTAGAGCTCTGATTGAACTTGTCAGGAAAGGAACATAGGAGTTGTCATTGCTGCACTTTTTTTAAGGTGCATGCTCTACGGTTGTCATGTTAACCTGTCTTTCAAACAGAAATCATGTCGTAGAGAGGTGTTTGCAGGCCTGTGGTCCAGCTCTTTTGCAGAAGCATAAGCAAACAGACAACATTAACTACTGAAAGTACAGTGGTCGATTATGGAAATGCAGCAAATGACAAATACATGAAGCTTACATTTCTTTTACAATGGAGGATGTCCAGTATCAGCTCAGAACTTGTATAAACCATTGGGACCCTGTGCCGCCCCAATAGGGGCATAGAATATGAGATGCATAGCCTCAGTTAATATTAGCATTGTTTTAGATAGAGTTATTATAGTGTGTTTTTGCCTAACTATTTTCCCCATAGCAAATCCATGTCTTATCCTATGCTGTCATCTAGTGGCCTTTGTGATATCACACATGTCTTTTCTGTATTTCTGTTCCCCATGTGACGACATATTTCCAGTGTATGTAGCCCCACCCTTCTTCCTGTGTGCAGTACTTCCTGTGTCATGGCCACAGTTGAAAGCCACATGTAACAAGGACACACAGGTAATCTGCACAGTACGTAGGAAAGGCATCATTTTCTGACCGCACAATACTATAACCGTTCAACTGCTGTTCCTATCATCTGCTGTAACCTGATGTTAAAGAATAAACACCTCTTTTGAATGAATCGGTATTGACGAGTTCAGCTATCTGACGAGGATTGTCCACAGTGAGTATATCTGCTTATACAGGCCAGGCATAGAGGTCTCAGCAAGGGATATATTTCGCTATCACAACGATCGGAGTCAGAATAGACCCTGATAAACCCATGTGCAGATGTCTTATCAGATTTTTTTTCCCTCTAAGACTGAATTCAAGCTAAATTACTCACCTACACATGAAAACAACACAAGGACTGAGAACAAGAGAGAGTTCTGGACTAATTGATCAAAACTTGACATTTTTAGATTCAACAGAAGGCAGTTTGTCCACCAAATGGCTGTAAAATGATACGCAGATCAATGTCTGCAGACTACAATGAGCATGGTGGATGTTACCTGCAGATTTGGAGTCACATTTCTGCAAACAAAAATCATATCCATCATGTAATGCCACCACAAATCTGATCTGTTCTAACTTCATTCTGCAGCATGACAATGACTGCAAGCATTTCCTAATATACTATCCGCAGCAAAAAGAGGAACAGGGAATCCTGCAACAGATACCATGGTCCCTTGATCTCAATATTATGATGCCTCTCTGGGATTATTAGCAATGATAGAAGGAAATAAGACAGCCAAAGTCTGTAATGAAACTATGGCAAGTTCTCCAAAAAGTTTGGAAAAGCTTACCAAGGTAAGCTACCAAGGGTAGCACCCCTGCAAGAGTACTTTTTTGTTTGTCTAGTGGTGGGCTTTAACAGATATTCATGCTTGTTCTAGGTTAGTAACTCAAACCTTTCTGAACCAGTTGATTAATGTACTAGCGTGATAATTAATCAAAATTGGATTGGCAATGACGCCTTCCATGAGCCTTTTCATGAAATGCTTGCTTTAAGACTTTTGCACAGTACTGTATATATATTATATGTACTTATACATATAATCTGTCACCTTAAACAGCCTTATCATATCCTCGCATTGATTAACTTGTTTTTGCTTCCATGTGTACCTTTGATAACTTGAGCAGTAATTTGCCATCTCCACAGGACACCATGTTCATCAATGAGACTAAGTAATACGTCCTTTATGACACTGCAGGAAATCGAACGCAAGAAAAACAGACATGAGCGCGGCTGACATTTAGAATTCCCTCATCGCCTATCTGATCAGTCAACCTTACTTCCAAGTTGCTTTTGAAATACTGCAGTACATGTCCTGCATACTAATTCAAATTTGGATGCTGGCACTGATGCACCGAGTATTGATTGCCTGGCTGTAATGATGGAAATGGGCAGGATCTCAACAGACAAGTCCCAAAACTCACCTCTATGCAGCTAAACTGTAAATCATACTGACTCGTTTTAGTTGCATTCCATAATATTCCAAAATGCGTGGTCCATTTTTCTTTGTCAGGTCTTAAACTGGAGAAGTACATTTCTCCAACATACCTTTTTTGATGTAATAGCTTGACAATGTATAGAAAATGATCACTTCTCCGATGATAAAGCAGTCATAAATATCGCATTTGTAGCAGGTTATTTGGTGAAATATTTATCACGGTACACTTTATGGCTGCAAAGGGATACTTTTCAAAGATTAATAATTTTGACATCACATTTGTAATAATTATTTTATCAAAGGGATTAACGTCATATTTTCTATGAGTGAAAGGCGATAAACACCATGAATTATACATAAGAGCTTGTACACATTTCTGGTTTTTATCTTACACAATCTAGTGAAACTGTAGTTAAAACTTTTTAGCTAAACTGGTTATAGATTAGAATGTTTTGGGGACTTTACCACAAAAACAATATACTTAAATATTAATGTAATTTTATTGGTATCTATCTACCAGTAGCTGCCTCATTTCCCACCCTCGGCTTATATTCGGGTCAATACTTTTTCCCAGTTTTTTTTGGTAAAATTAGGTACCTCGGCTTATATTCGGGACGGCTTATACTCGAGTATATACGGTATTTATTAGCAGTTTTTATCTTACATAAGCTTGGCCTGGCTACACAATTTTTTGGTTAACATAAACTTGCTTAACTCTAATTTTTTTGTTGATTTTGTATAGTTTTGCTGTTATGTGACATTTGTTGATTGCAGCTGCTAATAACAATTCGTGCACATCCTGATTTTAGCAGCTTAAGATGAGAGGTTCAGTTCGTCTGAACCTGGATAGGGTGGTTGGTGGAGAAAGCCGCCATCCATGTGTCCTGGTCCGTAAGTAGACTGCTAAGGATGTTCTTTGAATCTCTTTACCATTCAGAGTTCAATAGCTAAAAAGGTTTCAATGGAAATCTGAATTGTATTGTCTGGCAGAGGGTTCGGGGGTTCATGGGATGGAATTCTCCAGTCCCTGTGATGTAATTGCCCAATAGGAGGTTTGTTTGGTAATTTTTATCACTATCTGTCATATAAATTAAGGGTGAAATCTGTTTGCACCGATTAATGACACAATAAATAAATTTTTCTCGCAACATGGATATACAAAAGCATGAGCTAATTAAGTTCTGCAAATGATACAGTTTGGTTACTGAACAAGGTCATCTATGCAGCATGGGCATACTGTATCTCATATGGCTTCTTAGTAGGTAAAATGTAAAACCTTGTTTTAGGCCATTGGTGTCCAAAATTTGATTCTGTATTTTATTTAGCTTGCTGTGATCATCAATACCAAGATGCCTCTGCTTATCATAGCACCTGACTGGAGATGGGTGAACCAAAGTTCACTTGGCTGGACTTTCACCAAAATCCACGAACCACAAACATAGTGCCTGAACCCCTTTGAAATCTATAACTGCCGAATTTTGTTATTTTTCTTTGGCCTTTTTCAAGACCAAATTACAATGTCTTCTTTAAAAAAATGGCATTGGTAGCTAGGCACTATCATAGGGGACATGTAATAAAGCAAAAAAAAAGCTTTATAATAACGCTGTTCTGCAAGGAGCCGGGGTTTTAATTCAACAATATTAAAAATATATAATTCCTGTAAAAAACATACATTGGAGATGGACCTGTTCACACCATCCAATGTGTTCAGGGTATGGTTCTGTGCCATGAATGCACTGGATCGCATAAACAAAGGCTCCCCGTATTCTAGGTTGGGAGGAGGCGTGGTAGTGCCATTCATGTCAATGGCACCGCAGACACACCTTGCACCCCAAGTGTGATTGCCTGCACTGGAATGCGTGGTACTCCAATGCCATGATTCCAGTGCGGTGTGATTGCAAAAAATTGAGCGTGTGAACAAGCCTTTATGGAGGAACGTTACCCTTATCTATAAAATGACAACAAAGACACCTTTAGAAATGTTTAGTGATGGCAATTTAAAACAGATACTTATAGATAATTGCCGGCTTTTTATTATTTGCCTATCTTATTTTTCTTTTCCTCCCCATTCTTCTCACAGTGGCCATTTTTTACTTTAAGGGCAGATTAATGAATTGCTCTTTACTTAATGAAACTCTGGAACATGTGACTAAGACATGTGACCATGAATATCATCTCAGGGTAGATATTTCCAGTAGATAAGGGTCTGATATAGATTTAAGGGAGACAGTGTTTGTTCCTTTAAGAAAAAAATGGAATGGGGTCCCACAAATTCCATACCAGACCCTTATCCAGGCATACCGGTGGAGGGGGGCAGCAAATGTGCAGCTCTCCCCTAGTGAACCATATTGATCCACATCTTACTTTTAATCAGATTTAATCCATTTATTTGCTTTTTTTCAGCTCTTCAGATTTGTATGATAAGTGTATATATGAAGAAGAAGGGAGACAAATCTAATTGGTTGCACTAGGCTACCCAGATGATTTATTTAGCCACTTTTATAAATACCTATATACATAATATATATATATA
>NW_017306624.1:416729-417797 GCF_000935625.1 Nanorana parkeri | reverse complement strand
TATGTAGTAAAAATACAAGTTATGCTTAAAATATATACAGTATACATAAATGGTGTGTATATATATATCTATATATATATATAGATATATAGATATATATACATACACATACACAGTATATGCATATACCATAATTGGGTTTAGAAATTTGTTGCAAAATACCAACAATATATCAGTTTGAATACTCTTAAGACACTGGAATATTAAAAAGTAAAGAAAATATGTAAGCAGTTCTTCGGCTACAGAATATCCCCAGGTTAGAAAGTTATATTGAGCTGGAGGTATCCATGGTAACCAAGTCTTACCAGTCATGGCCATTAGTAGGAGGACAGCAAAGGAATACGGTAACTATCTCACCTTTTTTAAACAGAAATCCAAAATATGAATACTGTAGATGAAAAGATTACCTGGCCACAGCATTTTTTTTCTTTTTTTTGGTAATAAGTTGCACAATAGCACAGTGAGATGTGCTGAACTTGTTTTTTCCTTCTTTTGTGCTGAAAAAACTGTCAGTCAGACTTAACTCCATGTAATGAAAGGCAGTTTTTTTTTATTGGGGTGATAGGGTAAAGCAGATCAAGTGAGGTAAATGTATAAAGAAGCTCATCCAGGAAGCCAAAAAATTATCAGTTTATTGTAGCTCGTCTGCCCACGAAAGTCTTTTCCACAGTGCCAAAAAGAATACCAAATTGAAGGAGCTGCCGGTCATGCTGTTACACTTGCTAGTTACAAAGGAAGGAGACAGACTTAAAACAATAAACTAGCACCACCTAGCAAATAATTCTCCCTATGTCAGGCAGTTTTTTTTTTCTACTGGGACTTGTTATCTTCTGTTTTACTGCTTTGCTGGTTGCTGCCTAGGCAGAGCTGCTGACAGAACTCTGGGATCAGCAGCTAGGGGTCTATTCCATTATCTATTTACTTTATTAACAAAATATTGTTTGCTTTAAAGGGGGTCTCCCACATACATCTCCAGAGGCTATACCACGAAACCTTGCTTGTTCAAGCTGAAATAATTTGTTTATTTTCTGCAGTGAATAAAAGTTCTTGCTAAACCCCCCCCCCCCC
>NW_017306624.1:410081-416588 GCF_000935625.1 Nanorana parkeri | reverse complement strand
CCCACAAACACTTTAATTTTAGTTTAATATATGCATGACATTATACAGCAATCGAAAAAACAATATATATGTAGATACCCTGCCCTTAGCTGGTGTCTCCCTAATTAATGTTAATGTGTTGTTGCTAGGCTATAGTTAGCCTGAGCATTGTTTTTACCTTTTTCTGGGCTCTGCAGGACTTCCCTAAGCCCAGTTGATTACATCTACCTGTTACTGTGAAGGAGGTTCCAGTAATCAGAATGGGAAGGACTATAACTGAGTTTTGAATATGTATCTGACCCAACCAATTCCTGGGGTTCCTGTTCAGGGGTATGGTTTGGGAGATGATACATATTTGGGATACTTTTCCCAGAGTGTTCTTTCTACGTCCTGGGCATTTGCCTGGATAGAATGCATGTCTGAAAGGATCTCTACTTGGGCCTTGCCTCAGTCTGGGACATGTGCTGGAAGCCCAAGACTAGGTGCACTGCAGGAGGGTGTGATTCAGAGGGAATGGGAGACGAAGATGGCTGCCTGAAGTGAGCATCTAAAATCTTTTTTACTGAGCAGTGTAGCAGAGGAGCTAGGTAGATGTTACCATCTGGAAAAAGTGGCTGGTGTCCAACTTATCTTTACTTATTTTTACCCCACCATACATCAAGAACCAGACCCCCAGGTGGAAATGTTAGCCTTCCACCCTACTTAGAGGGTCATTCAACACGTCCCCCAGTGGAGTGTTATATATAAGTATTTTTCCACATATATGTTGACATATACTGTGTGTGTATATGTGTATACGGTATACAGTATATACTATACAGGTGAAACTCGAATAATTAGAATATCGTGCAAAAGTAATTGCAGTAAGTTCTGCAAAAGGGGCCCAAACCAAGTACTGAGTACATATGCATGCTTGTACTTTTCAGAGGTCCGATATTGTTCTATGTACAATCCTTGTTTTATTGATTGCATGTAATAATCTACTTTTTTGAGGTTGTGGATTTGGGGTTCTTGGGGTTTTCATGAGCTGTAAGCCATAATCATCACAATTATGACAAATCACGGCTTGAACTATCTTGCTTTGCATGTAATGAGTCTATCTCATATATTAGTTTCACCTTTTAAGTTGCATTAGTGAAATAAATGAACTTTGCACGATATTCTAATTATTCGAGTTTCACCTGTATATATGTTTAAGGCTAACCTGTTAGCCGCATTTGTGGGAGGAGTCGGCGGCCCTTCATCGCTCTTAAGCTGCCCATGCCAGGCTTCCGGGGACGAAGGGATCCGACGGCGCCTAGCAGTGACGTCACCGGCAGAGCGTCAATTCGGGCGACCTGTCGGCACTTCCAGGTTTCGGACGCGGCGAGCGGTTTCCCACTGGCAGCTGTCATGTGTGGGGGGCTCAGGGCCTCTGTGGATAACAGACTTCCTCCTGTCTCCTCTCCCCGGCATCACTCCCTCCTACCCCCCCCTTTTTCTGTCCCTGTCTCTCTCTCTCGTTCGTCCAAATGTATGCACATGTGTTTCTCACTCATTTAGCTACATACCAATCGGCAGGATACCCTGCAACTGTGCCTTGTGCCTTTACGCATGTAATGTGTTTTCAGCTGTCCCCAACAGTGCTCTTTCCCATTGCCTACTCTTGCTTACCATATCGTGAGCCCGGGTACCATCTCACCACTGACCAGCGTCGTCGGACGCACGCCAAGGTCATGGGGGGCTGTTACCATGGTGGCTGGCACGTGCTGGGTGTTTCTTCCACACTAGTGGCCGGCACAGATCGGTGTGGGGGAGGGGGCAGGGCACTGCGGCGGGCGCAGACAGCCGGGAGACCGCCCAGCGGTGGAGCCCACCAGCGGGCGTCGCAGGGTCATGGTGGTCAGCATAGCATCACCACGTGCGTTCCTACACCCACATGCGCACGCACGAGTCAAACAGCACCATGGTTTCCCGTGGCTGTTCATCGCAGGTGCTGGATACGTCGGGTGCCTCACGCCAGAGCACCCCGGTCACACGCACCTGGTTCTTGGTGAGTTTTGTCACTATGGTCTGCGGTCCCCCACTTTACGCCTTGGGTTGTCGCGCCCGACGGGTGGTGCGCTGGCCGTCACATTCACTCGTTAGGAGCAGCGGTACTGGCGGACGCACTCTTGCCGCCTCCTGCATTACATTTCACGTGCCATATCCAGCTTCTTTTCAACGTTTCAGGGCGTCACGCAGCCTGAGTCCTACCCACCACACTACGTCTTTTCATTTGAGGTGGCCGGAGGGCGTCCAATTGCTGTACATTGTTTCGGGGGTCTGGGGACTGAAAATACTAGTACACATTAGCGCCTCAGCCTCATTCATACGTCATCGCATCACATGCATTTTACGCTTACTGACGGATGATCCAGCCATCTGGTCTGGCGCTAGCCCCACGGACAGTTACGCGAGCAGTCGCAGACAGTGGCTCACCGTGTTGTCCTGGCGGAGCCCAGCTTAGGGCCACGCACGTACACACGTCATTCAGTTTCACTGCAGTTCACATTACAGGTCGTTCAACAGGGGGTCATGCCATCTTTTCTCGTGTTTTACAGTGAGGACCGACCGAGATGTCTCATATTTCGGACAGTGTGGACCTGGCTTTGCTACTGGCTTCTCCTACCAGGGCTTCTGAGCATGGGAGCGCGCCTTCCATCAGAGATTGGACGATCCCCAAGCTCGCTCTGGAGCTTCAGAAGAAGGGTATCCCCTTTCTGGCCACGGCGAGGAAGGCGGAGCTGTTCCAATTGCGTTTCCACCCGCTGCCGCTAGTGTCAGCTCCCAGCAGGTACCCATGCAGACTGTGGTCACATCGTTGACTCAAATTCACGCCACTTTGAACATTATTACTACCTCGTTACACGACCTCCAGCACCGGACCGAGACTCTGGAGAGACAGGCCGTGGTTGTTCCCACAGCCGTGGTTCAGGACGTTTCTAGCACCCCCTCTGGTGCCCCAGGGTCTAGCGCCCCAGTGCCCCCGACCTCAGGTACGGCTGCCAGCCCTCCCAACATCACGCCTGTACACTTCGTCCCCGTAAATTTGCGCAAGGACATTTTGGAGGGGAAGGACGTCAATTTAGCTTCACTGCTTATTGCGGCACACAACGTCTCTGATAACAGGGCATATGCTTGCGGAGAAGTGTCCGTCATTTTGAGGGCCAGGGACCCGAGGTTGAACAGGAAACTGTCCATCCCTGAGTTCGCTCTGGCGTTTGGGACCTACCGGGACATGATATGTTCCGTGAGTCCCGACCGGAGGGAGGAGCTGGACGCATACTTGCATGCTGTGGTCGACGTGGGCTACAAGTATGGTGGCCATGCTTTTTATGACTACCACCGGGTGTTTTTGGCCAAAGCAGCGGCAGGTTTGGCTCAATTTCAGTTTACGGCCAACTGGGGTAGGATTGACACGGAGTTGTTCACGGGACTCACTTCGCCCGTCTGCACTATGTGTCAGTCGTCGGCGCACACTGCCTACTGGTGCCCCGCGACCGCGCCTGCAGAGACGGTCGTGTCAACCAGACCCCCCGGGTTACTGCCCAACCCGCCCGGCACGCCGTCTGCTCAGGTTGACAAGTTAGGGAGGCCCATACGATGCTTGGGCAAGGCCCAGATATGCAATAACTACAACTTCAAGTCGTGTAACTATCCACAGTGTCGGTTGCTGCATATCTGTTCCACCTGTTTCAGGGCCCATTCGAGGACCGCGTGCTCGGTCAGGAACACTCAGACTCCGTGACTAAGCCTGGTGGATGTGGATGCTTTAGTTTCTGTTTTATCCTTGCATCCGGATCCATCGTTGGCGGAATTTCTGTTAGCAGTTTTTCCACCGGTTTCCAGACAGGCTTCGTCACGCTGCCACAGGCGACCCACCAGTGCGGTAACTTGAGGTCGGCTCTGGCAGACCCTCCCACGGTAGATGCATTGCTTCAGGTGGAGTTGGATAAGGGTTTCATGATTGGGCCTTTTTCGGAACCCCCCTTTGCCATGTGGAGGGTTAGCCCCATAGGGTTGGTGTGTGGGAAGTTTTCAAACAAATATTGTTTAGTTTACGACTTGTCCGCCCCTCATTCCACACACATTCCTAGCTTGAACGCTCTGATAACATCGGAGGAATTTGGCCTCAAGTACTCCTCGGTGGACCAGGCCATACAGTATATCTTACGGTCAAGCAGGAATTCGTGGCTGTCCAAGGCGGACATCTCGGACGCCTTCAAGTTGTTGCCTATCCAACAGTCGTTGTGGCAGTGGCACGGGGTCAAATGGAGGGAGCAGTATTATTTCGCCAGCAGGTTGACCTTCGGGTCCAAGAGCAGCCCATGGCTATTTGATAGGTTCGCCCAGGCCCTGCACTGGATTCTGGAGGAGCATGCTCGTTGCCAGAAGGTGTTGCACTACCTTGATGACTTTCTGCTCATCGAATCCCCCGACAGGGTGCCGCGGGACCTCGGCATACTGCTGGACACCTTTGCGTCGCTCTGGGTTCCCGTTGCGGCACGCAAGGTCGAGGGCCCCCTCAGGGCGTTGCCTTTCCTGGGGTTCATTCTGGACACGGCTGCCATGCAGGCCAGGTTGCCGCCGGACAAGTTGGCCCGGATCAGGGACGTCCTCCACGCCCTGGTGGTGTCCCCAGTATGCACCAGGTCAGGAGGTCGATGCAGTCCTTGTTGGGCATGCTCAACTTTGCGATGCGGATCATACCCCAGGGTCGGGCATTTATCTCCCGGTTGCTGGCTCTGTTGCCTGCGGCCCCGGACCAGGATTCGGTCATACATGTGGGCGCTGCCGGTCGTGCCAATCTGCTCATGTGGGACTGGTTTCTTCGGGACTGGAACGGCATCTCGATGTTCATCCCGCATGCCACCCGTTCATCCCCACAGGTGGTCATGGATGCGGCAGCGTCTACAGGTTTTGCAGCCATTTTTGGCCCCCACTGGTTCGCTAGCCCTTGGCCGGTCGAGGTGGAGAGTATAGGGGAATTTTCTCGAACATCATCGTTACTCGAGATATACCCCATCGTAGCGGCAGCCAAAACATGGGGCCCGTCATGGTCAGGCCACACAGTTATTTTCTACACTGACAACCAAGTCACAGTCGATATAATCAATAAAGGTAGATCCAATTCCCTAAAGATCATGTCTTTTCTACGTAGGCTGACATGGCTGTCCCTCCAACACGAGTTCAATGTCATCTGTTACTACATCCCAGGTGTTTGCAATGTAGCTGCTGATACCTTGTCCAGATTTAAATACGATACTTTCTTCCAACAGCACCCGGACGCGGACGCGGTTGCCACGCCACTTCCTATATTCCAGCACCTGGTACTGGATTAGAGAAACACCGGTCCGACGCCGCCAGGTTGATCAACTCCCTTGCCTACAATACCCGCAAAGCGTACGAGGTGGCATGGAAAGCCTTCAATACTTTCCAAGGCAAATACGCCACGCACGAGCCCAGCAGCGTATCTTACATGCTAGCTTTTATCGCCTACTGTCACTCAGACCTCAAACTGGCGCACAGCACTATACGGCTATATCTGGCGGGGGTTCAACATTTCCTGTCCCTAACTCACGGAGACAGATAGCCCTTATTTGCAGCTCACCCCATCAAGGCTATCCTCAAAGGCATCCAGAAAGCAGGGGCACAATCCAGGGGTGCCAGGTTGTCCATCTCTGGTCACTTGTTCAGGGGCATGTCCGCTATGCTGGATGGATCCCCGTTCAGCGTTACCCAGAGCTTAGTTCTAAAAGCTGCCATGTACTTGGCTTAATATGGTTTCCTGAGACCGGGTGAGTTTACGTCCTCCAGTCCCATAGCCGCTACAGTACGTAAGAGGAACTTATGCCGTTACCCGGACCACTATATGTTGAACCTCGAGCGGTGTAAAACCAATCAGGTAGGCGCACCCACACGGATCAAGTTGTTTCCGTCTGGCAATGCATGGTGCCCCGTCTCGGTGTTGGACTGTCTCATGGCCAAGCTATCACCGACACCTCCACACGGGCCATTGCTGCCTTTCCCAGTCGCCCCTCTCTCCTCACAGCAGTTCATCTCACACGTCAGGGTACTCCTCGGGCAGCTAGGGGAGAATCCCAAACGTTATTCAGGGCACTCCTTCCGCATAGGGGCAGCCTCAGCTGCCTCCCTACATGGGGTGCCTGCCCACGTCATCAAGCGGTTAGGCAGGTGGAAATTTACATGTTTCATCAGATACGTTCCGAACCCTCATGTGGAGATGGCAAAAGCATTTTCTTGTTTGGCTGTATAAATGTAGACACGAATAAAAGCACTTCAGTTCTAAATGGTTGTTTTTGCCCCCTTATTGGCGTACCGTCCACCCGGACCATGGCATATCTCAGGCCCGCATGTTTGTGTTGTTGTCAATTTTGTATAGTACACAGGTCAGAGACACTTCCTTAGACAGCGGGCGTACAGGTCGTCAGCAGGTGGCGCCAGGCAAGCGCTTTCCAGTACCAGGTAAGTAGACTCCGAGTACAA
>NW_017306624.1:398124-409938 GCF_000935625.1 Nanorana parkeri | reverse complement strand
ATGAGGATTTCCATAGCCCATCAAGCAGTGTATGGGAAGGCTCCGAAGATGTTGACAACAGACCTCTTCCTTTCAGATCTGATCTTTAGCTGGATGAACGACAGAGATAGCAAGGCTTGGGGACAGGATAAACCCTTGGTAAAAGGGAGTACATGGCTAGGGGAAGAGATACCACTATAAAAGGGTTAATGAAGAAGAGGTAAGGGGCAATAAGCTTATTGATTAATCTCCTTAGTTGGATAGTGGGTCCATAGGGGGGGGGGGGTGTCATAGTAGTCAGTCTGTAATATGCAACTTTACCCCTTCTAATTTGGTAGAAACATTTATCATGGCACCTTGACTCTTTGAAGAAGACTGACAAAAAAAGTGACTTTTTACTTACCTTTCCGGAAAGTGTCCTAGAGTAGGTGTTGTGTGGTTGGGGGCAGTTGAGTTTTCATTACCTTCTAAGACCTCTTCAGGCTTAAGTTTGCAGACAGCTAAGCATTAGCTGGTCATTAGGTTATTGATGTTATTTGGTGTTATTCTGTTTCAGGTGTAGGCAACCTCAGTACTCCAGCTGTGGTTAAACCACAAATCCCATCATGTCTCTGGGGTTCATGCCTGTGGCTTTCAGAGTCTTGCAATGCCTCATAGGACTTGTAATCCCACAACAGCTGGAGTGACAAGGTGGCCTACCCCTGGTCTACTTTTTATGATTAAGATCACTTTTTGATATTTTGTATGAAATCTGTTGATAAAGGGTTTCTATGGCCAATCTAAATACATATCATGCATACAGTATGTGATTTTTTGGGGGTTTAGGGGCAAATGGAAGAGGTGAAAAGTGTAGGGTTGAGAATACTTAGTCCACCTTTAGTGATGAAAGAGAAAAAGAGGGAAAGAGCATAAATTACATATTTTCTTAGGCCACAAGTGCAAAATAAAGTCTGATAGCAGTGGTTCTAAAAAAAACTAAACCACAGATGGCATATAATGTAGAATATGATGGTTAACTCTTTAGCAAGGCGCTCCAGTGTTGCTGTGGCATGTTTCTGAGATGCCATTTGACAAACTGCCCCTCAAAAATACTTCCAAAGAGAACTGAGCAGAGTAATTGGTCATACATAGTGCATTGGGGTCCTATCTTATGGGTTGTGCACCTTCAGTAGAACAAGTAGCCACTTACATGAAAAGAACAGTCTACTCTCTTATGGTGCCAGTTCCAAACTGACCTTTCTCAAAACACATACAAAAAATAAAAACACAAATACCAGATACATCTCTAAAACTAGATATAAATAAATAAATAAGAAAAAATAATACAATTTCCAAAGAGATAAAATATTATGGGGCTTATTTATAAAGCGTTTCCTCAGTGCATAGCTGGGCAAACACCATTCACACGACATTACTGCTAATAGATGGAGCCAAGGAGCAGAGGAAATTCCTAGGCACCATTAGTGGCTGTAATGCCCTGGCATTTGTCCAGCTATGCATTGGGCAAAGGTTTTATGAATTAGCCCCAATGTCTTCTCTGTTAAAAAATCTCAAGCACCTCTTGAATGCTGGTTTAAATAATAAAAGTATGTCTTTTAACAACATCAAAATCTGCCACAGGTTTCAAATATTCCCATTGTGGATTTTATATGGTTAAACAACAATTTCAGCCAGCAAGTGAAATCAATCTATGAACTACTAATGCAAATAAATGTGTGAAAATAAGGATGCTCTCCTTCCCGTAACAACCTCTATCCCATCACAGATCTGACCGCCTGTCGACATTTCTATACACCAGCTCCCGCACACTGCTCCAATCTGTTCCGACAGAGACTGAGCACTGATATTCACAGCCTCGGCCGCAGCAGCTCAGCCTGCACCCGACACCGCCGAGTCTCCCTCACACCACTCAGATCCCTCATTCACATAGCGGTGTCACGGACTGAGTCCCCGCTCCACTTCCCCTCTCCTTGCTCACAGCCTTCCCTCACTTTGTGGACGAACGTCTCCAGGCAGTACATCAGCCAGATTCGGGCACACACCACGGGTGTCCCGATCCTCCACACAGGCCGTCCATCCTCTGGTCCCAGGATCTACATGTAAGTGCTTATACAGTTATTTTCCTACCACGGTCTGCCAAGTTAGCTAGTGCTTCATTGTCTTTGCGCCCTTTGTGTCCCTTTGTCGAAGAGAAAAACATGGCAAATCTCCAATCTCATCATCATGCTACAGTAAGTAATGAGGACCTTCAGCATCTGGCATTACCTCATTACCTGCATGATGTATAGCGTTAGCCAATGGTGGTTGCACAAAACAGTATCAGGAATATAGCAGAGCTTCAGAGTGAATTGCTGCAAGTAGTGTGACCTGTGCACCCAATGATCCACCAATAGACAGCAACATAAATACAAACTTGGCCGTGAACCAAGAAACAATTGGGACATTTGGAGGTGAAGGCAGCACAAAATGTAGTTTGTGAAATGGGAAATTGCTGATAATGTATCTATAAGGTTATAGTAAGTGAGAGCAGCTGATAGCAAGAAGTGAACATTGTCAGTTAGAAAATGCACTCTGTGACTGTGATGACTGATGACTATAGTGATATTATGGCAGAGTGAAAGCAGTACTTAGTGGTATTGATGGTGACCCATGATGGCTCTGTGTGGCACTGAAATAAATAGCCAAGTTCCAGTTAATGTTAAAATCTGTGATCAATGTGACAATGCAATGCTTTTATAGGACATGGTATCTACTGATAGACATTTGTTTGACTGGCTATAGGAAATAATAGGCATGTATTGGAAAGGTTGGTGAAGGGCATACAGTGTACCAGAGGTAGCCCATCTGGCAGTTACGAGGAACACATTTTTGGTAGTCAAAATTGCAGATAGCCTTATTAAGTTGTCTTGGTTGAATCCTGAACAATGCAAAACTTAAAAGAAGTTAATTTGTCTTTAATGGCCAGATCTACATTTATTTTCCCCTAAGAATGTGTAGTTATAAACATTGACGAGACAGGGGTGACTATCCTCATTCCCATGACAGTTTCTGAAAACTTTTTTTCTGCTCATCATTTTCCTGTTTTTTAAGGTGAAATGACTAGATGGAACCCACAGAAGGATGTTGGCAGAGCATATCCATTCCTCAAGCATGTGAACTTGGTACCTTCATAATCTGCTTAAGTTTTTTTTGGTGCATATCTTCTCTCCCCACAATGTGACGTATAACCAGACAACACAATGCTGCTACTGATATACAAATTTTGACTCAAAAATCAACAACTAAGCCCTCATCTCCATCTCTAACTCCTCCACATAACCCAGCAGCCTTCATAGATGGTGGCACCCAATGAGGGGGAATGCCTGGCTCTCTGAAAACAGACTGTGTGTGCACTGGTTATGTATTGGTTAGTGCCAGTGGATCTTAGATTGGATAGTTCATATTTCGTAGTGGTTTCTGTAAACATTTTAAAAAGAAAGGTTGCTTTAAAGGCCAGTGGTCTTGCAACTGGACTCTCCTAATATGTGTTTACTATACATTATAAAGAATTCATCCGGGTATTATAAGAACTTGATCTGGCTTTGCCATGGTTGTGACAGTGGACCATAATTGGGAATTCTGCAGGAAACATTTTGCCAATGGCGCCTCCATAAATGTCAAAAGCCAGGATGTGATTAAACTTGCCAGCAGCCATGGCAACAGAAAAAAAAACAGACAATGTTGCCTTTAACTTTTAGCAGCTTTTTTTTGCTCCAATACTCACCAATAAAACCAGGGGAATATTTATTAACACATAGTTATATACACATTTTTCTTGGATTTTGTCTTTTCCCAGTGTTCTCCTTTTACATTTGTTTTAAATGTAAACTGAGGATTTTACTTTTGCCTGAAATTATGTATATAGCCACAAAATATAGTCTATCTATAGAAAATTACAATATACTTTATGGTAATTTTGAAAATGACCAGATCCTAGCCAGGTAATTGTCACTGTATTTACTTCACAGTCTTTTGCGTTTGTCTAAGTTCTTTTTCTTTTGTCTTAGTTCTTCTTCTTTTACATCCAATTTATTGGAGGTATAGCCTAAATTGAGGGTTTTTTAAAAACTTTTTCCTGTGGTTCTTTATAATAGGGAAAATTGTACTCAGCTAAAGGCTTCTTGTCTAGCTATAGTTACAAAATGACCAGATCCCAGCCAAACCTATCATGTCAGTCCACTTTCTCTTTATCACAGCCTTATTTCTTTGTCTTAGTCGGTGTTCTTAAAACCTGTCCCTACCTAAAGCCCTACAGGATGTACTGTATTATCTACTGAATTATTCCTGCTTTTTTGGTTGAATCACAGCTATTATTTTAAGGGAAAGTTATAAATAAGTTTTTTCTTTGTCCTAGATAGACATAAAGAATAGGAACCCCTGCAAACATCCCACAGTAAAACTTATAATTCTTTTCTTTCCTTACCAAAGTTACGTTTTAATAACCTTTCAACTTCCATTTAGTAGACAAGTCATTTTTCAATTTTAATATGTCTAATTTCCCCAGAGTAGGGTTTTAATAACAATAATTATTCAACATTTGCTGATTGAGATGACAAGGTAAATAATACCTAAGCATAGAACTGTCAGCCTCTAATTACTGGCAAAGTTATTATGAAAATGACACCTTGCATGATGAACATTTCTTTATTTTAAGTAGTTTGCCCTTGCTTTGTACCTGATGAATGACTAAAGGACTTGAAAGGAATAAAAGGTATTTCTAAACTGCTGCAACCCTGTAGAACACATATAGTGCGGGGGTCTAAAAGGGTAACAGGGGTATAATTTCTGCAATGCTTGATGTGGCCAGGACTTGTGACTCCTGCCCTGAATCAGGGCTGTATTAATAAGGGGGCAAAAAAGCATTTTTGCTCAGCAGCCATGGAGCTGTTAGTAATACAACCTGATAGTTGATATTTTAATATAGGTCATGTTTTCATTCCCTTAAATCCTAGAAATACAAATGATAACTTAAATTAAGTGGGTACATATCATTTTACCCTTTTTTCAAAATGTTTTAGCATAATAATAATAAAAAAAAGTAAACCATCATTGTTTACTGGTATAGGTAGGTCCCTAGGACCAAGTTTGTGTATATTATACCAGAAAGAAATGCGCTAGGATATGACAATCGTTTACTATAGCGGCAAGCTGCAAACACCACAAAAGTGTATACACTACCTCAATACTATAAAATCAATTGTATTGCGCTATGCCTAAGCTCACTAACCTGTGCAAAATAAGCAATAGTAAATATTGTGAATACATAATGTATAAAACCAGCAAAAACATGTATTATGATCAGCTGTGTGCAGTACATAAAGTGCAATATAGTGAGAAAGTGCAATATTTTGTGAAAAGTGCAAGCCAGCATTGTCACCTGTATCGCACTAAGCCCAAACAGTTTGGGAGATTGAGGGAGATTGAGGGAGATTTCATTATTAGTTTTAAACTAGATTTGAACACTGTCTTTCCAAACAAAAGGTTCAAGGCATGGAGCTATATGTTAATGAGAGGGAGCTCAGTTTGACCCTCAGTCTGACCATCTAGTCTCACTTTCAAACTGCTTAGAGTAGCTTGGAATCTACACAAATGTCTCCACCAAAGAAACAGCCTAAAAGGTTATACATTTATTTAAAAAAAATATTATTGGGTATCCTATGTGAATGGAAACACGTAACAAACATATTGTGGGGTTTTCTCAAACTTGACTGCAAAAGTGGAAGGCATTAAGTGTAAGGATTGCTGATCTTCTCCAGGAACTTGAAAAATGATATACATATTTAGCTGCATAATGTTCCCAGGTTTTTGGCATAGGTGTTTATAGAAACTGATGTCATGAGTCGGAAACCCAATTGTTGGGAAAAAATCTGTAAACCAATTTGGGAAGGTGACATTCAGACATACACTTGCTAAAGGCAAAGATCAAGGCTGGCAGTAGACAGAGACTAGTAATGAACCCAAGATCAGGACAGACTGCAGAAATCCAGGAGACTAATACTAAATTGGAGTGAAACTAATACCAGATGCAATCTCACCACTGGAATGCCACAATGGACAAGGAAGACACATTTTGTCCATACATAGTCCGTGTGTACTAATCAGAATTTATATTTGACAGCTGATGATGTCCGAATCATACATGCAGCATGCATATTCTAGAGTTTTCATAAATTTCAGTGGGTGTTACAGCTGCATAGATGAATGTGCCTTGCGCGGGAAGAGGAGGTAAATTCCTGCCATCCAGGGTCCTCCAGTTGGACCTTTTAATTCTGAGAAATTAGTGAAACCCAGTATCTTTATTTTAGGTATATTTTTGTTACTCTCTTTGTATATGTTTAAGAGCTGGTTCACACCACAATGCAAGTATTGCATCTCCTGCATTGAAGTAAATTAATGTATGTTTTTCCAATGTTGTAACATGAGTTTATGCTATGTTGCATTTTTAATGCTTTTTTGGTGCACTGCATTGTGTTAACTTGCATTCTGTGGTCCTTGTCTTTTCTGTGACATCACTTCCTAATTCAGGTTGCTGAGGAAGTTGAGTGTAGAGAAACCTGTGTTGCGTAGAGAAGCTATGTGTGCTGTTTGGAAATAATTTGAGAGCTTTTTTCAATGTTGGCCCTTAGCATGATCATAGTGGTGCTGGCCATGGCCATTATGAGGAGGAGAAGGACAAGATGTCAGATTTGGTGCCATTGGGTTCAAAGCTTGCTCACACAATGGGAAACCAAAGGACAGCTTTGAACCCTAATGAACAATAAGAAGACACCCAGATAAGTTTTTCAAGTACATCAGGGTGTCTTGATATTGAAAGGAATTTTGGCCAATATGTGTTCACACAATTCACAGTTAGGTTTCATTATTGCACTGAATAGTACATATCATGTCACACCATATCCAGTGTATCATCCATGCAGCTTTTGCACAAACTTGTGTTTGTGTGTGTGTGGAGATAGTGTCATGGGACCAGGGGTGCTCCCTTACCTGGTTGTCGATGGGCATGGCGCAGGGTGTAGGATCCTTCCTGTGGTATCTAGGTGCCTGGCGGCAGGGTTGTGGGTGTACGCACATTAGCGTGCACGCACACATGAGCGTGGCATGCACACGGCCTATTAGTCAATTCAGATGCTGAGTATTCACAGGGAGGGCCTCACTCACACACCTTCATCTCCTTGCCATCCCATACGCTTCTGGGGGTTGGAAGCTTCCCCGTTGCTCCGACAATGGGGGCGTTCCTGGACCTTGATGGCTTTAAATCCAAGTAAGAGCCCTGTCTTGTTGCTGAGTTATTCTGCCTGAATCCTGTGCAAGTACGAAGCATTTTCCTCCTTTCCTGCTCCTGATCTCCTTTCCCACCATTTGGAGTCCCTGGTTATTGACCCCCGGCTTGTCTGCACTTTATCGATATTTGCTGCCTGCCTCAACTCTGACTGTATTCTGACTACGCCTTTGGACTACCCATCTTGTACCTTCACTACGAACTTGTATCCAGTCCTGTTTTCTTTTACTGGGTTCCACGCCAGCATACAGGGTAACTCCGCCTCTGACAGATAGAGACAAATCTGTTTAATTGGATAAGTAATGTGAACTTTATTTTTGCTATTCAGCTTTGACATCCTGCTGGAGATCATATGGAGTGATCTAGCTCTTTAGGATACAGTGTATAGGAAAGCCATTTCACCCACTGAGCATCTTGAGCAGTGTGTCATTCTGTGGTAACTTTTTACAACATTCAATCAGACACCTCATTTTTATTTACAATTTAAATATCAAATATGTTTATTTCTCTAATTTACACAATGTATTTATGCAGTGGACACATCCCTGCCACACCCCAAGTTATGTGGACTATTAAGAATTTATATGGCAAAAATGATTATTAAAACCAAGAATTTGGTTTCACCATTATATTTCCTTTATACTAACTTTTCAAAATAGCAAACCAGATAATTTAGAGATACGATAAAGTTTATAGTGTAGAATAATACGTTCGGTAGTTAAACAGAACCTTTTCCTAGATATTTGTACATCGGATCAAAAAGAGGGACAACTGAGGAGGAAAGAGGAACAGAGGGATTTGTTTGCAAATCACAAATAAAGTACAGTTGGGAGGTATGCTCAATCCACAGCCTTCACCCCTTGGAGGACAAAAATGCAATCTCAAGTCAGTAATTGCTGCAAAAGGGGCCCAAATCAAGTACTGACTACATATGCATGCTTATACTTTTCAGAGGTCCGATATTGTTCTATGTACAATCCTTGTTTTATTGATTGCATGTAATATTCTAATTTTCTGAGATTGTGGATTTGGGGTTTTCATGAGCTGTAAGCCATAATCATCACAATTATGACAAATCACGGCTTGAACTATCTTGCTTTGCATGTAATGAGTCTATCTCATATATTAGTTTCACCTTTTAAGTTGCATTAGTGAAATAAATGAACTTTTGCACGATATTCTAATTATTTGAGTTTCACCTGTATTTTTGCATGAGCCCTGAAATGAATTCAATGGAATAGCAATGTATTGAACTGAAAATGCATTATGAAATAAAATGTATTCACATAGCATGTCTAAAAAAAAATGTTGTGCCTTTTGAATGTTTATCTGAAATTGGCCTCCGTGCAAACTGAATGCAGATGATGAACAATTTTACAGTGATTCTGCCCCCAATGAAAAAGAGGAACACGCTGACCTTTCCCACATGCAGAAAGCCCAGCTTATCGAAGGAAATACAGCATTCAAATCCAGTTTACAACTGATAACCAGATCCCTGAGCACAGCACAGTACTGACAGGGTTAGGTATGTTACAAATTAATTCCCCAGTCCCCTCATAAACATTACAGGGTAATGAAGGAAAAGCAGGGATGTTCAGTCCTGCATTTAAAAAGGTAAGCATAGATTTCCATTTTTTTTTCTAAGTTATGCTATGTGAAGCCTCAAACTACTATATTTAGCCTCAAACTACCACTGACCACCGTTATCTATCAACCTTTGTCTTATTTTAAAACATTATTATGGCAATTTATAGCTGATGTATTTTGTAGTAGCTGCTGTTATGTGAGTGAAGCCACGATATACTGCAAAAAAATGCAAAGGATAATAGATATAGCAAGACAATGGTAGGTTGAGGATAAACCTCCTGAGGATTTATCGCACGTTTGTTGTTTTTATTGTATCACGTATGAAGATTATATCATGAAATGGATGACAGTGCTTAACAATCCTGGCGGTAATCCCGAGTGTGGCTCGAGGATAATTTTACCCGAGCCACACTCGGGATTACACTGTGCGTCACTTACCTCGTCCCTACCTTGTCACTTACCTGTGTCCTCCGGCCGATGCCTGCATCTGTCTTCCGGGTTCCTTCCCTTGCAAGCGCCCGGGGCGGAACCGGTGGGAAATTGAAAAGTAAAAAATAGCAAAAAAAGAGAAAAAAAAAAAGAGAAAAATAATCAGACCGCCAGGGAGGTTAATGTTTATGCTACATGAAACATTGAAACTATAATAAACTTTGTAAATTAAAAAAAAACATTAGGTCGCATGGGGTGCTACTGTAATTTCAACATCTATTTCAAACAAAAATATTTGGACTTGCCATTACTGTGTCTGCATCATGTGAACCATGGGATGTTGTAGTTTAATTTGTTAAGCCTGGTAATGCATGAATTAAACCTTGCTGTACAACATAGTTTCTGCCTCTAATGTTGCAGGAACAACAGGTTCAGGTTCCTCCTCCCCTTCCATGTCATCATCCATTCACATCCATCCCTCTGCAATTATGTAATATCAGCTCTCTATTATAGTTGTCTTTACCTGATCGCCAAAGTGTTGCCAGTGATTTCACTATAATAAAACAGCAGTGACGTGACGTGCCTTTTGTGTTGGGGAGGCATCCCCCAGTCCTCTGAAGCTCCACCCCTGTCCTGCTGAAGCCCCACCCCTAGCTCGGTAACCAAGCTGTGTGGGGAGGAGGAAGGTAGGAGACAGGGAGGAGCCTCCCTGTCCCTCACTTGCTCGTAACTGGTGAGTCACTGCTGAGGCATCGAGATCGATGGCCTCAGTAGGTTTTTGTTTTCTGATTGGACAGCTTGGACCAATGGCGATTTGCCATTGGTCCAAGCAATTTGCAGAGCTCATGCCTCTAACACAGAGTAGAGGCTGCGACATCTCTTGCCTCACCAAGTTAGGTTACACAAGCAGTGGGGAAGCCCGCAGCTGTGTAATCTAACTACCTGTCAAAAGCCAGATGCAGCATCTGTCCATGACAGGTTACATTGCGGGGAGGCTTTCCCTCCTGTGTAACCTGTTATAAGTCGATCTGAATAGAGAAAAAGCTGTCAGCTCCAGACTTGAAGCTGACACCTTATTTCCTCTTATTACTAGGTGAGGCTCTGCCTCGCCTGGCCGCACGTCCCTGTATAATACATTAAAATATTTTTTTCAGTACTGGGCATTCTAAAGCACCCATTTATTTCAATTCTGCTTGGGAAAATCAACTATATACTACATTGTCTAAATGACCTGCAAAGCTTTGTGGGAAAACCTATGGACAATAACTCATGCTGGTTACTACTCAATTTAGATGGATGTATATTTCCTGGAAAGGCACACATTTTTCTATCTGCCTAGGAGCAATTGGAATGGAGCAATGGGAAAATATCAAGTTGGTGATGCCACAGTGTAGTGAGAGCAAATACTTGCATTACTTGCTGTGGTAGACACTGTGTACATATTTACATTTATTGACGCTGGAACCTATGGAAGTAGCAGTGATTTTACCATTTTAAACCATTCCAAACTTGGGCAGTGTTTGAGAAATCACAAACTGAATATTCCTGTTGACAGACCTTGGCCTGGTGCTACCAAACCGGCATACTCATTTACATTTATAAGCGATGAAGAGTTTGCACTGGAAGAACATGTGATAAGTCCGTATTCACAAAGAGGTTTGAGCCAACCCAAATGCATCTTCAACTACCGCATTTGCTGGGCCAGAAAAGTAGTGGAAAGCCCATTTGCTATTATGGCTAACAAATTGAGGGTGTTTGCCATCCAGATGACCCCTGAGAACGCCATCAACTTTGTGAAAGCCACTTAGGTTCTGCAATAATTTTGTCTGTGACAGAGGTGGGTACATATTTGAGGATACCTTCCACTAGACTTGTGCGCCATAAAAAAATTTGTTCCGTTTCGGAATATCCGTTATTTCGTATTTCGTAATTCGTGTCCGAAACTCAATTCGGATTCGTACGAAATACAAATTTTCGTTAGTTTCAGCACATTTTCGTAACTCTACGAACATTTGTTATGATGAAGTTAAAAGGCTAAAATACCTTTGTTAATATTGGAGTCGATGTGGTAGTTGTTTTTTTTATTAAAAAACTACCATCAACTCCAATATAAATGTACTTTGCTTTTTAACTTCAATATAACGAATGTTCGTAACGGAACGAAAATACGTCAACGGAATTTTGTATTTCCTGCCTGTATTGTAATGCAACTCTCAGCAGCAGAAGAGAAAACCTCTGATTGGTCAACCAAACGAAATACGTATTCCGTTAACAGATTCCGGATCCGAATTTCGTATTTCGTATTAAAAAAAAAACTACCATCAACTCCAATATTAACAAATGTACTTTGCTTTTTAACTTCAATAATGTTCGTAACGGAAGGAAATTCCATCAACGGAATTTCGTATTTCCTGCCTGTGTATTGTAATGCAACCCTCAGCAGCAGCGGATCCGTATTTCGGATTAAAAAAAAAATCTTGTCATGTTGTTCAACCTCATTT
>NW_017306624.1:385803-396731 GCF_000935625.1 Nanorana parkeri | reverse complement strand
AAAAAACTACCATCAACTCCAATATAAATGTACTTTGCTTTTTAACTTCAATATAACGAATGTTCGTAACGGAACGAAAATACGTCAACGGAATTTTGTATTTCCTGCCTGTATTGTAATGCAACTCTCAGCAGCAGAAGAGAAAACCTCTGATTGGTCAACCAAACGAAATACGTATTCCGTTAACAGATTCCGGATCCGAATTTCGTATTTCGTATTAAAAAAAAAACTACCATCAACTCCAATATTAACAAATGTACTTTGCTTTTTAACTTCAATAATGTTCGTAACGGAAGGAAATTCCATCAACGGAATTTCGTATTTCCTGCCTGTGTATTGTAATGCAACCCTCAGCAGCAGCGGATCCGTATTTCGGATTAAAAAAAAAATCTTGTCATGTTGTTCAACCTCATTTACAGGGGTAATATTAGTTCCTGTTTCAAAGAAATTCGGATCCGAAATTAATTAACGGAATTTCGTATTTCGGATATAATTCGGAAACTGCAATTCGGATTTCGGATGCTTCCGAATTTACGAATTTCAAGAAAATTTGTATGAATTTCGATTCGTAACGAAACGAATTGCACATGTCTACCTTCCACCACACTCTTGAACAAGCTTGCTGGTCAAATTTCCCCACTAAGGTGGAACCTAGGTCCAAGCAATCATGTTAAGCACCATACAGGTAAGTGTTCAAATAAAAAAGTGCAATATATTTATGTACAACATTTTTACCTTGCTCCTGGGATATATTTAGTCCTAGATATCAAACAGATCTGAAGATACAGTTGCCTTTGTTGCCATAGTGGCATGTCTGTTGTTCTTCAAAATTATATTTGAGTTTGGCACCACTTTGGTCATCATATCTGTCAGAGATGGTCACCAAATAGAAATTTATGGTGGCCTATTGTGAATGTGGATGGGCAGCTTTAGAATATTATATTTTTTGGTAAGGTGCAAAAAGTTTGGCACATTAGTGTTTGGTGCCTCCCGGGTTCTCCCTTCCTGGAACATCAGTGCAATTTGCCTAAGTGTTAGCAGACCCTAAAACTCAAACCTCCCTTTACGTGAACTCTAACACTTTATATAGCCCCTAAAATAAACCCATATCTCTCAACCTCCACTCTAACACTTACCTTTAAACCCAATTGTAAACATTTAACGATAAACTGACTGTAGCACTTAACCTAACACTTCCCCTAGCACTGATCTTGGCTCTAAAGTTGTGTCTAACATTACATTTGCCCCTGTAGCCCCATACGTACCAAATTCACGTGTCAATGCATCCATGCTGAAAGCTACCGCTACACTGAGATCCAACAGTTCTGTGATAAAAAAAGTAAACTGATCAAAAATGTCAACTTACAGGTTAAATGGGTAAATATTACACTTTTACACCATATAAATAGCATTTATTAATTTAAAATGAACTTTTTTTCACTCCTAGCATCACGCAGGAAGTGTCATTTTAATGAGCAGAAAGAAAGTGGCAATACTTTGTGCATATTGTGCTAAAATGTAACCTTTCAGCATTGTTATTCCAAACATTCAGGCTTGTTATATGAGCGTAATGAAAATCATTGTCAACAAAGCTAGTTAATATTATTCATTGTAGCAGCAGTGCAGAATGGTACCCCAGCTGATCTTTTTATTTCCTGTCACCTAAAGTTACTCCCTGGTCTAGCACTATATAAATTCAACGGAAGAAGAAAGTCTTTTCATTCATATTTATAAGCATTGAGGGGGCTATTGTTTTATTGTATGAGACAGTCTTGGCTGACATGGTTATTGATGAAGTATGGATCAAACGTTGGCTGTAGGAAGATACATTCCTCAAAGAAAAAATAAAGAATAAACTAGGGTCTGTTGGATATACTATATACGAAAATTACATTAAAACAGAGTTTCCATTTAGCTTGGCAGTACGGAGTGTAATCCATAAGGCTGTGGTAATTCATGCTTGGAGTGAGTAAAACGTTGAAACACAATTTTGGGGAAAAAAATGTAGCATAAAACATTAACTGGAAATGCAAGTGACTCTAATTTTCCTTCTGCCATATATCTTGCGCACTTGGCTGCCCTTCTAGTGAAAATCCTATAGTTGCTACTGCTGTCATTTTTATTTTCTATATAGCTTTGAATCTGAGCTCATGCACATTGGAGCATGAGAGGGAGGTTAAAAACCACAGCATCCTGTGACAGAAAACTGCAGTCCTACTGTACAAAGTCTGCAGAATCTCCCTGCAAAGTGTATACAGTAAATGTATATGTCAAGATCTAATTTTAAAAGTAAAGTGAGAGGATCGTCTTGCTTACTTAATACATTACAATTTCCTTGATTTACTTTACACTTTGATTGGAGTAGAATTTTAAAGTGGAACAAAACCACCGTGTGCTCAATATAGTATTGCCATAATGTGCAAAACAACACTGTATATTTGCACATTATGGTATGCATATGTTACAAATGTGCCAAATGTGCTTTCATCTAGCGCTTAAAGGAGATCTATGAGGTGAGTGATTTCCACTCATCCTCATAGTTAGAGCCGACCTGTTACAAAGAAGCTGTCACAGGTTGGCTCTATCGATCGGGAAGTGAGCAGAAACATGCACAATCTGCTCACTTCCCAATCGTCTCCCTGCAGAGAGCAGTGACTGTCAGTCACCACTGCCCGCAGGTTTTGGCTTCTTGACACAGGAAGCACACTTGTAACCGCAGCTGGGGCAGATGATAAAAGGGGAAAACACACAGACCAGCTGACTGATCATGCATAAGATAAAAACACCTTTCTTGGAATAAAAAATATTTTCCATCTACAGCATTGTTCTTGTGTGGGAGCCTGTCAGTCAGATCCCACTGAGGTCTTCCTCAAATCATGCTGGAATGGTGTAGGAGATAGCGCTGGCATTGGCACATATATCTGGGGAGGCTGTAGGTGGATGACTTCAGTCCAGCTCCCGGTCCAGTGTCGTCAACTGATCTCCGCTGGTGATGACAGGCAGAGCTTCCCTGGCAGTAGGTGTCGGGCTCCTCTGGTGGTGTGGGTAGGCGGAAAACTCTAGCCTGGAGGGTTAACATGTGTGCTGTTGTAGGAGGAGGGTGCCAGGGAACAGGGGGAAGGAAAAGAAGGAGGCTGGGCAGTGGGGTAATGCATTTCGAGGAGGTTACCTAGGGTGTTCACCAAACTCCACACTATTGGGTTTGAAAAAGAGGTAATCTCCTTGAAGTGTGTTGTCCTGCTTAGGATTTACTATAGGGGTTTTCTTTAGATAAGATGACAGCAATATAAGGTGTAAGTAAGGGAAAAGGCAAGATGAATCCCTTCCCTGATCAGCTGTCTGTAATATGAGCTTGAGTTTTAGAGATCTGTATACCTAAGACTTTGTTTTGCATTAAAGGAGCTAAGATTAGCCTGAGAAAAGAAATATATGGCTTCATCTGCTGGCTGTAAATGTAAATACTAAATATTCATACAGGAAGGAAGGAAAGAAGGAAGGAATGAAGGAAGGAAAGAAGGAAGGAAAGAAAGAAAGAAGGAAGGAAGGAAAGAGGAGAAATATATACAAATTATGAAATATTACCTTTAAACTGAGATTTCTATTTTGTTGTACTAAAACATTTAGAGTTCTAGAAGCTAACATACACACGTGGTATTAAAAAAAAGCAAAAGAGGAAAATACTGCAACTTGTAAACTAAATATAGTTTTTCCCTGGACAGACATCTAAAGTGCTATTGAGCAGTGTGATCAAGTGAGAGCAATGTCATGTACATATGGTGCGTCACACTCACTGCATTTAACGTATTAACTCCTGTAAATTACCATGCTAAATATGTGTTTACACTGTGCTCGGTATAATAGCTGTTAACTAATTTGTTTACACAGCTTTGCATAGATTCATTCTTGAATCCCATCCATGGACATATGAATTGCCTCTAAACATTAATGACACTGGGCCTGATTAACGAATGTGCAAAGTGATGTGAAGTATACTTCAATTTCCAATTACAATGTGGGGAATTTGAAATGTGAAAAGTTTGGAGGTATGGTGAAGATGATTTGATGTTTGTTGTGAATACTCACTAAACACTTTAGTGAGTCAGGCCTATTGAGCTCTGGCATGCCATACATGGTTTATAAGTGATATTGACACATTTCTATCTATTACTGCAGAGCTGTAGCTAGCCTATTTTGCGCCCGAGGCAAGAACAGAAAATTGTGCCCCCCCCCCCGCCCGATGTTTTTTTGAGGAAACAAAATAAATAACAAGGAATTAATGATAGCGCAGCAGTGTCAGTTCTCTCGCCAGATGTCGCTGCAGCAGCCGCACCATCCCTAAATTTTACCATTGGGGGGTCACCACAACTTGGCAAATGTTACCAAGGGGTCCCGGCCCTATAAAGGTTGAGAACCACTGCTCTACTGTGAGCTGTTTTGCCGTGGTCACGGGTCCCTCAGAGGAGCGGGGGACCCCGAAAACCACGGCGGGGTGGGCCCCTGGACACGATCACCGCTGCTCCTTTCATACAAGTGATCTGATCAGATCACTTGTACTAAACGAGCGGCGCCTCCCCACTGTACATTTAGCTCTGCTTGTCCAGAGCAGAGCTAAATGTACAAAAAAACTACTCGCCCGGCGCCCGAAACTGCATGTCCCAGGCGTTGGGCGATGGGAATTCCACACCCCTGCGACTACAGCTCCCAGAAGGCTGATGCTCCACAGCTCCTTCCCACAGTGGTTGATATGGGGCGTAGTATTAAAGGAGAACTATGGGGTCAGGGCTTTTCCCTATAGTTCTCCTAAGGGCTTGTTCACACCAAGCGCGGAGCAGGTGCAGTTCACATCGCAGCGTGCAGAACATGAAAGCCCATGTTAAACTAAAAAAAAAATTAAACCATAAACGCGTCAAAAACGCATCTAAAAGACTAACGTGCGTGTGCAGAAACCTGACCGGATCTGCTCTGCATTTGGTGTGCTGGTGCCATTGACTTCAATGCACTGCCATGCCCCCTCCCGCCCCAAAACAAAGTGAGCCGGCCGGGTTGTGTTCCAGTGCTTTCCAGAGGCTGAACGCACTGGAACGCACTCATCGGCCGCCCGATGACAGCCGGATGATCGTGTCAGAGAGAGGTAGCCAGGGGCTTCGTTTAGCGGGGGTCGTGACGGCGCCCCCCCTCAGTCCTAGCCTTGGGCAAGTGCCCCCCGCCCCCCCAGTTGTTACGCCACTGAAGGGGAGTGATATACTGACTGATTGTCACAGCACAGTACCTGTCTGAAGGCTGCAGCTCTCCCTCTCTGTCAGATTTGATTCCCGTCAGGGATCACCTCAGGTTGCCTGGGCTGGACTCTGCCTCCTGGGACCCGCCTCCTCCACCTCACGGCCACACCTCCCTCGCTACGTCCTCTGTGTCCTCTGGCTGGCTCCCGAGTCCAACTCTTCAGCTCTCACCGCTGGTAGCGTGAGAATGCTGCGGCACCGCTGGCTCCTCAGATCTAGGGTTGCCACCTTTACTTCAAGCGAAACCCGAACACTCTAGCGACACGCAGACATATTTTTTGGGGAGAATGAGTCATGGCTTATTCATATGTAAAAGGCACCACCCATTAATATGTAAATATCACAGTTGAGGCTATTTTCAGTAAGGGGCAGTAGCCCCTATCTTAATTGGTTGCCCCCGTCTACCTGACATCTTGTGTCCAGGTTCCTGGTGCCATGAAACCCGGACACAGCATTCAAAACCCGAACTGTCCGGGTGAATCCTGGACAGGTGGCAACCCTACTCAGATCGGCGCTGGCCGCATGAGAAAGCTGCTGGAAGGCGGCCGCAGGCAGAGGACACTTAATTAACTTTTGCCGCACTAAAAAATCTTCGGGTCGCGGCGCCCCCCCCCCAACTGGTGGAATACCAGTGTCCTGGCTGCGCCCTTACCCAGCCTGCACCCGAGGCCAGTGCCTCACTCGCCTCAACCTTCCTACGGCCCTGTATTACTGGGCAGTATAAAGTTGATTTAATAAATGGTATCATTACTTCTCAACATTCTGAGGAAATATGCATGAATGCAAGAACAAACATGTAATAAAGTATATTTTAGCCAAAACATTATCTTTGCTTTAAAAATAACGGAAGGGGTTAAAAGCCCTGATAGTTATTTTTCCATGTTGCCTGCATCCTATTGGGTAAAAGGGAGACACAACTTAAAGCAATAGGAAACCTCTCTGAAATGTAGGTAAGATGTCACCAGAACAGGTGTACACATTGGACGGTTTCCCCCTTTTCCTGTGACAGATGTGCAGTTTTGGATTTCCTAGCATTTTATGCCCTAATAATAGTCAACAGTACTAATAGTGAGGTTGAATCTTCCCAGCAGGGTTACAGACAACAATAAAAACCTGAGAGGGGTTCTAACCTTCCATCACTATATACACAACAAAAATATTTTGGCTATGGATATGCTTTAAACATGTTGTGGTCCCGATATATAATTTTCTAGGAGCCCCACCTTAAAGTGTTGTGATCCTGAAGTTATTGGTTTTCAGTGGGATCATATAAAATAAATATAATTTCTATCAGTCAATGGAGTGATTCAATCCATTTTACCAAAGGCATTGTAGTTACGGAGAACATAAATACTGACACTCTTCTCATGTTGCCAACTTGTTGCCCTCCAATGATGAGATCATAACTTGAGCACTTCCCTGTAGTTCCTGAGCACTGGAAATTTTATATATTTTTCTGTGGAAGCTTGGCAAATGGGTAAATGAAAACAAAGCTAAAGATGCTTGAGTACAGAAGGCACTGCATATTAGTATTGATTTTGCCTATTACCTTCTTCCTGCCCAACATGTTCCTTAGTTCTCTGTTTTATTATAGAGAGGGTCACATGGCTGTAGAGGAGCAGATGACAACCCTAATAAACAAACTGTTCACACTGCATAGGCATTGGAATTTCTCCCTGCCATGTCACCATGCACTGTGACACGCTTGAAAAATGATGCCACTCACTATAATGAAAAAAGTGTAGACTGCAGTTTCAAAAAAACCTTTCAACACTCTGTCCATTCACATAAAAAGGGCTGCCATATAGACATGAGTTGGGAAAAAGGTTTGCCTCAAGCTTTAGAGTAGCACACCAGTCCATAGACGTTATTAGCTTATTAGTACTCTTGGTGATGATGATAGCTTTGTGCTTATATGAAGCATGGTAATAACAGAAGTTTGGACAAGGAACTCAGCTCTTTCGACAAGCAACATCACAGCCACTGACTGTGTGACAAGTATCAGCCAACATAAAAATGCATAGATACAATGATTTTTAACCTGACATAAAGGTCTGTAGAAAGCTTGAGAACTGGGGCAAAGACTGTCATTGAGTTCAGCAGACCCTTTGTCTACAGATAGTAAGTGCAGTAGCAGAGTTAGCAGGCTGATGACCAGGTCAGGTGCAGACAAATAACATGAGACAGGTAAATGGCTCAATGGCTGACAATAGCAGAGGTAACAGACTAATGATAAGGATAAGCAGTAGACAAGTACATTTTGTTTTGTTTCCAATGGATATTTGTATGAATTTGGACATTCAGTTGCATACAAATTTATGAATTTCTGAGTCCGAGTGCCATTGAATCTGAATGTTCCATAATAAAAATTTGGATCCATTCAAATTTTGTTAAAAACTAAACTAAATCGGACATGTGACTGTTCTCTGGCCAATCAGATGGGTTTTTTTTGGTTGTTGGGGGTTGCATTACAGACACAGTCATGTGACTTTGTTTTGAAACAAAAATTCGGATGGATCCGAAATCTGCATAACAAAATATCCAAAAAAGGAAAGAAATAAAAATCCGAATTGATCCGAAACGAAACAAAACTTTTTTTGTGGGGTTCCATGTCTAATAAGCAGAGACAAGCCAAACCAACCCTGGGCAGAGACAAGCCAAGCATAAACACAGCCCATCAATAATCCAAGGCATAAGCAGTCTGACAGACCTCTAGCCAGGGCATGAGCAAACAAACCTGTTCATCAGGGAAAAGTTCAATTCCCAGCATCCAATTTTAACATTCTGGATTAGGATACAGGTGTTCAATGCAGAGACTTGAGCTGTAAAGTTGAATCATAACCAGCAGATGGTGAAACCTCAAGGCAAAATAATAAGTTAAGAGCGATAACGTTTTTGTTTTTTTTTACATTTCCATCGGTTGACAAACCTGCTGGTAGGTTAATTGGTTCCTGTCTAAATTAGCCCTAGTATGTGTGGGCATATGAGATAGGGATTGTAAGCTACTTGAGATCAGGAACTGGCGTGAATTTACAGTATGTAAAGTGCTGTGTAAATTGTTGGTGCTACATAAGTGACTGGACAGCAAATACTTGCACTGTGATGTAGCTGTGTATTTGCTACATCTTCACAATATAATGGTTACCTCTTGAGCCATAAAACCACTTGCAAGGATCTGAAATGGTTATTGCACATATTCTGTGCATTTCTTCTCACCATTTAGCCATCATTGTTTTCTCTATAGAAAGGAAACAAGCCTCTTACTACCTTTCACTGCAATATAATGTCAGCTAAGTTACAGACTAAAATGTTTTGTACAATAGCCTTGAACATGTTTTCTTTAGTAGATATGGTCAAACTAAAAAAAAATGTGATTAATGTTTTTTTTTCAGGTAAATATAAGAAAATAGCACATAAATATTTATAATGGAGAGCGGATTGACAGGTCATATGACTGGCTTTTTTTCCTACCACACTCATGTACTTGTATTGGGCTCTGCCGGCTTTGGATTCCCAGAGGAGTACAAATCACATTTGTGAAGCACAAATGATGTGCTTCATAAATATGCCTTATTTGTTTTTGTTGTTTGGAGAGGGTTATTTTATTTTATTTTACATAGCAATTTTTTTTTTTTTTAAATAGCAACAGAGTCATTTTAAAGTGTATCTAAAGCCAAGAACAAAAAGACTAATGCACATTTAAGGATTGGTAAGCTGCAATATATTTTATTCTTTTCAATCTTTTTTCTCACCTGGTGATTGTGCCAATAATACAATTCCTGTCCTAGGGTGACAATGCTTACTCAACATATTGTATCTATGGAAGATCAGAGTTGTCACCCTAGGGCAGATAGTTTGTTAAAATGACAGAATACCGGGGGGCGTGGCTACCAGGGCATGTGAGAAGACGTGTCTTCCCGGAGCTCCGTCTATGACCGCTGAATAAAAGAGTCTAGCAGCCCTTATTCAGCTCCATCATGAGGGAGAAAAAGCTCAAGAAGTCTGCAAAGACCCCCTCTACATCCTTCCGGAAATCCCAAACCCCCACGAACATCAGGGGGTACTTTGATCGTTCGGATCAGACGAGAGGCGCGCCTCGCGGCAAAATGGCGCCGGACACGAGCAGGGCTGCCAGGACGGATGCTCTTTCCCCTCCTTCCTCGCCGGATTTGAGGCAGGGGGACGCTCCATCAGGCTCCCCATCGTCCAGCTCCATAGGTACGACACCAGCGGTGGAGGTAGGTGAAACCCTGACACCTCCCGCGGTACCCCACGCGACCACACAGGACCCGCCAGGAGAGAGGGGTGAGTGGCCGGCACAAGAGGCCGCCTTGCAATGGTCCCCTCAGGACGCACCACGGGCCGAAGACCTCAATCGATGCCGCCACGGACCCCTAACCCAACAGCTATCCCCTCACCTCAGCCGAGGCCTATTCCTAGTGATGGGGAAGATGCAGCGGGCCACCAGAATACAGGAGAGGGAGACCACCCACGTGGGTCAGGCATTAGGCCCCTGATTCAGCTGCCTAGGCCGCAGCGCACCCCTCGGTCCAGGGACTCAAGTATGGGACGTGCTCCCCAACAGAATACCCCACGCTCTCAGATAAGGCCACAAGAACTGCCAAGTAATGCTGACCTGGACACCCCTGTGCATCCACCCCAGAAACGCAAGCCTGGGCTGTCCTCTGCCATGACATCCTCATCAGACCCGGAGGATGATGATTACACATCCTGGCGGGAATGTAATAAGCTATAATTGATTCTGGCGAGGTCAGTATGGAAGCTAATATAAAAGTATAAAACAGGACTAGCTTCATAAACAAGTATAGATATAACCAGTCTAACCAAAATACAAAAATCAATTAGAACCACTAAAATTCATTCAGATGGAATAAATAAACGAACAATGTTTAAAACGTCAAAATCAGTGTCCAATGCTTAAAAAATCCAAGTGAAAGGTGGTTTCCATGTGCAATTATAAGAATGTGCAAAAAATAGCAGTGTACTTGAGATTGATCCAAACTGTCCCTCTCGGGTAACAGGTGAACGGTAAGTTCCGTGTGCAAATGTACAAATGTGCAAAAACAGCAATGTGCTTCGAATTGTTCCGAACTGTCCCTCTCGGGTGGGTACTCACCAGAGTGAAGTTGGTAGAAAACTTTTAGTGAGTGATGCCGGGATTAGGTTTTAGCACAGGTGTATTCCCCGCGGGTCTCAGCAGCTGAAGCAGTTGATTTTCTCCTCTAAGCCGTTTGGCTATATCTCCCAGATGAGGAGTCCGTTTTTTTTGGGAAAAAATAATAATATACTTTGCCGTTTGTCCCGCAGGGTTTTTCAGAGATAAATAAAAGAGAAAGAAAGAACCTTCATTGCGCAGTATATAAAGCCATAAACTTTTATTCCAAAAATTGGCTTACAAGGCAAAAAAATATACCGACCAGCTAAAAACAGCACAGAGACAAACGTGATGCTTCGTGTCTGGCTAAACTTAGCATCTACCCTCCTCGACGCGTTTCGTCATGTGACTTCCTCAGAAGGGGGGTGGAGGAGGAGGGTAGATGCTAGATGCTTCCATTATTGATCGGGCGCACAGATGCTAGATGCTTCCATTATTGATCGGGCGCACAGAGCCCTTCGGCCTAGAGGAAC
>NW_017306624.1:264554-378763 GCF_000935625.1 Nanorana parkeri | reverse complement strand
AAATTACTGTACTTCTTTGAGACTCTGCCAATTAAAATTCCAACACCGGACCTGAATTCCCTACAATCTGATGTGTTCAGGTTATCCTAATAACCATGTTTTATTGAAGTTTATATAATTTTGTGATGGAAAATCACGGCATAGTAGTTTACATCATAAGTATTTATATGCAGACAACTCAGAATTGTTAATCTCTTGACTTACACTATCTTCCTATGCTTAGTCAAGAGGTACTCGATACAGCCTTATTAAGTGGCAATCTATTTGACTGTGTTTCCATCTTCACTTGCTTTATATGCTTTGACTATTTGAAATTTAATACTGTATCTTGAAATGTCTTGCACTTTGTTTTTGTAATCTACTTTTGAAATTGTTTGAAAATAAAGAAATTGTTATTCAAAAAAAAAAAAATGACAGAATACCTTCCCCTTTGTTCATCACCACAACATAGGAGGAGGCGTTTTGTAGTCCACATAGGAAACTGATAACACTGGCAGCTCACTTGAGTTACCAGCTCACTGAATTACTGACGGGGTCAAGAGGTATTTTTTTTTTTACATGTATTGAACATGGTATATTTAAAAGAAAAAAAAGTGAGGTTCATTGTGAAGGTTTACATTAGGGATAAACCGATATCGATACTGGTATCGGTGCCGATGCTGGGCATTTTCACTAGTACTACTGCAGTACTAGTGAAAATGCCCATTTCTAAACGCAGATACCGGTGCTTTAAACTTTTAAACTGAAGCAGCTGCCTGAGGTCCTGCACTTGCTGGGGACCTCTGCAGCCTTCCTGTGAACTGCGGCGCCCGTTTACAGCGCTGACCACACATCTCTCCTTCCTCCTTATTGTGAAAACCACACAGTGCTGCTTACAGAGTTGCTTAAAAGCGCTTCCACCTCCTGCACCCACCCACGAGACCTTCTGGTCCCCTGGTAAGACCCCACACAACCCTCCTAAGACCCCATACAGCTCTCCTGACACCCCCACAGCCTCTTAAGACCCCACACAGCCCACCTGAGACCCTGCAAAGTCCTACTGAAACCTTGCACAGCCATCTGAGACCCTCCACAGACCTCCTTAGACCCCACACAGCTCTCCTGAGAACCCTCAAAGCCCTCTTGAGACACTGGAGACATCAGACTAGCACCCTAGAGCAACACAGAGTATGTAGCTTCATATTATTCTGCATTTCTGTATAATGTATTGCTGGAATTTGTAGTCCTCTATAGCTGATGGTATTCTGCATTCCTGTATAATGTATTGCTAAGATTTGTAGTCCCTCTACAGCTTGGAGCCAGTGGCAGAACTACCAGGGTCGCAGAAGTTGCAGCTGACCGGCTCAGCACTCCACCACTGTCCTAAAATAAATAGTATTTATTGTTTTAGAAAAACTGTCACATGATACTAAAAAAAGGTATTGTTAATCGGTATTGGTGATTACTTGAGGAAAAGTATCGGTATTCGGTC
This sequence comes from Nanorana parkeri, assembly GCF_000935625.1. NCBI lineage: Eukaryota > Metazoa > Chordata > Amphibia > Anura > Dicroglossidae > Nanorana > Nanorana parkeri. The sequence goes on along the minus strand of NW_017306624.1, from coordinate 377,292 downwards.
TTGAAAAAATGGTATCAGTGCATCCCTAGTTTATATACATTTTAAGTGACATCCTGAAGACAGCATTAAATAATAACACAATCTTTTACTGCCAGTCATTATCAGAAAGCAGCCAACTCATAAATTACTGGTCTTAGTCTGCGCACATTTTCACCATCCAATGAGTAACACTTCTATGATGTCTGATCATTGATTTTTTTTTCTTTTAGTATTTCTGCGATGCATTCTTGTCAATGTGTACATTACTTCCTATAAATGACTGCCATCTCTATTCTTTGTAAAGTGATTGAGATTTCAGGTGAAATACAAATTATGTCCCTCCCACTCACCAAGGAAAAAAAAATCCTGTAAGTCTGAATTGCCTGCAGGAAAAGGTTTTCTTTCTATCGTTATTTCAGATGACAAATAGAAAGAACATTTTTGTAATAAAAAAGGGCTTTTTAATATGAATTTCATTTCAATATTTGCAAAATGTGTCAATCATTACATTTCTTTCTCATGCCTTCTAGAAAGTGTTTTATAAAGTGTAGCTGAAGAAAAGTCAGACATAAAAAAGTCCAGCTAGCTCAAGGTGAATTGAGAGGCTGCAACAGGTAAAAGTGTTTTACATATTCCATTTTCTTTTTTCCTTTTATTTGTCATATTCTGAAACATGTTTTGATCCTGTCCTGGCTGTCAAACATGGATATTTATTTTGCTTGTATATAAACAGAACATTCAGTATTAGAATCTCATGAATGCCTTTCACAGGAAAGTATTGCAAAATAGATATTTAAAGCAGACCTAAAGTAAAATATAACTGGGTCACTAGCTTCCCCATACTGCTCACATCTTAATAGTGGCAGCTGGACCTTACAAATTCCTGACTACCACCTGGAGCAAGGTCCCTTGATGTACAACCAGGTGATGTTTTCACTTCCACTTCCATATCTTTACTGCAGGTTCTGGGTGAGGTGGAGGCACTGATTGGCTGCATGGCTGGTCAGCCAGTTGGTCCCTGTTGGAAACAACTCCAAGAAAAAGGAGTAGAAGTGAAGACACTGGGTGTGTGGGCTCTGGTAAAACCAGCTTCAATAGATAGATAAGTATTTGTGGGGCCCAACTGCTATTTTTTAAAGCAGCAACAGCATTGGGAAGCTGCAGACCCAAAGTTCCATTCAACTGCAAGATTGCATTGATTGTCATTTAAAGAGACCCTATCAGAACTCAAAACTAATCAAATCGATAGGCCAGTTTCCTGCAAGAGAAGAGGTAATAAGGCTCATGCACACAGGCTTATTTAAATACACTCATCTAAGCTGGCTGAAAAATCCAGCGTAAAAAAATGAGTTTTGGTGTGTAATTGCGCATATTTATACTTGTTTATGCACCTACAGCTTCCAGAGATGTATGCACATAAACTAATTACTTTGGCAAGAATATTCTTTTTTTCTAGCTGAATGAATTTACAAGCTAACATGCACATTTTTGTACACATATGGGCATTTACAAGCATTTACACACATATGCATGTAAATTATGCCAGTAAACTCATCTGCAAATGCAGATTTGGAGCTTTTTATTTTTATGCCCCTGAACACTGCTTTAAAATATTGATCTGAATGTCACAATGTGCTTAGCCACATCGGCTAATGTAGAACTGTGTTCAGAGGTGGAAAAAATGTCTCTAAAAGTGGTATTTTTTTCTGCCTGTATGTATGAGGCTTTAGACTATGTCCCTGGTGACCCACAACTCCCATCTCCCCTCCGTTCCAGTGATGCAGCATCCATCAGTCTCTTCATCATTCAATAACTCTGAGACTTTAAGAATCAGATCCCTGTGTCTTCCACTGTGTGTTGGTACCTTCCTCTGACCCTAATGTCACTGCTGAGACTTGTAATTGTGTAGTAAGAGGGCAGCACTTATACTTTACTAATTTATAAAGAAATAATAATAATAAAAAAATGAATAAATACTATACATACGATACTGCTGAGTCTTGTAGTGACACAGGGGTCAGAGGAAGGAACCACATTGGGAGTGTAAAAATATTAAAGCTTGTTTTTAAAGGTGGAAATTACAGAGATGTCATCTGCTTTGCTCTTTAGTCTCTTACCAAGAACAAGTAATCACTGCTCAAAGTTTAGTCACTGGATACTTGTTCTGAGTCACTGATTTACTAAATTGCAAAGTAGGATGACAAAAAGAGATCTTTGTTTTAACTACTTAAAGTCCGCGGTGTTAAACCCCTTTCCTGCCCATGCCATTTTTCAGTATTCAGCACTGCAATACTTTGAATGACATTTATTCCATCATGCAACGCTGTAGTGAAATTAATTTTATACCATTTTTTGGGGACAGATAGAGCTTTCTTTTGGTGGTATTTAATCACCACTGGGGTTTTTATTTTTTACTATAGTAAGGAAGAATTACCGTAAAATTTGGAAAAAAAACTGTTTCCCCTATATTAAATTATGAAACATTTAATACCCAATTTTTTGGTAAAATATAAAAGACGGTGGTAACTTCTGGTAAATAGACACCAAACATGCCAAGTCTTAAAATTGTGTACACGCGAAACCTCAAAAAACGACAATACCAAAAATTGGCCATAGGCGCGCTTTACAAGCTTTTACCACTTATCAGTTTAGTGTTATCAGTGATTGATGGTCCTAAAATTATTGCTCTCACTCTGATGTTCATAATGATATGTAACATGTGTACCGCAATTGTCGATTATATGTGTTGGTACACCCGACGTGTATTTACGTTTATATATGCATATACGTGGGGGACTTAAAAAAATTTGTTTATTTTTTTACATTTCTTTATATGTGACTTTTATTTTAATTTTTTTTACACTTAATGTTATTGCTATCACATAGGGGGATAACAATCACACATTACACATCACTTATGCATTCAGACGTCAGAGGGAGATCAGCAAGGAGGAAGATGCTGATCTCCCCCCCATCTTACTCCTGACACCCTCCTGAGCCGGTCCCGGGCCGCAGATGGGGCAGCGGAGCCCAGGATTGAAGGTGAGGGTGCAGGAGGGGGGCGATACCGCGGGAGGGGGGGGCGCACATGGCGGCACATACAAGCGATTGGACGGCTATAGAGCCGCAGATCGCTTGTATGTGTAACAGCTGGTAACGGCTATACAGATTCCCGGCAGGATACATTTATGTGACCCCCACCGGGAAGGATCCGCCGTCCTCCGCAATGGGCGCACGGCAAGGGGTTAAAGGTAACCTCTTGTAAAAAATATGGTGGCTGCTATTACTGCCAATATGTCCTTCTGAAAATGCTAGTTGCTTTGCTGCCCTGCTAATCCAATGCCATTCATACATCCTGAGGCACAGACTTAGAGCAGATACAAAGGCCAGGAATTCTGACTTCATTGTGACTTTGTAATCTTCATGCTTCTATGTGTTGCAAAGTGCATTTATGTGATTAAACAGGCATATTGAAATGGATGGGAAATGTACAAATATGCATATATCATCCAGTTTTGTGCATTATTAATGTAACTGAATCAAGGCAAATCCCTATTCTAAATGTTTCTTCTTCTGTCCCCTTGCATAATGTAAGATCACAGAAGTGCTGCAAATAATACACAAAAGTGTTTCAAAGTTTGGATGACATAATCTGCCATCTGCTTATGTTTCAGTATCAGTTTAGATCATATGCTGTATATCTGTACAATATAAAGGACAAATTCCCTTAGCACTATTTATATCTAAGGTAAGTCATGTTGAAATTCAATGATGGCATGATAAACTTTGTTTGACATTGCTGCTCTAATACAAAAGGAAGGATAGTTTCTAATAAGGAAGTATACAGGAGGCAGGGATTCTCACCCAATAAGCCATAGAGGCCCTAAAAGTGAAACAAATCAGGGCATATTTATAAAGTAGTAAATGTGATTTTTACCAAAAATTCACTGGTTGTGAATGAATGACTATCATATAAAACACATGCTGCATGAAGATTCCCCTGCAGTGAATGTTTGGTAAATGTCAGATTAGCTGCTTTAAAAATATGCATCATAGTTTCCTATTTGGAGGCTGCTATACAATCTGCAAGTTGAGGGTGAAATGGTAAGTGGTTGTTGGGAGCACTTTGCCAGTTCACTGCAACTAACCAGGTTCACAGGCTGCTTGGAGCAAACCAGTTGGATTTTCTGCGGGTTCTGACGCCTCCTTATAATGGATTGTCGTTTATTAGAGAACTGTAATCTTTGGTTTGAAGATTTTCTTTTTATCTGGAATCTCTTACAGGTATGAGAAGGGGGCATATTCTGTGCTGCTTATTGGTTGATCTTTTATTGAAAGGAAAACAGTTTACTACTGGCTACATTCTGTGATTTCCTTATTTTCAAACAATATTCATTGACAGATATGGTACATAATGAATCATATATTATATAATATTACAACATCATACTTTATATAATATCATCCTGTTTTTTATAACATGTCATTATAATATTTACTCGACAATATAATAATAAATATTTTCAACAATAAAATCATATATATTTCAAAAGAATGCCAGCTGAATGAAAAGGGTTACTATATAAAAAGGAAGAAATAACTTACAACAACCTGTTAACACCTTTGTTTCAACATTTAATATGTATTGCTGAATTCTACATTACAGTATATGCCCTCTGAATGTCTTTGAATAGCTGAATGACTTGTGATTGAAACAATGGATGGCTGAAGCCACTGATTGCTTTGTGTTCCCATAATATTACCGCTTGCCAAGTGGCTCACAGCCTTATTCAGTTAAGAAAAATTGCAGATTACAAGTTGGTTTGCCCAAGACAAGTTACTAATGTTCCATCCTGTGCGCCAGGTTAACAGCTTGCAATTCAGCAAAATTCCAGGCTTTTAATACGAGCTGAGACAGTTCAGTTATCGGCTTCTCATTTATGCTCTCCAGTGTTCTCACCTGCATGGCTTGCTTCCGTGCAGAATGAGTTCTATTAACAGCTGTGCCAAGCACCTTCAAAGATTTGCTGGGATGTTACTAACTGCAACTACCTTTCACATGTCTGCAACAGTACTGCAAAGCTAATGAGGTCACTTTATTACCAGAAACCAGAAACAGCCATTGTAGAAGACATTGCTCAGCAGTGATTGAATTTACCTTTCAGCGGCATCATTACTGTAGTGTAATTGCTGCGTCTTTCCATGATTTGGTTACGTAATTAATATAAAAATGTCTTTATATCATAAATATTATTTGTTTTGTAAATCGTGAAATGTGCCTAGACGAGGCTGATATGCTAATATGGTCCTCTGAGTTCCATTTCCAAGCTCTGGATCTGACAGGTGCTCTTAGTCTTGCTAGGGAATATAAAAACCAGTAGTAAACACTATTACAGCAGTAACTGTGCAGACTCCAGAGCATCAAACAGTTTATTCAAATAACTTTTTAGTTTTCTCAGGTTTGATAGGAGATTGGGGGATTCATCCAATTGATAATATGCGGACCCTGTTGAGAAAATTTCTCTTCAAGCTCCCAAGTCCTGTCAGGTCACCCTCTGTGGCCATACTCAAACTGTACATCAGTCAATACAGTTTTAAAGCTCTTTCTAAATGTTGCCTCTATTACTGGAAAGAAACCAGCCCTGGGTGCTTGGCCACATTATTCAGCATTAGGCTGGCATTACAACTAAAGATTTTATGCAGATTTTTTTATGGTCAGATGGAAGTATTGACAACAGATTCCTCCATCTACTCTAAACTGTGTGGATGGAGGAATCTCCCACTGGGCCAAGCTTCAGTATCTTGCTAGTCGGCCCCACTGACTGTCATAATACCTGAACAATCTGATTGGATGCAGGCACTGTTCAGGTATTTTGAGAGCTAGCAAGATACTAAAGCTTGGCACAGTGAGAGATTACTCCATCCACACAGTTTAGCGTAGATGGAGGAATCTGTTGCACTTTTTCCTTCTGGCCATTGAAAATCTGCAAATAATCAATAGGTATATGGCCAGCTTTAACCTGTTGCCGTCCGCCCGTTGTAAAAAAACGGACGGACGGCACTGCTGCATTGGCGGGTTGCCGTCTCCAGACGACATTTTTTTTCTGCTCGCGCGCGCCCCCTATCAGGTGCGCACAGGCAGAAAAGACCCGTGCAATGCAAACACCCGTTACCGTGTGTTACATATAGACGATCGGCGGCTCTATAGCCTCCTGATCGTCTATATGTGGTTGTTTACTTTTGTCCGCCGCCGCTGCCACCGCTTTTTCGCTCCCCCCGTCTGCTGCCGCCCCCCCCTCCTGACCCCTCACCTTCAATCCCGGGATCCGCTGCTCCATCTGTGGCCCAGGACCAGCTCGGGAGGGTGTCTGGAGGAAGAGGAAGGGAGATCAGCTCCTTGCTGACCTACCTCCGGGCTGTGAATGCAGAAGTGATGTGTACTACATCACTTCCGCATTCATCTGTCAGTCATCTGGCTGCTATAGCCAGAGAAAAGAAGCTGATGAAGCCGTAAATATGCGTCCGGTGCACCAGCGCGCGAAAACGACAATTGCGCTACACATGTTACATATCGCCGCGAACGTCGCAGTGAGAGCAATAATTTTAGGGCCATCAATCACTGATAACACGTAACTGATGAGCGGATAAAAGCTTTTAAAGCGTCGCCTGTGGCCAATTTTGGGTATTATAGTTTGTTGAGGTTTCGCGCGCGCACGCAATTTTAAGGCTTGATATGTTTGGTGTCTTTTTACCTGACGTGACCCCATATTTGTGAGTTAAACTGGGAGTTTTATCATGTGTGTCAAACCCGTTTCCCCTCCTGAGTGTATACTGAGGAGAAAAAAAGCGTTCAGCGCCTCGGCCCTCTCCTTGTCGTTTGTGACTAGCTTCCCGCTTTCATCCTTTATTGGGCCTATCTGCTTCTTTCTCACCTTTTTACTGTTAATATATTGGTAAAAAATTTTGGGGTTCTTTTTGCTATCTGCGGCAATATGCTTTTCGCACTCAGTTTTAGCTGCCCGGATTTCTAGTTTGCATTTTTTGTTACATTCTTTGTTGTTAAGGAACGCCAATGCCGTCCCCTCCGTCTTATATTTTATAAATGCCGCTCTCTTGTCCTTGACGTGTTGTTTTACAGTTTTATTAAACCATATTGGTTTAGTCTTGGCTATTACTATTGGCTAGTTAGGCAGTCCATCATAGCGATATGCCAATATAATTATGTAGGGAGGGGAGGTGCAAGTCTTTTTCTGAGCTAAATATTCCTTACAACACTAGACCACAAGGGATGTAAGGGACTGCAAGATTCAGATTGTCACCAGCCCTATGTTTTATCAGTTTATTGGGAACTGATTACCCCTTGTTCCATGATGTGGAAGGGAGGTAACTGCCAAAAGTTTCAGCGCTTTGGTTGTCAGAAAAGTCTGTTTAATAAATCCTTTGCCCAGCCATACGCAGGGCAAATGCCATTTGCTCTGCATTCCTGCTACTAGATGGAGCTGAGGAACATGGAAATTGCTATGCCTGCACTTTATTCCTGCAGTGGTTTTTTTTTGTTGACAGTGGGGGGAATTAATAAAAAGTTCTTTCTTAACTGGTGCTTTGCCCATGGAAACCAGTCATCTTCTATCTTTCATCTTTTATCTTTCATATTTCCACACAGCTAAGAAAAGGGGAACAAGCTCATTGGCTGCTCTTTAGTGCAACGTTTGCTTCAGACACTTTTTATTTATTCCCCCAGTGCCTTTAGACTAAAATCGCTGGAAGAAAATGTTTTCAAGTGATCTTACTGTTAAACAATTCACATGAGTACCAGTATGGAACAGTTGCCACGTGGTTACCAAGAAGAGTAGCAGTTCCAGTCTAGAATTCTGTGCTTCCAATGGGTGCCTTTGCTGTGGTATCCTCAGCACAAACAATCTGTAAGGGTTAGTATTCATGTGTTCTGGATTAGTTTGTGATGTGTTTTTTATGCATTTGTTTTACATTTCATACACATTCACATTCATTCAACTGATAGAATAAAATAAAAATGCAAACTGATTTCAAAAGTCCATGTATATCAGCCCCTTAACATTTAACATGAGCTTTAGGTTTTAAAAGGTCCACTGGTGATGTACGGTAGATTTTGGTCCTTATGGAATTCCGAGAAACAATGCAGTATTATCAGAATCCTTTATTTAATTTTAAATGTAAATTTTAAGGTTTTGCTGCATGTGCTGATATACTTTCTCTTGTCATCAATAAATAAGTCAAAAGGCAATGCTTTGAACTGTAATCAACAGAGAAGACAGCAAACACATGAGGGAGAAAGGCTGATATCAACACTAGGAAAACATGACTAGTACTTTTGTCTAGCAAATGTATATAACTACATACGCTTGCTGTGCAGCAGGTTTCAAGGTAGATGATACAAGACACCTTGCTTGGCTAACATTGTGCTGCTGACCTCCCAGTATAGACTAAAATAAGACAAGCAATTCTTTTTTCTTAAGCTTCACAGGGTATGTGATTGTAATAATGACCTTCGCTTCTGCCCTTTCCTTGCAACAAATTACCTGCTGGAACTTCAACTTCACTAGCTGTCGATAACAGTCGTGAAAAAGCTGACCTGTCATGAGCCAATGATGCTTTCTTTTTCCCATTAGTATTGAGAACTGTACTAGCATTAGAAATCAGCTCACTGTAAATCCAACACAATCTTTTGTTCTTAAAGGTTATAAAATATTCCTGCAAAGGCGCCGTAATGCAGGTAGATAGACTGACACTCAGGCAGATAGGATATTCTAGGGATTCTAGAGCTGTTTAATATATAAAGGGTAAGTTCACCAAGATATGTTATTTTAGTTAGAAGTAGAACATGCTGAGTGAGCCCTTGGATTCTTAAGCTGGGCATACACCAGCAGAATTTTGTTCTACAAATTAGTTTTCGGAATGTTCATTCAATTTTCTAGTAGTTAAGGGGTAAAATTTAACTGCCGTGACAAAAAAAATCTGAAGAACAGGAAAGAAGCTTTTTCTTAAATGAACTAAATTCTAGAGTGATTGTGATTTTGTTCTAGAAACTCCCTTTATTCACAACATTTAATTTTAAGACCAAATTTCTAACAACATTTGACTAGTCTCTGACGCCATATTTAAATGCTCTGACAACATTTTTCATATGAAAGTTCATACGGATATCTTCTTGTGTATGGCCATCTTTACATGAAATGAATACTACATCAGCTCCAAATTCATTTTCATCGGCCATAACAGCCAAATCTTTTTCCTGTCCACCTGGGAGTTTTGGGTGTTCCTGTCCATCTTTGTGAGAAGAAGAAGAAGTACTCATAATGGGTACAGCTGGGTGTATTCATAGAAATTTGAGGGCAAAGATCTCATCAGTAGATTTCCTGAAAGAAAAAGGTACCTCTCAGGTGGCTGAGTTCTCTAGCATCTACCAAAAGCTGAAATGTCAGTTAAAGATGGACTAATCTCCTAATGGCCTTCATTGTAATGCTTTCGAGGCTTAAAAGGAGTAAAGATTTTGTAGACTAAGGGACTGCCCGTTTTCTTACATGTATTCAGCTTCCAGTCCACTGATTGCAATGAAACATAGCTGCCAAATGTCTCCAGTATATCTATTTTAGACAAAAATGCCTTTTAAAGCAGAACTTTACCCTTATCTTTAAAATAACAATAAACGCACTATTAGAAATGTTTAGTAATGACAATCTACAAACACATACTTGCCGGCTTTGTATTCTTTGCATAAACTATTTCTCTTTTCTTCCCCAGTCTTCTGGCAGTGGCCATGTTTACTAAGGGCAGATTACTAGCTCTCCTTTTACTTCCTGGATTTCTGGCACATGTGACTATGCACATCATCTCAGAAGAGGAAAATGCCTTTCTCTGAGATCTTGTGAGATTACAGATGAGAGTTCCCAGCAATGCTCTGCCGATGACAAGGCAATCCCAGTGTGCATTGCTTTGGCAAACTGAAGTAATTTGCACTTTCAAAGCAGGAAGTGAATGCTCTGCAAGTGTAAGTATTTCATAATCACAGCATTTTATATCTGACATGTCTATGTTATTATTAATCATCAAACATAGAGGGATGCATTGGCAGAATTTGATTTTTGAGTGTAAAGGTCTGCTTTAAGAGTAGACAGCAGGCTGTACAAAGTTCTGAATATGAAATTAATAGCAGACCCAGTATGTAGAACACACCATTTGGCACTAAATTATATAAACAGAATTGATTAAGCATGTGAAACAACAGTATCTGTTGTTTCACATGCTTAATGCAAAAATATAGTCAAGAGCAGATTACATGGCATACTTTCACATTGACAGACAGAACAGATCTTTAGCCCTGCATGTTTGTTCTGGAATGTTACATATCAAGTAGCCTGGTCACTAGCATTTTTAAAGTTGGGAATGGTGGAACAATAATTTCTGTTATAAAAGGTAAACTTTACAGGAAAAATATAGTATGTTTTAAAAGTGTACATATTTGAATGATAATTGTAAAGCAATTTCGATGTACCTTTCACATTTTGCTAGCTTGCAGTGCAATATTTTCATAACTGTATTTTTTGTAATTTTACCCATTGTGGCACCTTTGCAAATTACCTGCTGAGATAAAATAGTTCCAGGAAAGGACCAAGAAACTGTGTTGTTTTCAATCAGCCTAAGCAGATTGATAGTATTGAGAGACAAAAACAGCTAAGTACAATGGCTGTGATTTTTGTTCAGAAAGAGCAGCAGGTATATGTATTGACCACATAAGCCCCAGTTTTACACATACAATAAAAAGCTATAAAAGCCTTTTGTATACAATTGCAATAACATTAAAATGATCACACTCACATACATAGCTAAAAAAAACTTGTTACATTCAATGGATTCCTAATGATTGAACAATTCCTATTGTTCATACTTTACAGAATATGTCCATCTAAAAAGGGGGCCACCCTTCTTGTGACCCAAACATTGTTACAATTTTATATGTTTTTAAATTGATGTTTTTTTTACTATATGTGAACATTTTTTGTTTTACAATTAAACAGTTAATGAAAGTATTCCCAGAGCACTATGGCTCTCTAAACAGACAGTACAACCATGTCAGCTTGCCTAATTATTCCGTTCTGTGTGTATAAAGTGTTTTTTTTTTGTTTGTTTTTTGGATTGAGTAGGGAAGAATCAGACTACTTGTCAGGTTTATATTGCTAAAATGAAAAAATGCCCAACACACAAACAGTTATTTACTAAAGTCAAAAAGCATAACATTACACATTAAACATACATTAATAGTATATAAAAAACAAAGTTTCAGAGGCATGGAGGCCTCCTTTCTCAAGGTGATAAATGAAATGTAATTTTTGCTTTGTGACCTTAATAAATATCTGTGGTCTTAACTGTTTGTGTGCTGGCATTTTTTTTCATTCTGTGTCGAAACGGTATCACCGTAGGCCAAGCGTCTTCTAGCTGGCGTAGAAAGGTACAGGTGCGGGATGAATTTTCTCCAGGTTTTGTTTTGCAGTTTGTATATCAGCAAGGTAGATTCAGCCTCTATTTTTCTCCTGGTGACCATTATTCTGGAAATAGAAAGTGATGGGAAATGCAACATTTGACAGTTGTCCTAGAAAAAAGGGTTAGGGTAACACTTCCAATGGGAACATCTGTTAGGTTTGTGGTGCGAGCCCGAGATATGCCGCACCGACGTGATGACGTAATCCCGCGCGACGACGCAATCTGCCGGGCCTTCTGCCGTCTGCGCCTGCGCAGCCGGCCCGTGCTGCTGGATCACCTCTCCGTCTATGTCCCCGCAGAGGGACACGGCATCTCCCACGAACAGGTACCTGACAACATCTTTTCCAGTGAAAATTACCTTAAAGAGATCTCTTTTGACTTCCTGTTGCATCTTTGGGACAGCATATGAACGGAAATCTCAACGGGACACAGGCAGCAAAATAGGCTGGCAGAGCCCTTCCCTACTTTATCCAAAAAAGTTATACATACACTTAAAGTTACTTTGTAAACAAGGGGTCATTGTACATTGCACTGATGAGCAATGAGAAAAGGCACGTGAAGAGAAGACTAAAACTATACCTGCTGGCTACAAACATACAAAATTCAAAATTATATTATGCAATATTTCATCAGACAAAAAACATACAAAAATTAAAAACTGTTACATTTAACTTTTTATTCCAGACTATATTACATAAATTATTATTTTTATTTTTTTAAAACCAAACACATCACTTTTAGGGGATGCATATTTTGGCTCCATTGTATTTTCCTCTTCTGCCAGTTTTTAAACATAGGAGTACATAAGATATTAAAGTATCTTTAGGCAAAACCCCTTTTTAGGTTTTAGATAGTGTGGGGAGGGGTTAGACCTTCTGACACTTGGTGGCTCTTATTGGCAAAAATGTACCCCTCTATTTGTACTAGTGACCATTGTTACTGAAACAGAAAGTGATGAAAAATCCAAAATTTTAAAGCTGTCCCCAAAACAAGAAGTATAAATAAATCTTCTTATGGGGACACCAGATCTGGGGACAAATGCCTAGGAGGGGAATTCCCCTCACTTTAGGAGTTTGCATCACTGGGGGAGGAAGAGAAAGGAAATTTCCTCTATGGTACACAGACAGCTAAATAAAAAGCTGACAGGTTCTTTTTAAAATATTTAATTTTTTTTGAAAAGTTTATATAAAAGCATATACAGAACTAGAAAGATGACAGGGGTTTTAACCCTTCCTTAACTTATCCCAAAAAAAAAATATGGGCTATCTATAGAATTTAAGCCACCCCAAATTATTCTGACACCCGCCAGATCTTCCACAATTGCCAGATGATTAATCCAGGACCTGGCTGCAAGCACAGCGGCTACCTTGATGTAGATGGACAGGAAAAGGAAGAATTGAAAGGGTATTTCCAGGTGAATATGGACTTAGATGTATTGAGAGCAAAGAATGGTTGAGGAATGCAATTTCCTTTTGAAATGGACCATTGGGAATAGAAGCAATGCTGTGAGTCTCGCGAGTTTCTAATTACTTGCTCTGAGACTTAACAGAAAGGTGATAAATAGTTGGCAAGCTTTAAAGATAATGGTTGTTAAAGAAAGAAGCATTTGTTGCTAAACAAAAAATGAATTCTATCTGAAAAGGAAATGGTTTATTTGTTCATTTTCCTTTCACAGCCAGATCAACAGCGTTGTAAAAGTTTTATTTATTTTTGATGAGTGGGTTGCAATCTTGTTGTTTTAATGACAAGTGCTTTTCTTCTTTCCAGTTCAAATCTTTTCCCTTTCTTCTATTATGCTTCATAGAAAATCGATTAAGAGGGTTTTTCTTCCAGAAGATCATATGAAGTTTATTGGATTTCACTCTGAACGCCCACATACATGTAAAGCCAGCCACATCCCAGTAGATGACAAACATCAGTGTAAATTAGAAAACATGTTTTAAATAGTCTGTCAAGTAGAAAAATAATCATTCTTGTGAATCGAACAGCCAATGTTCTGGTTTATTTTTGCGCTGTTTAATGGAACATGACATGAAATCATTGCCGTTACATGTACTGAATCCGCTGTTCCAAATAACAAAGGCTGAAAGCCAACCAGATCTACAAACACAATGCGGTGTTGTATTCACAAGAAATACACGCAATACACTATAGAGAATCATGTGAAAACATACTTACAAATAATTACAAGGGCTTCTGTTTCTAACAACCTTCTAAAAATGCTACTTGACTTGCTGTCATTCGGCAAATGAAACCAGATCAAAGTCTAATGTCCCAATCTGCATGCTGAATCAGAGACTTAGGGGTCTATTCACAAAGCTGCCCTAGGCAGCTGAGTGAATAACCGACCCGAAGTGAGCTGAATGCTGTTCAGCTATTCACTTCAGGCCTTTACGGCTGATTTCAGCCGTACACCAACTAAAATCAGCCGTACGGCTTGCTGCGGCTGGCTTCGGGTCGGCCAAACATGCTTCAGCGGCATTCTGCTCGGCTATTCTGCTCGGCTATTCTGCTCGGTACCTCTATGGAAAAACAGTTAAAAAAACGATTGGGCAGAGCTAGCAGTGACAGCTAGCTCCGCCCGACTGTTTTCTATTGGCCGGGCGGTTCTGCTGCTGTCAGAATTAAATGTAAAAAAAACCCACCATAGGAATGCATAGCTAGATTCCTATTTGCTATTTCACTTTGCAATAGCCAATACTAGAAGCGGACCTGATAGAGAACTTCAGGTCCCCTCTGCTGATTGACAGCAGCAGCGGGCGGGTGCAATAGCTAGTTTGCTATTGGCTATTGCAAAGTGAAATAGTCAATAGGAATCTAGCTATGCATTCCTATGCTGTTTTTTTTTATTATGACGGCAGCCAACGAGCCATCGGAGCCCGATGTCAGAAGAAAAAAAAAGCAACAGAGCAGGGAAATGATTGAGCAGAGTAAAACTTTCCGGGAGAAAGTGTTTTTTCTACTGGGCGACCAGGAGCCGCTATCTAAAAGCGGGAGACTCCTGGAGCGTCCGGGAGAGTTGGGCTGTCTGGAGATCAGCGTCCCTGGTTACCTAGTAACCAGGGACGCTGACCTGTCTGTGCAAGTGGCCAGAGCCAGCCGTAAGATGACAACTGGCTCCGCCCAGCAGTCAGTAGCAGGCTGTTGGCCGGCCAATGGTCAGCCGTTCGGCCAGCTTCGGCTTTCACCTCGGCTCAGTCGAGCCGAAGCATATGCCTTCGGCTCGACTGAGCCCCTCGGCCAACTTCGGGAGCTGTACAGGCTATAGTACTGAACCAAAGGGGTCCTGGAGTCGAAACTAGCCGAAGGATCAGCCAAAGCTACGGCTAGTTCCTTCGGCACTTTTGTGAATATAACACATAGAAAGTCAATAGATCAGCATGATAGTCAGGCAACTAACAGTTTCAGAAGGATAGGTCAGAAATGTCAGTCTCTATTTTTCTCTATGCGCATGTTTCCTTTAAAGCTGATCTTCGGGCATTCTCTATATTATTGAAATTACACCAGCTGACAGAGGATTTAATTTTTGTCTAGCAAATTATATTACTGTGGAATACTTACCTTAATCCAAAGTCCTGTTGTAGCTGACAGTCCCAGTATGTGAACAGGCACATGGTGATGTTGGTAATGGGGGTGGGGTGGCAACAAGACTGGTCTGAGGCTTGCAAGAAAAGCAGCTTTGGGGGACCACTTGTCAAAACAAGAACTGGTGGAAAAAAAGACGGTGGTGTACCTTAGAATAAAGTAAGCAATACTCTGTTTTATGTTATCATCTCATAAAAAAAGAGCATCATTGGAAGGGGAAGAGGGGGATTTTAATAATTTAGTGCATGTCTGGAGTTAGGCTTTAAACTTCACTGCCCCAAACTAGTATATACCCATGGTCAGGGAAAGACCACCAGTGTTTTCATTTGCAATATATTTCTTTTAACATGTAAAAAGTACAATAAAAAAAGAAGCAGACTTTTTAGGTACCCAGGCAAGATCTTTTATAATTTATAAAATGCTTTATTTTGTTATTGATACATTAAAATATATTAAAAACAGCCATTCACTATCCATGAATGTAAACTCAGCTCTACCATATTCTACCATTCTTACATGAAGATAATAGTGTATTTGTGGAATAGGCGAAGGACTGGACATCTGTTTCTCGGATCTACAATGCTACATTAAAACAAAGTGTATCTTATCGATGTATTAAAATGTATTCAAGAATATATATGTATATATTTAAGGCTGTCTATTCCTGGGTTGGCTGTAATATGTACTAGGTAAGTGGTTACAAATGATGGTTGGTCATTATAGTTAATTGGGACATGTAATATTAATGTCAGATTAATGATACATATACATATAGTAGAATTGAGTTTACATGTATGGATAGTGAATTAGTGATCTACATGCAGTGATCATTTTAAATTCAGATTTTTGTTTTTGCACAGCCTCAGAAATAATTTGAGGCTGGGCAGTATATGAATCATGGTCAAAGGCAATTTTAATATATTTTAATGTATCATTAAATCATTTTTATAAGTCAGCTTCCTTTTTTTTTTTTAGATTTCATATATTTGAATTGCATAGGGATGTACTACCTTGTATATAAATTTAATTTGAATTTATCAATCCACTCTTGTCTTCCTTAAACATGTAAACAGATAAGGTTTCACAGACAATCTGACAGCTATGGACTTTGCCAGAAAACATTTGAACACTTAAGAACATAAACAGACGACCCTTGGAAGTACATTCAATGTGCACTTTATCTGAATTTAAACTGATCACTTCATTTAGATCAAGCTAACTTTTAAATGTCTTCCGTATGGGACTACAACCTCCTTTCAAGTCTTTCTGTGTAATCTCCCCAGCCTGTATCAAAAAACATATGTTCTATGGCCATTGGTAAAAGGATGGTTCAAGAGGCTGCTGGCAATATGTGCAAACTTTTAAAAGGTAAAAATGAATATGGAAGCTGAAATTGCTGACTTGTTTTCAAAGAAAAGCTGTACTTAAAAACACATTAACTCTTTAATTATATCCAGGCATTCAGAGCAACATTTCAAATATAAACTTTAACTTCTACTTTTTCTTTCCCTGTGTCTTCAAATATGTCTGTACATGTCCAGTCCAGTGTAAACAGTTTTTGAAGCTTGTCTGCAGCCTACATTGTAACTGCAGGGCATGGGGTTGATTTACTGAAGGCGAATAGGCTGTTCACTTTGCAGGGAAATTTGCACTTTGCAGGGGGTGTTTCCCTTAGCTTAGTGAATGTGGTGAAACTTCACTTTGTAAAGAATACCTAATAATGTCCAAGGAAAAGAGCATTTGTTCTTAAACATTAGGGATGCACTGATATCGGTATCAAGTAAGAGTTCAGATATTTATATTTCAGTGCCTGCCGATACCAAGTACCGATAACGGTACTTCTACTAGCATGGAGCTGGCTTCCCGGGCAATCAGGAAGCTGGGCAGCTGTTTGCACTAAAAGCTGGCTCCATGCTGTCTTGATGCTGATTGGCCGGGAAACCAGCTTTCCAGCCAATCAGCATGGAGCCAGCTTCCCGGCCAAACAAAATGCTGGGAGGTGGTTCATTACCCACCACCTGGCTTCCTGATTGGCTGGCAAGCCGGCTCCATGCTGTTTGGACAGATCCATGCTGATTGGCAGGGAGGCCAGCTTCCCATCCAATCAGCATGGAGTTGGCTTCCTGGCCAATCAGGAAGCCAGCAGGCGGGTCATTACCCGCCGCCCGGCTTCCTGATTGGTCCGAATGCTGGCTCCATGCTGTTTGGCCAGATCCATACTGATTGGCTGGGAAGCCGACTTCCCGGCCAATCAGCATTGAGTTGACTAAATGGCATGGAGCCGACTTCCGGCCAATCAGGAAGTCGGGCGGCGAGTTATTACCTCGGCGACCGGCTCCATGTTTCCTCGCGACACTACCGATCAGAGGACAACTCCCTCTGACCAGAAGTTCCGGTATTGGGGAAGGTATCGAAGCATTTGGGTGAGTACAAGTACTCGTCCAAATACTAGCTAATGGCACTGATACTGATACCGGTACTAGTTTTGGTATCGGTGCATCCCTATTGAACATGATTGGGTGATGGAAGTCAGCAGAGCTTTATCTTATTCATTAAACTAAGGGCAAACTTCCCCTGCTAAGTGCAAGTGTCAGTTGTACATACCTATTTGATTCCAAGGGCTTATAGCTGGCTTTGTTGCTCATAGTATAAAAAGGAAGATGTGGAGCTCAAAATAAACCAATAGCTTATACACACACAAAGCGGCAGCTACTTTCTCATGAATGATTCCCCTGATAATCAAAGAGTAACTCTGAACTAGAATTGCAGATCACTGTGCTTTGCCAAAAAGTAAACACTGTCCTTACAGGAAACTGAACTTTGTGTACATTGTATCATAAAAATAGTAGAAAAATTTACATATGGACCTCAATTTTTTACGTTTGTTGTATGGTGCTTTTGCACAACATCCGAAATATATTGAATGAACAAAGCTAAAGAAACAAAGAACTGGGACGTTTAGGATACTCACTATATAACATACAGTAGATCATTAAAAATAAATATTTATTACATAGAAAATCTTTAAATCCAACATGGTGTTGTACAAAGGACATAGAATCATTATTATTGCACTGTATCAAGTGCAATAGTTTACTGCTGGCGCACAAATTAACAGGACACCATGTGACATTGCACTAATCTAAGATATTGGTGTCCACTAGTGTAAGTTGTATCACATTGCAATAATTTTGACGAGCCAACTCATCAGTGCACACTGTATCCAAAATGCCTGTTGCAGTAGAAATGCTGAGCCTACTGATCACCAGCACAGCAGATGCAGTATGTTTCTATTAAAGTGATTTAAAGTGATTTGATTGCGGAACCAGTACTACTAAAAATTTACATAAACTCTGTCAATAAGTAAGATGCCATTTTTTGTGGCCAGTGTTCATAGTGGCTGATTATAATTTTTTATTAACTTTCTATTAAAGAAAGAAGATATTTTGGCAGTAGTGAGTTCTATGCTGCTATGCACTAATAGAAAAGTTATAAACCATATTCTGTGTGGCTCTTAAGAGAAGAGGGGGCTATGGCCACACATATTATGATATACTAGGTTTAGAGTGAATGCTATACAATATAAAATATCTTACAATCAAAGTAAATAAAATCTTACTGAAGGAAGAAATTGCATAGGGCAAAGACAGTTTTACAGTCTGCTTTCATTTAACTATGATTTCTCAATGTTTACAATGTTCCATACATCAGTATCCAAAAATATATGTTTTATGTGAGCCCACGCACATTTGTATTTCTGTAAAATTCCATTGAAACTTAGATTATACAATTACATTGTAAGATGGGAGCCCACTTTACAGCTACCTTTCACTGTTCTATACTCTAAATTTCATAGTCTGTATGCCTGAATTACATGAAATTAGCTCTGTACAGAAAATGAGATAGGTCAATTGGTTTGAAATGCGGACATAGCCCTGTTATCTAACATTTTAGTCTTAAAGCAGGCTTAGACAACCTTATCCTTCAAATAGTGTGAGTAACTAGCGAGGCTCCAACATGAAATGGAACATTAGGTCACATGCTACTAACCATTATGTAGTCTTTGCAGTTGGTGTGGCATGCTCCCATTCAAATTCTCATTGGCAGCTGATTCATCCATCCTTAGTCCCACTGGCAGCCTGCCGTTGGAGAGAGAGAAGCACAGAGCAGCACTTTTCCCACCTTTCCCAAGGATGGGTCTTCATTTTGATGTTATTTTAGAAGGGCTGGAGATCTAGTTTAGTGCTATGGGGACATCATTTGTTAATGCCGGTATAATTGGGTATATTTAAAATATTTGGTTAGTCTGATCTTTATAACTGGGCTGATAGATGGCTATATTAAATGTAGGTTATTTATTAACCAAGTTTTTTTTTTCATTTGCCCCTTAGTAAAACACATAAACTGTTTTATACCAATTACTTTCAGTTTTGTGTTTCTGTCCTTTATTTATTATTGGTGTTTTATTGTTATGGGGAGGCTCCCTTGTGTGATCTCATGTTATCCATTCTGCTGCACTGTGTGGATGTAAGATAACGGTCATCATTTTAGGGGAAGTGAAAACTATCACCAGATTGCTCTTCATGTTTTTAGAATCATTCATTGATTACACCATCAGCATAGGCATGCCCTGCCTGGGCACACCCTAATCACCCCAAGCGCAACCACAAAACTGCAGGAGTGGGCACCATTACTGAGCTAGTGGAGAGATCACAAAGATCTCTCTGTGTGTCCAGCAGGGCTGGTCCTAGCTTAAGGTCGCATAGGCACGGGGCGCAGGGGGTCCTTTTGTTGCTCTACTCCTCCACTCTGAGTCTCTTTCAGTCTGCTGATGCCCCTGGCAGTTCCCCGCTGGGTTCTGATCATGAGAAGATTTAGGAGTCAATGAAGAGGGGAAGTGAGATTATTCATGAGATTATTCTGCTATATTTGCTAGCTGCCATTTCACATTGTATTGCTAAATCTGTAACCTAGAGATTACAGATTACGCCTAATGAGTATTTTGCCGGCAAACTTTTAGCCTCCAATTATATAATTTTACATATTTCAATATTAAACATCATCTGCTATGTAGATTCCCACCTCCTATTTTATAAAGGCTTTCCTCCTGTAATGTTGCTATATAATGAGCTGAATTTACTTCGCTGCATAATATGGTATCATCAGCAAACACTGAAACTGAACTCTCAATTCCAACCTTAATATAATTGATAAACAAGTTATATAGCATTAGACCCAAGATGTACATTTATATCCTAAAAATATAAATGTATTTCCTCCCAAAAAGAATCCCTAGGTTGCAACAACGATGTCGGATGATCTGGATGACATTTGCATTCAATGCACAAGCATCAAATACTCATGTCGGTAAACACAATATTATTTGAATCTGTAGTGATCCCAAAAAGGTAAAAAGGCTCTATGGTGCCAACCCAATTTGATCTTATCTTAATGTTAACAATGTAACAATTTATGCAAACAGCGATATGTAACATTGCAAGTGTGTAGCAATGTAGCATTGAAAGAGGAACAAAGCTTTATTAAAGGAAAATGCATACATTCACTCTGAGCTTTACCATTCTGCTACATTACATAAACGTTGCACTAATGTATGTCATTTTAATTAGCCAACATTGTTGATTATATTTTGAGGTAAATATGTGAGGGAGTGAGAATTATGTAAATGTTGCATTTTAGAAAAATTCTTTTTTTTTTTTTTACTGTTTATTCCCAATAAAACCAAAGAAAAAATATACAGTATGGAAAAAACACCCAGGTGAGTTTAGGGATAAAAAGTCTTGGGGACTCAAGTGGTTAAATACTGTATGCTTTTCTTTGGTATGTTCCCAAAACTTTCCAGTAGTCTATTAATCCATACAAGTTATGAAAACCAACTTGGGCTTAAAAGTATGAAGATTCCTTAATTTTAAACAAATATTATGAGAAAAATAACAAATGAAAGAAAAACATTTAATTGACAGATCATTGTTATGGGATGTCTACTATTGCAGATAGATAATACACTCTTTATGACATTGCAGGAAGTCAAACACAAAAAAGAGACATGAGCATAACTGACATTTAGGATTCCCTTGCTAATGACGTGATCAGTCGACCTTAGAAACACTTGCTTTTGGAACACTGTAGTACATGCCCCACATACTAATTACGACGTTGAGGTTTCAGCTCCTTTGCTGTGTATTGATTGCTTAACCATAATGATGGAATTGGGCAGCCAAATCCCAGCTTACAACTTCCATAAGTTAAATTGTAGTCATCTTGCCTATCTTCAACATGCAATCCACGCCATCCCAAAATAAACATTTCATTTTTCATTGTCAGGTATACATAAAATGAACATAAATTCCCTCAGAAAAATATGTTGACATTATAGGAAAAGCGTTTGATTATTTCTCAGTGGAAAAAATGATCATAAATATTCCATTTATAGCTGGTTATTTGGTGAATTATTTATACTGTTGCACTTTAAGTCTGCAACACGATGTATTTGAAACTGTAATAGTTTTGACATTTCTCGCTGAATAATTTCTTTCTTACAATCTTGTTCATGTGCCTTAAAACAGTTGTTTAGTTCTGAAAAAAAAGGACATTGCTTTGAGTTATTGTACTATGCAGAGAGCTTCGGGCTGTTAAGATGCATTTTATAACCAGCAGGAAAAATATTTTATGTAAAACATGCATATCCCTTAACACCCTCGCCAAGGCCATTTCTAAAAGAATTATGTTAAATATTAACAAGGGTTGTGTCTTTATTCTTGGTGACAGGCTGCCATCCTACTTCACATGGTGATAGATTCATTATTGGCGGTTTAAGCTGCAAAACAGGGCATGCTGGATTGTCACTGTAGAACAGCCAGTGTTCATCTTAGCATTACTGCACATGAGGCTCACACAGGCCTTTTATACTGTAACCACAATTCTCTGAGTACTCATATTTTTTAAGTTATTCTGTTAAGACAGAAATACACTGACTGCCATTGCTACCTTCTTTCTGAAAAGACTAGCTGCCTTGCAGTAAAGAAGACTCTCTGTCTGTAATATTTCCTGAGGCACTGATCCAGAACAAGTATGAAAACTTAGAAAAGACGGATGTCATTTGTATGCCTGTTTGAGGTCAGTGTCTCAAAGTAGGGTTGGCATGACAGACAGGAAACTAGTATTTCAAAAGGAGGGGAGCAAAGTAGCATAGCCTTCAGGATTATCTAATGACAGGTTTCCTTTAGGCTCCTGAGTTTAGTGCAATAATGCTTAGTCCCACTCATAAATTATATGTGGCATGAGCACCAATAGTAGGATGACCATTTTTATCATAATTACGTAGCTAGGGGCCCCAGGGCAAACTTTGAAACCAGGGCCCTCTTACTGGCAGCTGCCATTGCACCTTACCCAACAGAGAGGGTGCTAAGCTCCAGGGTCCTTCTCTACAATAGCAGATTATAGCAAAATAACAAGAGATGTAGAGGGAAGTGTTTCAGAACACATTGTAGGGCATGTAATATCCCTGAGCAGAACTTCCAAATTACTTGGCTGTGCAAATTGTGTTCAGGGACAGTACCCACATGCTGCAGCCTGAGCTCATTTTATTTCAACACAAAGCAAATACTTTGCCCAGTGTTGGTCTGCATGCAGCTCAATGTAGATACCTTACCCAGTGCAGGTCTACACGTGGCTCAATGTAAATACTTTGCCCAGTGCTGTTTTGCATGCAGCTCAATGTAGATACCTTACCCAGTGTTGGCCTGCATGTGGCTCAATGTAGATATTTTACCCAGTGCTGGTCTACATGTGGCTCAATGTAAATTATTTGCCCAGTGCTGGTCTGCATGTGGTTCAATGTAAATACTTTACTCAGTGCTAGTCTGCATGGAGCCCATATTAAGTAATTTTCCCAGTGCTGGTCTGCATGCAGGTCATTGTAAATACTTTGCCCAGCCCGGGTCTGCATGTGACTCAATGTAAACACTTTGCCCAGTGTTGGTCTGCATGCTTCTCAATGTAAAGCATGTGCACTGAGCATCAGAAAGTACCCAGAAATTTACAGGAAGATGTGCGGAGTAATCCTTTTAGGCATTTGTGTGTACAAAGCTGGAGAAAAGAAAATACAGGACTAATACATTGTATATCCAGCTCAGTCTGCACAAACACCACACGTCATAATCATATTTTTAAAAAATAACTCCTTTTTTTCTTAAAGCAAGACAGCAGATAAAATTACTTAGTATGTTTGTAAAGTATAGAAAACATACAATGCTGATACTGTCATTAAGTCTAATTTAGTTTGAGCTCATCTGCCACCCACACATCCCTAACTTGCCCATTACTATGCCTTACTAGCCAATATGAATAAGCATGAAGTTGGTGGAGTTACACAAGCTGTCAACACTATTCAACACACCAACACCATCCACTCACTCTAAAATCATTGGCGTCACCCTGTTTTCATCTACTCACACCTAATCTCCCAGCATTTTAGTGCTTTAACCTATCCTGCATCATTAGGGTACAGACAGGTTTATTTGAACCCTGATCTTTTATGCATGTGAGAATAAGGACTGTTTAAATCTAAACAAATAAAAGGTGGTGAATACTGACAACTGTTCACTTGCATGTTTGCTATTAGTAATGTCAAGTCCAAGAATTTTTAAAAGGCAAAGAGGTTACTGACAATGCTATTCTCTTCTTTTTTTTTTTGTTAACATAAACAAAAACCAAAAAAAAAAACGGAATTACATTTCTAAGCTTTCTGCAATTTCAAAAGAAATATGTAAGCCAATATCTTTGTTTACAACAGTTATAAGCAACTGTACAACAGTTTCAAGTGCACAGTTTATTGATTGCTTGTTTGAGGATAAATGTATGTACTAATAAGTATATGAGAGCTTGTTTATGTTCAAACTAATTGGGGTAGAGAACATTCACTACATTATTATGTACACAAATATCAACTATAAGATGTATTAACTACTTCAGTGCCAGTAGGGATCTTTTAGAGTTCATGCATCTCTTAATCGATTCCATAATGTTCATGTTTCTCAAGTAAAGCTGTATGAATTAAAACCAGAATTTGCTAGTGAGGGTAGCATGGCTTCAGACTTACATACACAATAGAGCCAGACTGTCTAGGGCACCTGTCAACAAATTGAAGAGAAAGAGGAGGTTACTACAATACATATTTTTTAAGTTACATAGCATCTCGTGATCCTTCTGAACCCCTGAAGGATCAGTTGCAGGGATACCAGAGGTAATACTGGTGCCTAGTTATTTGCTTGCTGTTTGGCTGTTTTTGAGGTGCATTACTTCCAGAGATCAGTTCCTTTTTAAATGTATCCATGTTGAGTGTTATTTGTTATGTTGCTGCCCAATTATTATCCAGTGAGCCTAGATAAATAAGTTGGAGACATCATATATTGATTGTTCTCCACTACAATGTATATGTCATTTGCAAACACAGAAACATTGCTTTTAAATGAAATCTCTACACCATTTACAGGCAAGTTAAGGAGTATTAATCCCAAAGCTGAAGATTGGGGTGCACCATTTACAGCCTTAGACCATTTGGAATATGAATCACTGATCACAATTCTTAGGATGCAGACTTTAAGTTGATTTTATATCCATTTACAGATTTAATTTTCTGAAGTAACAAATCCTAATTTACACATGGAGATTTATGGACACCTAACTACACTATGCAGATTCATAGAAGTTTTACAACATCCAAAAGAATGTTTCAACACAATTTGCAGACAGATTATTGTAAAAAGTGAAATTGAGTGAGTGAAAAATTGGGATATGCCAAATGAGATGTCTAAATTGACTAGTACTTATGCAATATAGTTAAAAATAAGGTCTTGCGGATGAATCTGCACACAAATTTACTGGGACTGCAAATATCGAACTTGAAATTCTTCCTCATTCAAAATGTTCTGCTGATGGCCAATTTTACAAACTTATTTAAACTGCAATTAATCAGATAGGGGTGCTACTGCTGTATACTGTATAAGCCAAGCTAATTGGGAAAAAAATTCCCCAGCCAAATATGTGCTGCCGGTTCACATTGTCACTGACACTGTCTGTGATAATTGTACTGTTCCATAACATCATGTACAGCTTTAGGCTAGCATGATATTTAAAGGATTTGTGTTTTTTTTTTAATGTTGCCCTCAAAGCAGCTTGAAAACACCTGCTCCCTGCTTCCCATGCCATTTTTGACAGTAGTTTGCCTATTAGCTCTAACAATGGTCACAACTTACTAACAAGGCTCACTTCCCATAGACTTCAATTGCATTTGTCGCTAAGATTGGGTTCACCGAATTTCAAACACAGGCAGGTTCACTCATCCACACTTTATGGGGTCCTTTAGGCTTACATGAACTACATGTCATCAGGAATTAATATTAGTGCTGAGTCACAATTAGAAATGCTGTGGTCTGTAACTTTTATAACTTAAAGGTTTATGACCTGGCTATTTCAATAACTTTTGCTAGAAGCAAAAATTAGGATTTTAAATGCTCTTTTTAACTTTGAAACAGCCTTTTTATGTTATCATAGTATTGGTATAAAACGTGTCTCTTTAAAGGTACTTCTCAGTCTGCTTAATTTTTTTTGTTATATTCACCTTCTTCAGATACTTGTGTTCTCCTGTCTGCAATGACTCAATGGGGTAATTTATCAAAACTGGAGCAGACAGAATCTGGAGCAGTTGCCAATAGCAACCAATCAGCATCTCTCTTCAGTTTGCTCAGGTAAGATTTGAAAATGAGACAGAGAAGCTGATTGGTTGGGGTGCAAATCTGCTGCAGATTTTGCCTGCTCCAGTTTTGATGAATTCCCCCCAATATCTGATAATGTAAATAATAGGTGGGTCTCTTAACAGTAATATCTTTTGAATTTAATTAATAGGCAACCTATTGCCAAGAAAGGGTATGGGGAGCTGGGCGCTTCCATGGGGACAAGTACCAATACAAAAAAAAAAAAATGCTGCACAGTTGGGCTAGAGCCCTTTCATGCAACATTGAAACTACACAAATCCTTTTAACATTCTTGGGGATGCCTTCAACCTGCTTTAAATGTGATGTTATGAAATGGTATGATCTTCACAGAGAGTCTCATGTCTTGTTCACACCAAGCGCGTTCCAGGAGCAGAGCAGAGCAGTTACAGACCGGATCAAAACTGCGTCCAATGTATTCCAATGGTATTTTGGGCTGTAGTCCACACCGCGGTGTTCAGTTCCAGAGCATGTAAAAAGAACTGCAGCAAGCCCTATTTTACCTGCTCTGGAATGCTCTGGAACGCATGCAAACACATAAAAAATGCATGCAAAAGCCCTGGAACGCACTAAAAGCCCATTCTAAAAAAAAACAACAACAAAAATGGCCCAGAACGCCGGGCCGTTTTAATAACAAAAACGGCCAAAAACGAGGCAAAAAACGCGGCACAACCCACTGCACTGTGTGTGCAGAAACCCATGCGGATCTGGTGTGCATTTGGTGTGAACAAGCCCTCAGTGACAGCGTACACTGGCAGTGCATATTTGTCTGAGATTTTTTTTTTTTTTTAGCTTGTACTAATTGTACTAATTTTAAAAAATAAGAAAAAGCAGCATTGGGGGTCATCCCTAAACTCCCACTCAGACCTTTATCTAGGCATGCAGCCCAGGTGGCCAGTAATGAGAGTTCAGTAAGCCTGTTACCCCCTCCTTTCCTCTATCAAAGCAGGTCACAAGCCTTTCAAGCATCAGTTATTATGTCCAGGGATGCAATCCATATCAATCATTATGACCCAACACCCATCAATGTTTACATGCTACACTTCTGTTACTAAAGGACAGATTCCTCAAATTTGGTAAGGTAAACAGCCAGCCGGGGAATCAGGGTGATGTCATTGATTGTATTTGGTCAATGATTTTACCTGGGATTTAAGGTGATGTGTCATTTAGTGGCGGGAGTGCAGCGTGCAAACACCATGAGATGACAGGTTTTGTGAGTGACCTGGACTTGCATCAATGGAATCTCATGGATCTTGAGGCAGCACAACTCTGGGCTATAGGAAGTTGTGTCCATAGCCTACTTGACAGCTGGTTATTTTTTTTTTTTTTACACTCCCTCCACACACTCTCCCTTATGCATCAAAATTATTTTCAGAAATATTCATAATATTAAACAAATATTCGGCAGCGGAAAAAAGACTTTGTGCACTGCAGCAATACATGGGGGACAATTACAGAGTGCTAAGTAAAAGATTGCGTGCACCACAGTAACACACCAGGATAATAGCAGTGTGCAATAAAATACAATTCAAAGGTTTAATAGTAGCAAACCACTGCACAACATCAGGATAATAGGGGTATGCTTTAATACAGGTACCTAAATTGTAATAAAAAGGTCCTCTAAACAGCATTGACGTGACAAAAGTAATGAGCAAAAAGAAGTCCCATTGTTGGTGTTAGGAGGAGTTTAATAAACCTCCTTGTTAGTGTCAGTGGAATAAAATAAGCCCTGTTGTCGGTGTCTCTATCACTATTACAAAATGATGGAGCTGCAGAAAGAAAACCACCTGTAGGTGGGCTTGGGCAAAATACAAATACTGTGGAAAGGCAACTTCTGCATTTTTGTGCCTTGTATCAAAAAATAAAACATAAATGAAAAAAGGTTGCTATGAATGGGACAGCATGCTAAAAATGACCGTTTACCTCAAAAAGGAAAAAAAAACTACCCCAATATTAAGAAATAGGGGCAGCAAAGTGGTTTAATTGCCCAAAGAGCAATCATAATTAAAGTACAGTTTTCTAACTGAACCCGCCGCTCCCTATGCAGTTGGAGAACTTTCTGTATACTTTCCCTGCAACAGCTTCCAATATACTGACACTAATTCTGCTTTGGCCACCTCCCCCACACCTTGTATAGTAAGGGCACACACCAAGCCCCCAATATTAGCCCTTTTACACCAGTTAAACAACATTCAAAGACCCTTGCAGTGTGTTATCAATCCAATCAGTTCCAGCGGTTATATATCCTCTATAGTTTAGCGGGTCTTCAAACCTCAAACAGGCTTGGTTCACCTCAAACGAAACATTGCCCCGAACCCAAATCTCATCCCTAGGGATGGAAGTAGTATTCTGGGATCTTATTACCATGTATGAATCAGGAAGACTTTACCAAATAACTGCCAAAAGTCAGCCGTATGAGATCATTGTCTATGGCAAAATGAGCTGAAAGAGGAATAGAGAAAGTATTGGCAAGAGTCTTGATATGTTGTTAAATGTTGATATACATAGGGCATGCGTAGGAAGATTGTGCACACATGGCAGGGGTCACATTCCAGATTGGACTGGTAAGTATTTTCAATATACTTTTACTGGCTGTTTTTTTTCTATTTTATTTGAATGCACCATGGTCTTCTGAACAGTAAATGTGCCCCCACAATGCAGATATTTAATTTGTGCTCTCAAAACAAATCCAAAAACCAGAGGCCAGGAGAGGCCTGGTAACTGACCAATAGAAGAGAGTGAGACAAAAAGAGAGCCTACAAAGAAGTAAAGGCTCAGTCAAAGAATAGCATGTGAAGGTGTGTCTTTGGAACCATCAACTCCACAAATGAGTGAAAAAGGTGATTAAAAACCACAGTTAACCAAGGGCAATACATAAAGAAATTAGTAAGTTCACATAATCACCCCTAACAACTTGTGTCCTCTTCCTCATATTTAGTTTTTACACAGGGTTATTTATTATAAAAATGTATTACAAATATCATGGCTAATAGACATTTTATTTTTTCACTTACAGTCTTGTATCTTAATAAGATTGTGGAACATACAAATTAAGTACAGGTAATGTGACAGATCACTGGGAAAACCTACTGAACATTTCCACCAAACATTTGGCCCAACAGAGGCTTGGTTTCTATTTTTTTTTTTCAAACATCTGAATGTAGCTCTCTGTGGGGAAGGAAATTTAATTACAGTGAAGTGATGTTTGCTTTCAACACATGCTTGGAGAACCAAATTGAAAGTGTCCATTTAAATGGGATCCATGACTTGTGTTAGTAAATTGCTTTCTATGTCATTCTGTAAACTTTTTGATAATCCCTTGTATGAGGTTAGTGTGGCTTTAAGCATGTTTTTCTACAGTTAATTGAACTTCATGCATTTTTATTTATTTATTTGAGATATCAATTTTGTATAGGGATAATTTCTTTTACATTTTTAATGGTTAGAATGTTCTAATACTGGTAAATGTGAATGGATATCTGCATGTTGCAGCAGAATTTATCAATGGTTTCCAGCTTAGAAAACATGCTTTATCGCACTGCCACAGGTGTCACTGTTGATTATGCACTAGCTACAACCCAAACTACTGTCGCTCATTGTAAATCCTAAACACACAACTGTGCCATAGACTAATGTTAGAAATGCTACTATATAATACACAATTTTGTTCTCAATTTCCCTATCCATCTATATTATTAATGTGGTCAGGTGCCCTAATTTAGCAATACTGCTATCATAACTAATTTATGTAGGTGGATTTAAATTTAATACACTTTTGACCTTTGATTGCATTAACTACGACAAAGGTGATCTTCTGCTTAATATAACCCAAAACATGTAGACAATTTAAATGCATAAAACTTGCAATTTAATTTGATCCCTGAACATGTTATGCATACTTATTATGAGGTCAGCGCAAGATTGGGACAAAAATATATGACATGAATTCAAATTAAATGTGTTAGCTCTTTCCTCATGTATACATGTTCAACTCATAACTCCTAAAGCCTGACTTAACTGTTCTGGAAATATGACATTGTAAAGCTAGACAAAAAGATCATAAGTTCTGTTTACTAAATTGATTTCCTGTCTTGGTCCTTACTGCTTGTGCAGTGTTGTGCCCAAAGGAATTTGTACAGGTTTTGCTGGCCACCCTGGGGGAATGTAACCACATGGACCTGTTCAATAATGCAAAGTGCTATAGAGGCAGCAATCATTTAGAATTTAACTTTCACTGAAATTGTGGCATTATTTTAGGCTTGATGAAAAGTTTATGTTGTAACAATACTTGCAGGCTTGTGTGTTTTAAACACGTTATGGGTGTGCATTAATAATTTTAATGTATTTTGTTAT
Organism: Nanorana parkeri; assembly: GCF_000935625.1. Lineage (NCBI taxonomy): Eukaryota > Metazoa > Chordata > Amphibia > Anura > Dicroglossidae > Nanorana > Nanorana parkeri. The sequence goes on along the minus strand of NW_017306624.1, from coordinate 347,068 downwards.
TGATTAATTATGCAAATATTTATTTATTTATTAATATAATTTATATTTGAATGCGTCAGTCACTTTAATGCATGTCAATGTTAATTTTGCTGTGTTTCCCTGCTTGTCATATCTTATAGTTTGTTAAAATATGTTAAAATGCGCTATATATGTGTTTTACTGAGTTATAACTCCAATCTATGGGCCCCAAAGTGCACAGGGATACAGAATAATTAACGTCAACTGTGCCTTCAATAACAAACTGCAGTGTAAAGGTATGAATCTACTTGACTGTTTCATGTAACAATCTTACCTTTGCTGTGGTTTTCATGTGATTGCCAGCTGTGATATACCTCCGGTGGATCTGAATACACTATCTGAATACACTTCACAGGATGTTCTGTTTATTGGGCTTATTCCTAAAGTGATCATCATTGCCAAAAGATGAAAAATCCCCAAAACAGCTCACTGCAAAAGAAGATGTAACATTCTTACCTCTCTGGTGCCATTAGTTTCCTATCTAGCCATTGAGAGCTATAGCCTGTATTAGAATCTTCAGCATTTGGCACTTTTGGAAATGGCGGATGCCTGCTCCCCCCACTGCTTCCTGTGGTTCCTTCATTCGACTCCTTTGTTACTAGAGGACACAGTAATGACGAAGAGGTCAGCAGAGGAAAACAAAAGTTTTGCAAGCTGAGGAAATATGACGGAGGCTGCAGTACTTAAACAGAAACATTTTGCAGACTTCTACCACTAAAGCTTCCCAATAACAACAAGCAACATCTGAATATTTCTTACTGGCAACACATAATAAATGACATTCCTGTTTCATTGTATGCAAGCTTGATGGAACAAAATTGACAATGAAAAGAATGTATAATGTTGGCAATTTCACTGCCCTGTTTAACATTATCAGGTTTCTCAGAGTGATGGAGTTGGTCAAAAAATATGCATTATGTTACTTGTATAGCAACAAATGGAGGATATGAATAAGCAGCATTAGTTAATTTGCCCTGAATCACACTGGCTGGTGTGTGCTCAATGATAAAATTCAAAAGACAGACCTTTATACACAAATTGTGATGGAAGAGCTTTGGGGCAAACATAAAAACTGAAAAGAACATGGAGTGGAATGTGTGTGGTCAGCTTAAGAGGTAGAAATGCATCTTATATGCATTAAAAATCCTTTATATAGACTACAACTCTACAGTATACAATAGTATGACAAATATAGCGGTTATCAATATATGTTGTCAGACATTTGTTTTTAATATATTTTCAAATTTTTTCTTCAGTGGCTGCACCAGGGAGTCGGTGCTAGGCTGCATGGCTGTATTTACAATTATTACTTTCCTTGGCCAATGCCTAGGGCAGCAGGGTTAGAGGGAGCAGCACCAAGACTAAAGGTAGATCCAAACCCACTAAAATCTATTATAAGCTTTAACATGTTAGTAGAATTCCAAATGTTGTTTTCAATCAAAAAAAATCTGCAGCTTTGATTAAAAAAATACTTGATACCTGGTGATATGACCATGAAGGCCCTTATTCTGGCACTTCATATTATAGGGTGATAAAGCTCTGTCCTTGTCTCCCTTTTACTTTGTGTTGTATTCAGGTCACCTGTGCCCCTGGTGCAGATTACAATGGCTGTTCTAATAACAATTGATCCGGCATAGTCCATCTCTGTTTACCAGGAAATACAAAAAACAAAGTTCACCGGCGCCAACAGCCGACAACTGATTTTTCTGTCAGCCTCTTCGGATCGGAACGCTCTCATCCAACATGTAAAAACAAACAGAAAGAAGTGCCCATCCTGTGAAGTACTGTTGATTTTATTTCAAAAACCATAAAAAGACAAGGGGCTACTCACAAACATAGCAGTGTTAAAAACGTTTCCGTTTTGGCGCTTTTGGGGCCGCGCAGGGTCCCCTTCATCAGACTCAGCTGGTGTGTTAGTGACATCTATCTACTAACATTGTCTGGTGGCACCATCCGCAGTCACTGCAAGCACCCCCCCTCTTTTATTGGAGACCTCGGGGAAGGAGTGCAACAACGCAACTTTACGCTGACAATGAAGACCCCTTTCTCCTTTTATGAAAAAAAAGGATGATAACTGTTTATGTATACACAGTGCTTTAGCAAACTAAATGTTGTCCAATTAGGGTTTAGATCTGAATAAAATTCATATAATATTTGTCTTATGTTGTCTCTTTCTACTTCCCATCTCTGAACATTTATGACCTCATTCTAAAGTAAGAGAACTGTAAGAGGAGGTGTATGGATGAAATGATGAGTAGGGATGAGGTTTGGTGATTCCCCAGGATTTACGAATCCCAAGCCTTTGAGTGGAAACCTTGCAGATTTGCCGCCAGAAATAAAGAACAACCAATAATGTAGTCCACAGCCTTTGCCCTAGGCAGCTGAGTCACAAGAGCCAATAATTTAAAGCAGTGGTTCTCAACCTGTGTAACCTCAGGACCCACATTTGTCCTTGGTCATTAAGTCGTGACCCAAGCCTGTGTCATGCTCGTTCTCGGCACCTCCTGCCGATCCAGCGCCGCGGCACTCTGGCCGTGACGTCACGCGGGGCTCCGCCCCCTGGGCGCAGCTTGGTCTCATAAACCCAGCGGAGGCAATCACTCGGCGTTCAGTCAATGTGGAACGTCGAGCGATTGCCTCCACTGTCTCCACTGAACCAGTCCGGCTCCCACACGCTGTTTAGCCTGCAGTGCTCACTGGCACATCTACTCACTACAGTGCCTCTCAGCCCTCGCAGGGAAAAGACATCTCCACGGGTTGACAGCTGAAACGCAAGTATCAGGGCTCTGGCTCTACATGGAACTACATGTTCAGTTGCCTGAACCTACTGCTGCTGAGTTACATGTCCAAGCTAAATACCTGCATTAAGTTACTGCTGAATAGTTATATGCCTAAGCTAAACAAGTGCATTACGTTATAATGCTGAAGAGTTACATGCCAAACTAAATACGTGCAGTAAGTTACTGCTGAAGAGTTATATGCCTAAGTTGAATAAGTGCATTAAGTTATACTGCTGAAGAGTTACATACCTAACCTAAATAAGTGTATTAAGTTGTACTGCTGAAGATTACATGCCTAAGCTAAATACGTGCATTAAGTTACACTGCTGAAGTACTGCCTATCTGCCTGCATCATTTCCATACTGCTGTTGTCACTTGTCTATGAGAAGTATTAGCATTAATCCATACTGCTGAATTATTGCCTGGATGTGCTGGTAGTTATAGTCAGCCTAGCAGCTGTGGTAGTGTGTGCAGTTATAGCAATCTATACCCTCTCTGGCTGTGTCATACTACAGTCCCATCAGACCCCATCACACTAAAGTAACTTTCCCTAATTCTAGGCTGGGATACATGATGTGGAATGACTTCCTAGCGCACTGAGTGTGTAGGGAGTCGCCTGACTGACCCAATCCCATACAGCCTACTAATTTAGTTCCACAGCTGCAGTCCAATTCACCCGCGTCCCGCTTGATTGTGAGAGCCTGCAATGTCTGCACTGCAATGGAACACACGGCATTAGGGTATCACACATTCTGATGCGGGCGTACGAACTGTGGGTGGGAGGTACGTTTGGGGTACCATTTAAATGAATGGCAACGCAACACGCTTCCCACACCAGAATTCATGCTAGGTGCGATTGCTTGGTACAGTGCGTTAATCTCACAGTACTATGCGATTAACGCACAGTACTAGAGTGGACAGGCTCTCAAAAACACTGACATACACACACAACCGTAGACACATTCTCACACACGCATACACACTCCAAAGTTTTTTTCAAGGTCTACCCAGTCTCCCTATCTTATGAGAACCAGAGTGGATCCTCAGAAAAGTGGAAGACATGCGGCGACCCACTGAGCACGGGGTCACGACCCACTTTTGGGTCACGACCCACCAGATGAGAACACAGGATTTAAAGGAATGGAAAACCCTGCCCCATTTCTGTAACAGCGTGGACTCATAGTCACTATATTGTAGCTGTGTTTTTAACTTATTTTTAGTTTTGACATTGGTACATGTACCCCAATGCGGTGCCTGACTTCCCATTACTTTTGATTCACAATAACTCGTTTATTAGCTCTACAAATGGCAAAATTGAATAACAAGATTCAGCCCACATAGACCTCAGTGGGCTTTGTTGCAAAGTTCGTGAACTTCAAACGTAGCAAGATTTGCAAAACTATTCAGAAATTGAAGCCAGTGAGATTCTCCCATCCCTAAGGATGAGAACAGTCAAAAAGCCCCAGGAAACAATTCCTCCTTTGATGGTCTGTACAATTGAAAGAAGTTCTGCATAGAAAGTGGACAGGTCAGGTTTTTACCGCAGTCTGTGTCCCTGCTAGGGACATCCACCCTCTTTATTTGTCCTGTTGACCACTGTCACCAGGCCTGAAAGTTAGAGGAATTAAAAAATTTAGGGTTGTCACTAAAAGATGAATATGAGGAAGCCTTCCAACTTTTACCCTTGTTCCAGGGACAACTATCTAAGAGGGTATTTCCCTTACTTTGAGAGATGTTCTCTCATTTCCTGTGGGATCAAACTCACAGGTAGTGAAGGAAACCTGACAAGTTTTTTTTTACCATTCCTTACTTTATCCAAAACAAAAAAAAATAGTTTTGGTTTTAGATATGCTTTAACCCTTGTTGAAAATAGATAGTAGACAAATTAGATAACTAGAGCTTAAGCCTCTTTTCTTGCATCTAATTTCTCAGATTAATGAATTTGTTATTAGCTAGTCTGGATCAGTTTTTCTCTGTAAAACATCAGTGTTTAGTTGCAAATGGTAGCTGTTTCTGGAAGATTAGTTTTATGCTAAATTTACCCTCAAATCAAGTTTTTATTTTCTTAACCTAATATTTTAGGTAGGCATTTAGTGAGCTGAAAAGCACACAGACACAAACAGATGCTATATTAGCTAGTTTAAAGCGGGCAATGATTATGCAGTATTGTTATCTGAATTGTTATGCCTGATATTGCTTTGCAATTGTGTGTTCATCAAATTAATTATACTAATAGTTCTTCTAACACACTCAGTAGCGTTTTACAAGCACTCCCAGGCTTGATGTGCATTATAAACTATGTAAATTGACTTCTATATTTTGGTAATAAAAGACATTGTTGCATTTGCCTTAATGACAGTGAGGGAGGAACGTGACTGCTATGATGTACTGTATATTTGCAGTTTGGCATTGTTCTTTCTATAACTGTGAATAAATTTATTCACTGAATATCAGCTAAAGCATGTTTGATTCTATGCAGCCCTGGATGGCTAGAGTTAAGTTGACAGTGAATTACATTGGCCAAACGAAAAACATAATGAGCAGAGGCAAATCTAACATCAAACCAGCCAAGTGTGGCCAGGAAATCTAGCAAATCCAGCTGGAACGTGTCTTACTGAGAAAGTAAAGTTCATCGAAGATTCTTTGTATTCTGCACTTGGGCCCCTTATTGATGGTGCCAGTATTTATCCACCATACGTATCAACTTTTATATAGGTTCACAATTTTTGGCTGGGCTATTTTCTATGCTAGGGCTTCTCTTTTCCCTAGTTGAATCATGTTATTAGAACACAGTGGGCTATATGACCCCAGAGGAATAGGTGACCCTTGTGTACAAACATATTTTCTTTTAATAAAGTTAATGCAATTGGGTTTTTTCTACTACCATAGAGGGTGTTGATGGTGATTTGTGGATGCTTTTGCTATAGCAGGCCCCCGTATTTGAGATAGAGGAAAGGTAATAGGAAATCTCCCAAATACTGCATCCCTGATCTCTTCTTTTACTGTCTGCTAGGAAGAAGGTATAAATTGGAGATTACAATGACATTTAGTCCTTAAGTCTCTACCATTACCCTCTATATCTCAAAATCTATTTATAACTTAGAATGTCCCTTGATATCAAAACATTTGCAAGCAATTAAATAAATCCATAGTTATTGTAATGTTTGGCCATGTAGGAGTTATCTAGGCAGTTATAAGGAGTCCTTTTGAGTGTTGAAAGCAATTGATAAGATACAGAGTTTAATTGAAACATTTTGGCAAACCTTTGAGCCACAGAAGCAACTACACCCAGGCATGGTCAAAATCAGGGAGAGTTTGCAGCAAATTTTAGGGTCCAGCTATACAAGAACAGATGATCTAACCTCATCATCTGTCAATCTAAGGCAAAATCTGCTAATCTACAATTATCTGTCCAATACTGGCTTCATTTCAGGCAAAGGACATTGGAAGGTTATTGCCACATTATTTATGACCCTTAAAAAATACATGACATAGCATTGCTGCCAGTAATGTCCAATTACACAGTTGCCACTTTCTGTTCTGCATTACAATAGAGATAACTAAACTTTCCTTGACACAAGCAGGTAACTGGCTAAAAACATACATTATGTCACTCATATAGGAATGGATGTTAGTGATAAGTGATCATCATGAAACTATGTCCCTGAAATCATTCTGATTACTTTTCAAGGACAGTTTTCAAAACTTCTTCACGTGTTCAATGTGTAGAGGAGGTCTGGTGCCAACTTAAAAAAATAGAGCTCTGAGGGATACCTACCAGTCTTTCCTTTTCTGCAGCGGTTTTTAAACTTTTTATTCTAAGAACCCATATAAGAAAATAATTATGGCTATATATAAAAACAAACAAACAAACACACATACAAACATAAAATATTGAGAACTATACTTGTATAGAAAATTATACTTTTGCTAATTTGTAAAGCAGAAAAGCGAAAAGCTGACATATTTTAAATAACACAAAAATTACAAGTCAAAACAGAGAATAGATTCATAAGCATAATTTCATTTTAAATGCTGATACATATATTAAACTATTTGTGAAACTCCAGGCAGATATACAGTGAGACTGTATAAAGTTCTGCATTCATAATACATCAGGATTTTTTTTATGTGAGCAGTGTGAGTACCTAGATTTGATTTGGTATCAACCTTTTGCACACCTTGCATGCTCCTTAGTGCCCCATAAAAGTCAGTGCTGTCAGTCATAATCCGTGTTCTATATCACTAACTAGACATGTGCGATTCGTTTAGTTCCGAATCGAAATTCGGACGAATTTTCGGAAATTCGGACATTCGGATGTATCCGAATTCCGAATTACAGACATAACGAATGCAAACGAATCCGAATTTCCATTTCCGAAATTCGGTAGCGTTAGTACGAACGTTCGTTTCGTTTTCTGTTCTTATTCATTTCTTATTCGTTTCGTTTGTTGGAGCAAAGTGACATTAGAGAAGGAGAAAAATATTTTCCCCCCCTCAAATGTCACTTTTGCTGCAAACGAATGAAACGAATAAGAACAGAAAACGAAACGAACGTTCGCACTAACGCTACCAAATTTCGTCCGAATCCGAATTCCGAATCCGAATTGACTTTCACACCCGAATCCTGAAAAACGAAATAACACATATCCGAATTTAAAACGAAACTAAACAAATTTTTTGGCAGTGCACATGTCTATCACTAACCACTAGTGGTGAGATAACTGAGCAAAGTTTGGTTTTCTGAAGTTTGCTAAACCCAGCAGGAAATCTGCAAACTGAGAACATATCACTGTGAACCCTAAGGAAGTACATGGGAGCCAGCCTTTGCTTTTTTAATGCCAGTTTGCAAGTTTTTTTTATTATTAAAGGGCGCTGCCATGGGGAACATGTACCAATGCAATCATTGTTTTTAAAAATACCTTTCAGTGAAGAGAGGGTATTTTAATAAGGCTTAAAGGGCAACATTAAAATAGACAATTCCATTAGATAATATGTTTTGGAGATGGCTTAAACCTGCACATGAAGTTGTGCACCTGTATGATGTACTTCTGCAAAAGTGACATTAAAGTTATTGCCACTAAATGACAGGTTCCAGGCTCCATCTGTGTGTAAAAAGTGACATGCAGTCCTCCACCTTTTGGTACAGGTACTCCTAGAATGAGATCCTAATAGGTTGGACTTGATGGACTAATGTCTTTATTCAACCTCAAATACTATGTAACTATGTAACTATGTAACATACCAGATCCTCATGCTGGTTTTACTATGCATGTGGCATTCTACATGTGGCTTGGTGCCACGTGCATTCCAGGCCAACAGTAAACAAAAGTGGCGTGCACCCCCTATAACAGACCCTTATTCGGGCATGCAGCCTGGCTGATCAGCATGCTCCCCCCCTCCTAAACCTTACTAAGCCACATACCTTAAACAATGGAAGGGTAGCTGTGTTAATGGGGTCAAGGGTGCCATCCCCACATCCCTGGCCAGGGAATGTGGGGGTCTGTGGGGAGGGAACTTATTAAAATCTGGAATCCCCTGTAAAATAAGGGGTCTACCTATTGAATGTGCCCTCTGAGTACTCTTGAATCAAGAAGATTTTTATTTTCATTTTGTCGTGCAATACACTGCAAGATACGAGAGGTGCATACATTTATGCGAGTTGACATTACGTACAAAAGCCCCAATTACAACAACAGCCTTCGTATTTCCCAGGGGGCACTTTACAGTGATTGTGTGATTAACGGTTGCCTATAAACATTTAGGAAAAATTAAACTAGAACAATCAATGAACATCGTATGTGATGAATTTATCAGGTGAAAGTGTTGGCGAATGTATGGGGCCGTGTACTACCCGTACACCGCCCACGTCATGCCTTGGGGAAAGGAAAGGATCAGGAAGTGGGAGAAAAGGGAGGGAGGGGAGGGTAGGGTTCAGCGCTACTACGTAGGGGGATAAGGGAGATTTGGGAGGAATTCAATTCTGCTGAGAGGGCATGTGGAAGGGTATCCTCACCATGGAATCAGTAACCTAGCATCAAACGAGTTAGCCTGTAGATGTTGAATCCAGGGGTCCCAGATCATTTCGAAACGAGGGACTTTATCGTTCAGCCGTGCCGTGGTACGTTCATTGGCAAAGAACCAGTGAAGGTGGCGTTCCAGTTCCGCAAAAGGAACTGTGGCGGATTGCCATGACTTCGCCACTATCTGCTTAGCTGCCGTTAGTCCATGAAGCAGGAACTTGTGCTGTTTAGGTGTCATTCCCTCAGGGGGCAGGTTAAGTAGAGCGATTCCTGGGTCAGGCGTCAGTGTGAGAGCCATGATCGTGGACATAAAGGCAAAGACTCTGGTCCAGAAGGACCGCACAGTGGGGCAGTGCCACCAAGTATGGATATAGGAGCCCACTTCCCCGCATCCTCGGAAGCATTGACCAGTGTGGCCCGGAGTAAACGTCCTCAGCCTGCTAGGTACCAGGTACCAGTGAAAGAGGAGCTTATAGTTGGTTTCAAGTGCCTGCATGCTCTGCGAGCTAGACTTGGTCACTTCCCAAATGGTGCTCCAGCTATCCTCATCTATAGGTTTGCCCTGATCTTTTTCCCAGGCTAACATATAACTATGGTGAGGGGGTGTTGTGGTCGACAGTACCTGGGCATAGATTTGGGTGATTAGGCCTGGCGCAAAGGGGTCATTTGAACACCTCGCTCAAACGAGGTGAACATTGGACCTGTAGGGAATGAGGGTACTTGCGCAGAGATAACATTTTTGATCTGCAAATATTGAAACAACGCGGTGGCCGGTAAGTTAAAAGAATCACGAAGTTGTTGGAAAGTTTTAGGGCCCGCAGCAGTGTATAGTTTGTGTAGTATTGTCGCATCCTCTGTTATCCAATGGCGGAATGCGAGAGGGGAATCACAGCCAGGGGGGAAAGCCGGGTTTTTCAAGAAGGATAGGAGTGGGCGGTGTGCTGACATCAGGTGACTCGAGTATTTATGTGCATCCCAGATGTGTAGGGAATGTCCTGTGATAGGGTTTGATAGTCGTTGTCTATCCTTGGGGAGTAGCCAGAGGAGGTTGTGGACAGTCAGAGGGTCGCAGTCAACCACTTCTAGGGAGACCCACAGTGGGGGGTCTATAGTAGCGTGATACTTCGGGAGCACTGCCAACTGGGCTGCCGTGTAGTAAGCTGAAACTTGGGGGACACCCAGCCCGCCTCCTAGTTTCTGTGAGTATAACGTGGCGCGTGATATACGTGGGCGGCCGACCTGCCAGATGAAGTTAAAAATTTGGCGCTGTAGAATCCTGAGTCTATGTCGTGGTACCGGGATTGGTAGGACCCTGAAAAAGTAGAGTAGTTTTGGCAAATAGGTCATCTTGATGGCAGATATCCGCCCTAACCAGGATAGAGTGTAGCGTGACCAGGCCCGGAGCAGTAATGTAAGGCATGTGAATAGTGCAGGGTAGTTTGCTTCATATAAGGTGTTGTATGTTCCGTAAGGCATATGCCTAGATAACGTACTGCGTGGGGTTCCCACACGAAAGGGAAAGTGGTTCTAAGGGCATCCACCGTGGGGGTTGGTAGCGTTACATTAAGGGCTTTTGATTTATGGGGGTTAACTTTCAGACCCGACACGGCTTCGTATTGGTCAAGAGTATCGAACAAATTTTTTTAATTAATCCTTTTTATTGACAATTTTCATTTCTTGACAAAACATTACATTAAAAATACATTCAAATATCATACAAGCAATCGACCTACATACATTATCCCCAGAAAAAAAAAAAAGGGAAAAGGCAAAGGAGAGGATAGATAATACTATCAACACTTTCTACCCCTATATATATAAATATATATATATATACATACATGCACACACACACACACACACACACACATATATATATATATACACCTATACATACATACACCTACACAAAAAAAGACGTATTTCATATTTTATCCATTGGCATATCAAGTTTCCTTCAAAACCATAATCGTAATTTGTGTACATTTAAACATTCGTATATATTGTGATGTGCTATCAAAAGCAAATAATTAGTAATTTTAACATGTGTAAATTATTCTCTTCCCTGATAATAATAATAAAAAAAAAGTGTTTTAGTCCATATATATAAATACTAGGGATGCACCGATACCACTTTTTTAAGACCGAGTACGAGTACCGATACTTTTGATCAAGTACTCACAGATACCAATTACCGATACTTTTTCTTAAAGGGACAGGTCACATTTTTTCTAAAGCAATACAAACTAATGCTTTAAGGTCACTTTCTTAATATTATGATTCATGAGATGACGAGGGAGCATGACGCCGGCTTCCCGGCCAATCAGAATGCCGGGCGCTGCGTCATTACACGGCGCCCAGCTTCCGGATTTGCTAGCTTCCTGACCAATCGGGAAGCCGGGCAGCGCGTCATTGCACGCTACCCGGCTTCCTGATTGGCCGGGAAGTCGGCTCCATGCTCTCTCATCACAAGTGACGAGAGAGCATGGAGCCGTTTCCTGGCCAATCAGGAGACCGGGCAGCGTGTAATGATGCGCTGCCCGTCTTCCTGATACAGGAAGTACTCGTGCTAGGTATCGGAGCATTTGGGCGAGTACGAGTACTCACCCAAATACTCGGTATCGGCACCGATACCGACACTAGTATCGGTATCTGTGCATCCCTAATAAATACATACGTACCTATACACGCATTCATACACATTTATAAACAAACCACCCACACGCATAAAAAAACTACCTGTACGTAACCCCAACCATATCTTATTTCCTATTACTGTGCATATTTAATAGCTTTAAGTATATATAAAATTCATGAATAACTGTTTTTTCTAATCAACCGTGTGTGTGCGCTATAGTTTTTAAGCGAGTGAAGTTCGCTTTCAAGCAATCATTTGGTTAAATTTTATTCAATTGCCAAACTTTAGCCATCATAGACAGTGTTGGGTATTCGGAGCGAGACGAAATAGTACCTGCTTCTAACTGAGAGAGAAGAGGGTATTTAGATGATAGAGACAGCAAAATTGCTTGGACTTCACCGCTAATATTACCCCATCCTAGCATCTGTTGTAATTGTGATGCTACAAAGTATAGTCTTGGGTGAGGTATAGCTATACCCCCATTTTCCTTGGCCTTCTGTAACGTATTCAGTTTTATTCGAGAATGTTTTCTCTTCCAGATTAATTGCCTAAAAAGAGTATCTATTTTAGCAAACCATTTCAAATGAATCCAAATTGGTGAGTTATGCAAAACATATAATAGTTGTGGCGCCCACACCATTTTGATCAAGTATGCCCTCCCTATAACAGTAAGGGGAAGTTTACACCAACTTGTACTTTTTTGCTTAAACCTTGACAGTAGAGGTTTAATATTAAGAATTGGATAGTCTGTAATTCTTGCCGAGATCTCCACTCCCAAATATTTAAAAGTATCTACTATCTGTATCTGGGATGCAAAGGATGATATTGGTTCTGAAATGGGATCTAATGGCAAGATTAGACACTTATCCCAGTTAATTCTTAACCCTGAAAACCTGCCATAGGACGTGATTAAAGACATTAAAGCTGACAATGACCTTCCTGAGTCTCCCAAAAAGAAAAGTACATTGTCAGCATAAAGGCTGATTTTATCTTCCTTGTCTCCTCTCTCAAATCCCACTATATCTTTACCACAGGCGGCCAGACTCTGGTCGGTGACCAGGGGTGATCGAGGGGTTGGGGTGAGTCTCTCCAGTTAGGCCTGCTTCCTCCAGGATCGCGGTGGTTTCCGAAAGGGTGGTGCATTGGAACGGAGTGTTGTTGTACATAAACATAAGGCGGAAGGGAAACCCCCAGCGATAGAGAATTCTATGGCGTTGCAGTATGGCCAGGGCCGGTTTCATAGCCCGACGTTTTGCAATAGTTGATGGTGCCAGGTCTGCGAATACCTGGTAGTCATAGCCTTGAAAGGAAAGAGAGGGGGACTTGCGTGCTGCCTGTAGTATAGTTTCCCTTGTGCGGAAATAGAGAAATTTAGCGTCCCTGGGGGGGCCATCCTTCTGCCGTTTCGTCAGTGCTCTGTGGATCCTCTGGAATTCTAAGCGTTCTACTGGAATGCAGGGCGTCAGTTCCTGCAGTAAGGCGGTTACTGTAGCCTGGAGATCCATGACGATCTCAGTGATGGTTTTCCTGATCCTCCAGCTTTGACATCAGTTGGGAATTGTCATCGCGGAGCTGCTCCAGTTCTTTATCGTGGTATCGTGGTAGTCCATTGTGGCGGTAGTAACCTTCCATGCGAGCCTCCAAGTCGGCCGTGCGTCGTCCCAGCTCACGAATCTCCCGCGTCACTTTATCAGTAATCTGCTTGGAGGTGTTCTGTAGTGCTTTTTGAAGCATTTTGTCAATTCTCCTCAGCAGAGCATCCTGGGAGGCTGTGTTGCGGTCTGGGGAGGGGGAGCTGGCTCTGCTGTCCCCGCCAGCCGCGTCACTGGCTGAGTATGGAGGGGACTGTGGGCGCGTGGATTGCCGTCCTGAGCCCTTGGGCGCCATCTTGGAGGCTGCAAGTTCCTGAGTCCCTCTAATGGAGCGGGATCGGAGCCGTGAGTGGGACCCCATCACTGACATGGGAAGGTGCCGCCCGGTGTCCGGTACTCACGGGAGGAAGGGTAGGATGCCAGCGGTCGTGGTTTTCCCTTTATGCCGTTACGGTCTCGGCGGGGTGCAAAGCGGAATCAAGCCGCGCCCATCTTGTCCCGCTGCGCGCATGCGCCCCCATTGATCTCTTTCTGAGTACTCTTTGATCGCATAAAAAAAAAGTAAAATAGTAAATACTTAGACAAGTCCTTTACTAAATAAATAAATAAATAAACAAACCTTGTTCTCCTATGTTAATTCAGCATCAATCACTTCTTCTAGTGATGAAATTCCAACATCAATCATGATGGGCCTGTAATCTGCCAACAGGATGAACCACGACAAGTAGCTCCTCTTCTGCCAATGCTTCTTTTTTTTTTTTTTCATATTAAATGTTTATTAAAGATTTTCAAAATATAACAAAAAACACACATACAATACATTAAGCATACATTAAGACAATCACATTACATACGATATCTAAGGTAAAAGGGGGGACAAGAGACGCAGGGATACAGGGGGAGTGGGGTTGGTCCCCTGGTCGGGGCGCTTTTGGAGTAAGCGTGGCGCAATATGCGCATTCAGGCATGTGGCAAAACAGTGCATAACAATACAGTGATGGGGCCCCTCAATGGAACTTGGCAATCATTTTACCGGAAGCGTAGTGTGTTAGGGTAAAAGACAATCGCCAGTTTTACAGAGTTACTAATAAAAAAAAAAATTAAATTAAATAAAATAGAGTAACAGGTTTTAAAGCAGACCATATCACGCGGATAGCATTTTCTGCCAATGCTTCTATCACAAATTACAGTTCCCAGGCACTGCTGAGCACAGTGCCAGGAAACCTGGGTGATATCATTGACCAAATATGGTCATGACCAAATTTGGTCAATGACAACAACCGGGACCCCCACCTGCTAGCTTGTTTACAATGTGAAACAAGCCAGCAGGAGGCTGTAATTTAGTGGCAGTTGGGATAACACCATTAAAGGAGAACTATGAGGTGAGTGCTTTTCACTCATCCTAATAGTTCTAGCCGACCTGTGACAATGAAACTGTCACTGGTCGGCTCAGTAGAAGTGAGCGAACACATACCGGCGTTCGATCACTTCTCGAACCTGTCACGGTACAGAGCCGTGACAGGGAAGGGACTGGATTCCCCTCCTCCCCGCTCCGATCCTCCAGCGCTGATTGGCGGAACGGACGGGGAAGGGGTCAGGTACAGCTGGCTCTACCTCTAGATAGGCAGAGCCAGCTGTCACTCACGCAACTGGGCAGATCCAGACATAATTGTCGGGATCCGTTTCAGCTGCGGCGTCTCAGTATACCGCGAGCTGTAGCTCGCAGCATACTGTGGCGTCTCAGTATACCGTGAACTGCAGCTCACGGTATACTGAGCTTAGGGTGACGGGAGGACGCTAGTTTGTGTCCTCCCATTATCCTTAAGAGAAGTATGGGGAAAAGCCCTAACCCCATAGTTCTCCTTTAAAGAAATTACTTCTGGCTGCAGCAGCAAGGTTCAGGCATGCCAAATCAGGCCATTTAGTTCACCCATTTGGCGAACTGCAAACAAGCATTTATTTTGCACTTAGACAAACTACGCTACACCGCCATGTGGCGACCCAACACAGGCAGATCAACATCTCAGTTTGGGTCCCAAACCATAGATTAGGAAACACTGCTCTGTTGTTGTTCTCCTCTCTGGCAGAGGACAGAGGGAGAACATTGCAAAAAAGAGGTATTGTTTAAGAAACAAATGTAAACTAAAGAGATTGGATCTACCTAAAGCATTCAGCAACACGGTTGCTGATGTTTTCTATTCTGCACTACAAAAATGACAGCAGAAAAGTAGTTAAATGCCACTGCATGTACTGTTCACTATGGGAATAGTACCAGATGGAATACCTGACCGTACAGAGTAAGTGTTAATAGAGACAGGTGTGCTATCCCTTGAATCACTTGCAAAATTAACAATATGAAAAATCCCCAACACACTCTCTGGCTAGTCAGGATAAAAATGATAATTAAACTATCTCAAAATTTAAGGGGAAATAGCTTTTGTTGCATACAATTGTAAATACATGTGAAGAAACACTGCCTATCAAGCCATATACATATAACACGATAACGTTATACAAGTGGTAACAAAGTGAATCCACAATGTGAAACACTCCTAAAAAGGGTGGTTAACAGTGTGCCTTATATCAACGTGTCCAAATACTCTAATGGTGTCCTTTGAGCCCTTGGAAACAAAATACTTGTGATCTTCTTTGCAAGTAAAAAACACACACAGGTGGACCCAATTTTCAGATGAAACCACCAGGGCTGCTGCTGTCTCTCAGTTCATCCACACAGTGTAATATCCAGGAAGAAAAAGAAATGGCATACAGCATAATATCGTTTTAAAACTTTATTAAATATACATTGAAACTATTCACATGGTCCTTTATTGGAAACAGCCAATTATACGGATTACACACTTTAAGAAGCAGCACACACTGGAGTATACGTAGCACTCTCCACACTCCCAGTCAGTGATTGTGTGTATGCTCTCAAAGCTTCTGGGGGGTTGCGTTGAATTGACTTCAACTAATGTAACAGCTAAAATGGCAAACCATATAACACAAGCCGAGGGTGTCAGCTTTTATTATTAATAATAATGATGATAATCTAATAGCTATCTAATAGTGGGAGACTCCCGGCGACCTGTGGCAAATTGTCATTCGACCCCCGAAGGGGTCCCGACCCACAGGTTGAGAACCGCTGACTTACACGTTACATCTCAATGACTTCATTAGAGGTGTCCTCTCTGGTCCTAAGCATAAAACTATCTGGGTTTTCAAACTTGGACTTATATACACATATAGCAATGAATGAATTGAGTGCAGTCTTAAAGTGCATGATTGGGCAAAATAATAAAAAAAAAAACTGCTACAGAACACTTCCTTCTCTCTTTATCTCCATAACATGGGGATGAAGTGTTCTGGAGTCTAGGGGGGAGAACTCAGGTAGAGCTTGGGATTTTAGTGTAACAGGAGCAGAGAGGATGATTTCGGAGGAGCTGAGAATCTTCACTCAGTAAATTGTGTGAATATTCACTGTAATTATCCAATCATGTGAGAAGCAAATTCCTTTTACTGTTTACTTATTTTATCTGCACATTATTGGCTATTCAAACTGAACACGTTTTGCAATTGAGGAGTCACTGAGGAAACAGCGGGCTACAGGGTGAACATGGCCAAAAGCTGCAGCCCTAATTCAAGTTTAGTCAGACACACCAAGAATTTAAGGCTTCCAGATAAGACAGTTGGTGCTCATTAGGTGATCATGGTGCCATTCATTCTTAAGCAGAAATGAATACTTATTGAAAACGTAGATCCTATTGTAGTGATTTCAAATATTACAAATATTCTAAAATATGCTTCCAGGCATAATATAGGTCTAAATGGCCATTTTAATTCCAAGCTCAGCTAATATGAGAACTAAATAATTAATCAGGTTTGTATAGAAGTAGTAAAGGTGGATAATTGCCATGATGAGAAGACTGAGAGCAGAATATGTGAGTTAATTTCAATTTAAGTTTCCAAAAGGATGTGTGTAGGCCATGCACTTTAATGCTTTCGGTTCATCAGCAGACAGCATCAAAAATCCTAATGTCCTCCAATACAAAAGTATTCAGACAATCAGTGAAGTAAAATCTAATTAAAGCCTATCTCCAGATGCCTTCAAGGAGTATTCACAAACCAGCTAAAATGAACTTACGGGTTATAGAACTAAAGGAAGTTAATTAAAACAGCATAAAATATCCCTTCAGTGATAATATTACACTATATTGCTTTATAACTTCAATGTTTCCAAATTGTATATAAAAAAAACAGGAAAAAAAATCCAGGCTTAAATCATTACCTTTACAATCAGAAGTCAACTTGCAGTCCATGCAGTAACCTAAAACAAATCGTGACTTCTCTAAACTTTCACTGCAGTAATGACATAGCTGACCTTTACAACAAACCGTCTCTGTTTTTAGATGACAGAATTTAGCCTATATAATAATGTGAATATTCATTAAAAAATTACAATTGTGCAGACTTATTCATTAATGATTTACACTTATCCTCTTGGCAGAATCAGAGAACCAATCAATGGGCAGACATCGATGGGCACTTAAAATAATCAAAGGTTATAATTGGCAGTCTTATGTCACAGATGAGCTGAAGAGCTGATATTTTGCCTGTGCTATCACAGAATTGCTCTTGTTCTTACCTCCTTGCTGCTGGGGGTCTACTGCTACCTGTGGTTCTACTAGCATGTACTCTGCTCTCGCTACACAGAGTTAAGGTGACCATACACTGTACAAGCATTGTACGACTGCCCCATCATGCAATGACAAATTCCCCTGCCGGAAATGGTTCCACAGGCACATCAAATCAATGAATCCATTAAAAGTGAAAGTTTGACCCATGCAGTGTAATTATATACTGCTGCTGTCCCCTACAAAATGACCTGAGACAGCAATCAACGTCCTACATGCCATACAACATCCTGGATAATGAGGACCTTGTGAGTGGGATCATGCAGCCAGGGGAATGGAGGAATGATGGTGCTGTCCTTGACAGCTTAGGAGCCATGCCTCCTCGCTTGGCAATGAGAGCAGCACACCAAAACAGGCAGCAATACATGGACTACTTCATGGGACGTGGTGCTGTTGAATGGCAAAGCAGTAAATAGCGTGCCATGTCCTATTGTATAACAATAACCACTTCATGACCTTCCCAGTAACACATAGAACATGTAGTCAGATCCCAGTATATGTAGATGTATATATTCACACACCTATTTGCACCTAATCACAAGTGTCCTTCATGAGCATGTCACATGTCTTTGCAACATGACCTATGTATATATGCCTTGTGTATAATAAAATGTGTCCTTCACATCCTGCAGCCCCTGACTTCAGTGAGGAGCGCACCTTGTTTTGATTCTTCCGGAATACAGTGCGGAGGTTGGCTATCTTTTGTTTAACATAACTGATGTTAGCCTTGGAATTGACTGCCCTGGACTACTGAGCAAGCTTGCCACAGGCCTCCTGCCTCATGCTTCGGTCAGAGTAGTCTTTGTTCTTCACCCTCCAAAGACACAGCAACTGCCTGTCAAGTTCACTGAACTGTGGCAGGAATTCAGGATTGGTGAACTTGTCAGATATCCTGGCTGGCTCCCAGATGGCGACCTGACAAAGACAAGAGGTAGTAATAGTGCCATCAATTGCACAGTTCATCGCTTTCATTTGTCACATGCATACAATATATTAACATCCACATAGGAAGAGCAACATCATGGCCAGGAAAGGCTTGTTTAGCGTATTGTTATTAACACAAAACGTGGACATTTGGTACAGGTGTATTGACAGAGGGACAGAGGGATTAACAGAGTTGGTGAGTTAGTTTACACATGCAAGATGCCAGCCCTGATTGCAGGGTGTATACGAGTCAAGCATATGCGTTTCAGGTATGTGAAAACATGTGCATACATCTTCTGGACACATTCCCATACATATCCCAATGCCGATGGCTCTGGTTTTGGCAGGCTCTTGGATTGGCCTTTAACATTGCTAAGGACCCACAATGCCACCCCCTTCAGGAGGCCAAAACCAAGTATTTAGGCACACAGCAGACCTGTATTGGGTGGTTGAGGGAAATCACCCTCAGTGAGCTGAATTGGAGAATTTTTCCAAATCACCTATTTGGGCCTAGATTGTTCACTGCTCCTGCCTTCTCCAGACTCTTCACCCTTTTGTGAATAACCCTGATAGAGTTTTATATTTTCATTTTCCTATGCCGAAATAGTAAACATGATTATGAGGCATTTTACTGTGTTTATGTGTCCTCATTTTTTGCATGTTCACCTTTAATGCATTTTTGATCCTCCAAGTTGAGTGATGCTGTGCATGCGTTCTCAGTGGATGGTGCTGTGTGGTATGCAGTCTTGTGCGGGTTCAATGGTGCAGCTGTGCAATGCCAAGGTTCACACACTCCACAGATGTGTAGGGCCTTTGCTTTCTGGAGATCATGAGCAGGATGGATCATAGCCAAGTGATTGACATCTGCCATATTTACATTGTGATGATCTTCGTGGAACTGGGTTGGCAGGGGCAAAATAGGGGGATTCAAGATCAGGGTCACATTAGACATCTTCCTGGTTCAGGATCATGTAAAGGGGGCATGGGATATGTAAAATCATCTTTAATCATGCTTGCATTTGTGTGGTGAAATATGTGAACAACCCGGGCATGGTTGCACAACTGGTACATGACTTTCACAGTACAAAGAGCGGGATACTTGGAAACGAGCCAACAATCATTCTTCCACTTCCGTTCTCCTTCATTTGGTGCATGTGCTCTGCGCTTTGTGAGATTTCTGACGAGCCCACCACCCACTGTGTGATTTTCATATGATTCGAAAAAAGTTTTCTAGCCTGCCGGATAGACAAAATTCGGCCAGTTGTAATTGTGGACATTGACTTCCCATCAACTGGCCGATTATTGTACATCAAACCAATTTTGTGCGGAAATCGAAAGATAATTATAATGTGTAAGGGCACCTTTAGCAATTATGGGTATCGCTTGTCTTACCTGAGGCTTAATATACCTTTGTTTCTTGGCTACTTCCTGACCAGTGTCTTATCTCTCTTTTTATTTAAATCCTGCTTAGACCAGCTCCTTTTGCCTGAGCAACACTCCTGTTGCCTTCGAGCTCCCATTTGTGCCTTCGCTCCCGACCCACATTTCCCTGGACTCACCCTACATGTAACCGACACGGCTTAGTTTTCCTGATTACGTTTGTCTCCTGCCAGCCCTGACCTTTGGCCTTTTTTCCGGATCACCGTTTTATCTGCTGTCATCTCACCTTTGCCAGCATTGATTGGATTGCTTCCACATTCTCCTGTGTATAAGGGTACTATCCACACATCAAGTAAGGGCCACAACCTGGGGTCAGCACGCAACAAAGTCCACACTTCTGTGAGGGGGTCCCTGGCAGAATACCAGCTGGCCCTTAGACCCCATGCCCTGGGGGATCCCATGCCACCTACTAGCTTGTGGGCTCACATCCTTGCAAATGTGACATCTTACCTCTCAAATTACTTATTTACTTATGCTCTACCCTTGTGAGAGGAGAAGTGTCAGGCTAAAACTGGGTTGAAATTTTGGACAAACGTTCATACAAAAACTTTTGTCCAGCCACTCCTCTGTTGGGAGGTTGGTGTCATGTGCTGGGCCGCTACCCAGGCCTGAGGGCTAGGCCCTCAAGGCTTAACCTCATGGAAAGCCAGGTGCCATCTGATTTTGCTGGATCCACTACAGGGACCTAACACTGGAGTCACCACAGGAACCTCTACTGATCCAGGCTACAGTCTGTCCTGAAGCAGAGTATACACTGGAACCTCTGTGGGAATGGAGACACTTCTGGCCTATCAAGAGGAAGAAGATGGATCTTCCACTAGGATCTGTACACCTTACAAGAAGTGATTCTACTCTATTACCAGTATTTTGGGGTATTCCAGCATATCTATCTACAACCACTATTCAAAGTTCTACAATAAAAGTTTAAAAGGCATTCATGGACTCTCAATCTGCTTACTCCTGCAAGAGGACACATGTGAGTTACTACACCTGGGGACAAGGTTATCTCACCTGGGGGTCTCACTTGTATACCACAATGCCCAGATGGGTGGAGGCACTACCATTACTGATTGATTACAGCCCTTGACTCCCACTTAGCGGAGGCGCAGGGCTTCTAAGTTACCCACAGGTTGGCCGCGGTAGTTGACCCCCTCCGAAACAGGGCTACGACTTTTTTTGATTTTTTTTTTAGCCATGTATACCTAGCTTAAGGCTGTATTATCTTCTGCTTTAAATCAGTGCTGATAAAAGACACAGTGCTTTTTGTTTTCTACAGCAGCCCGGATAGAGTGCCAGTAATCAGCCCTGAGCCCAGGCTGGAGAAAAGTCAGCCTCTGTGGGTGAGAGCCTTTACACTCTGATGTTGTCCTGATTCTCCTTTTTCTGTTAAAACACTCTACATTGCTAAAAACCAGAAACAGTGCAGGATTTTACTCCCAACAATAAATTATAAAGCTATTAGGATTCAACAAAGAGTTTGATAACCATATAAACACATAGAATGAGAGTGGAGAGAAGATACTACTCTAGTTCTTAACTGTAAGTGGTATCATCCACCTGGCTGTGCTGTGTAAATCTCAAAGGCAGAGTGGGTTTATAAAGATCAAACTGGAAGAGGAAGGAGCAGGATTAGGGGCCAATCAAGTGTGGAACATACAGATGACTTGACAAGGAACATGATGATTAGAGGAGAGAGCAGAGTAATCTGAGGGATGACCTCATCAGTGTGTTCATGCTCTTTCACTGTCCAGTCAGTCGGAGGGGAGGGGAGGGGAGGGTTTGAGAGAAGACGTCAGCTCCCTTTTATGTATTTCATCAGTGTATTTAGCTGCTGGCCAAGAGCTCATCTTTAATTTCTGTATGAAAATCATGTATAAAGAGTCTCTTTAGATTTATTACTGAGATCTGATAAGATACAGCCAGTACAAAAAATTCAATAGCATCAAGCTTTCCTACTCCACATGGCAATAATTGCAACAATGAACTTTACTTTAGCTCAGTGCTATGAATGATACCATCATAAAACATATTTTAAAACAAAGCAAAGGAAAAAGGTAAAGTAGGAACCAAGGTCTGAGTTACAATAGCATTAATTTGTACTGCACAGTGAAAAAAAACATACACAACCTGAGTACGCAGTCTGTCAAAGGGATTGTGGAACACGCACTTGCTACTAAAATTTATGCAAAAAGCAGAAAGCTAGTCTCAGGATGAGAAGCTTGGCAGCACAGATAAATTAAACAAGGTCTCTAGTGCAGCTTGGCAGCACAGGCAGATTGAATATACTTTAATTAGGAAATTTGTCCTTACGATTTAGGAAGACAGTCAAAATCCATTATATAGCTTAATGTATAGTATGCGTTTGATTCACTGTCTTGTTTATTTCTGTATTGCTGTATTCATACAATGAAAGCAAGGCGCAAGGACATTGATGAGAAAATTGCCAGTAAATACATCTTATGCGCCAGCTTGCTTGAGTCAGATGTTTAGTTTTGAACAAAATGGTGTCAACTTGGAAAACTGTCCAACAAGCACCTCAGCATTTTAGACTGGCATGGCCAGATATCTTAATAAGAATGATGGACAATGGATACATTCAAGAGAGTCTCCTAGATAGTAGAGGACAAATATATCCTATCAAACGATTCAATAACTGTTTTAGTGATTATATAGTGTATGGTCTCACTTGCCCTTGCAGGCTATTAAATGTTGGATGCACTATAAAACCATTGGCCATAATTGGCTTGGAGATCACTGTAGAAAAATAAAAAAATTACTCATTAGATTACAGTGTTCCTCAACATTTCACCTTAAAACACAATAAACACATTGAATGACCTGAGGTATTTACTATTGAAACCATCCCATCCAGTTTACAGCTGAAAGGTTTCCAAAACTGTGAAGTCAAGAGACCTACTGGATCTATAGTTTAACAAAGAGTTGTATTTGTATAGAGTTACACAATTTTGTAGCTTGAAAGCATAGTCCCTAAACCATGTATTTCACATCCACTTATGTTTATTCCTTTAGGAATATATATGTCTTCATGTGTGTAGCTAGGCCCTATATTTGGACAGTTGTTTATATGTGACACATTGTGACACATTGGTCTGCATTAAGGGTTATAGAATTGTTGCTAGTTATATATATTATATAAATAGTTATAATATTTTTCATATTGCTTTAAGTGTTTTTTTTATGCATATTACCTGCTTTAGTCCCCCTAAGTGGGCAGTAAATAATATTTAAAGAAGAAGTATCACAATGCTTGTTAAACTTCCTAGGGGACCCAGCGCATGTACCCATTCAAACCTGTGCAGCGGTTGCTGAGTAGCATCGCCGAATAGCTCCCCCCTGCTCCCTCCAACTCTATCTGACAATACTGGATGAAGGAGATGGGAATTCTGAGTGACAGTGCAGAGGAGAGTTGGCATGACAAGCAGTGCACACAGAGCCCCTAGGGCCCCGTATGTGTTATGTTTTTTTCCCCCTATTCAATGCCCTACTCCAGGGTTAGAGCCTCTGTCTAGTTTTCATTACCATATGTGTGCTTGTTGGGGATATTTCTGTCATTTCCTACATGAACAGAAAATGAGGGAAACATTCTCCTATTGGAACACTAACACATTTTAAACAGTGTGAGAATGTTTGGCAAGGTTTTTATTGCTCCTTGTTACAGTAACAGCTGCACTACCCATTTGATGTAAGGCATTAAGGGTCAGGAATGGAGGAAACATTTCCTCCATGGGGTCAGAGGCAGGGATATAAACCTGCCAACTCTTTGAAACAAAACAACCCAGGCTTTACAATGATAATATGACTGTTGGAAACAGTGCAGACGGTTTAACCTTCGGAAAGTATAAATTGGCTGAAAATATGTGTATGTATATATCTATATATATATATTCAAAACAAACATTCTTTCATTTTTAATGCATTAGGATTAATTTGGAAGTTTTTCAAACAGTTTGCAGAGAACTTCAGAAGTGAGACTAGAGCACAGTGTCTATCCAGTGGCTGGTGATTTATAGCCCTCTATTTGGTTCTTAGCATGTAATATTAGTCTTTTATTCTGCAAAGCTGACAAATCATATCTGGATCACTTAAATATCCTTTCAGAATTTAGCACCAGATGCAAGGACCATAGGTACTCACCTATATAAATTGACAAAGATAAATGATCTCTAATGGGCTTCAACAAAATGCTTGTTGTTGTGTAATTAATAACAGAACCGTTGTGGCATGAAAAACGACTCCTTTGCATAAACATACATATCTAGTGGTGTTCCGGTGATATATTCCAGGTGACATACAGCAGGACTAATGGCTCTTTCGTTCCTATAGATGTGTCTCATGGTTGATTGATTCACTAATCTTTGTTTAAGCTTGTCTCCTTAGTGTTTGACTCCTGTTCATTAATACAGTAGCTGTGATAGGAAGGTGAGGGTTTAAGTTGAATGTCTAAATAATAAATAATTTAATTTGTCTGGATTTCAGTAATGAAATGTATAACATTTTAGAGTTTTGCAAAGGAGTCAAAGCTTAAAGCTGGCCATACACTGTTAGATTTTCATATGAACATTCATACATAAAATCTTGCCAGAACATTCGATAATGTCATCAGAAACTTTATGAATGTTGTTCAAAATGTTTTAATTTTTTTAATTTTAACATTTGATTTTGGAAATTAATGGAGTTTCTCAAATGAAAACCACATTCTCTGTTAAAATTTTGTTTGTTTAAGAAAACATTTCCATTCCGCTAATTCCATTTTTTGTTACTGTGGTCAAAAAATGATAATTGATTTAAGCATATCAACTGTTAGAAAATTGAACAAATCTTTCAAAAAAATGTTTAAAAAATACATGGTGTTTGGCCAGTTTAACCTTTCTGGTGGCATTCCCGAGTGTGGCTCGTGGTTAATTTTCTGTACCATAAGCGGTAACCCCGAGCCACACTCGGGAATACAGCTTGGCGTCTCTTACCTTGTCCCTGGAGCCGCGCTGTATCCTCCGGCCGATGCCGGCATTCGTCTTCTGAGTTCCATCCGTGCGAGCGTTCGCGTCGCAGGGGGGCAGAACCGGCTGGATTTTTGTTAAAGTTAAAAAAAAAAATGAAAAAGAAATCGAAAAAAAATAGAACGAAAAAAGGAAAGAAACAAAAAAAATAATCAGACCGCCAGGGAGGTTAACTCTGGTAAGCTTAAAGCGGACCTTTACCCATACCTTTAATATTAAGACACCTTTAGTAATGACAATCTACAAACACATTCTTCTAGATAATTGCAGGCTTTGTATTCTTTGCATACCTTGCTTTTCTTCCACAGTCTTCTGACAGTGGCTAGGTTTACTAAGGGCAGGTTACTAGATCTCTATTTACTTCCTGAAAATCTGGCACATGTGACTAGAAATGTGACTAGGATATGTGACCATGCACATCATCTCAGGGGAGGAAAATGTCTTTCCAGATAATAATTCCCAGCAATGCTGTGCTGATGACAAGGCAATCCCAGTGTGCATTGCATTGAAAACTGAAGTAATTTGCCCTTTCAAAGCAGGAAGTGAATGCTCTGCAAGTGTAAGTATTTCAAAATCACAGCATATTGCACTGACATGTCTATGTTATTATTAATCATCATACATAGAGGGATGCATTGGTAGAATTTGATTTCTGAGTGTAAAGATCCGCTTTAAGAAAACAAAATTAGGGTGCCCCCGTATAGTAAGGGGGTATGCTCATTTAGTCTTCAGGAATATATTAGAGAGGAATACTTACCTTATTTCACCCTTGGCAGCTGTTGCTCCAGCCCTGGATTTTGGGCAGGCCCTTGGATGTCCTTGCCTATAATGCCAAACTGCTGGTGATGTTGGCAAGGGAGCAACAACATGACCAGAGAACAGAAGCAGCTTCATGGAGCCAAATGTAAATACTGGAACTGACAGAGAGGAGATCTGTGGGAGTTAGGAAATAAAGTATTCCTCTCTGTTATGTTCTATTAAACTAAATGGACATTAAACCATCAACTTACAAGGGAAGGGGGGACACCCAAATGTTATTTTTCTTAAGCTGACCACAGTTCATCTTTAAAAGAATCATGTCTTGTGAACAATGGGCATGCTGCCATTGATGACCACCTATAAATGTTGCTTCCTGGGAGATGAACTAGAACCAAAAACAGTGTTAACTTCTAATCCCAATACTAATGTAATGCAGATGAAGAGCAGAAGAGGAAGATCAGAAGCGGTGCTTGTAGTTCAGCCTGGGTGACAACCACGACTCCCTCCATTGATACAGAGGAGGAGTAAGCATAGCCATCCAGGTACAGAAAG
The DNA here is from genome assembly GCF_000935625.1 of Nanorana parkeri. NCBI lineage: Eukaryota > Metazoa > Chordata > Amphibia > Anura > Dicroglossidae > Nanorana > Nanorana parkeri. Next base: position 320,633 of record NW_017306624.1, on the reverse strand, counting down.
AATGTTATTCACAGGATTACATTACGTGCACAATTGCCGCGTGGTGAGGTGCCGCCTAGGTGTGGACCGGCACTGGGTGTTTTTACACAAGGAAAGGAAGTTTCTGTCTATACACATTGCTGTTATGATTTAAATAAAAACAGGTAAAAAGGAATACTAATGTTTTCACAGGAACATGCGCAACAACATATTTGGTTCAAGTGTTTGGGTTTACATACACTTTAATATTATACAGTGCAGTGCGCTATACATTAGTGCATGTTTCTGAAAAACTATAGTAGCATAGGCAATGATGGAAAGCCATGATTTATGCTTTGCTGAGCTCAAACTCTTTGTCCATCGCTATGCAGAAACACTTAAAAGGAAGGGTTTCTTTTGAAGTGAGTTGTCAGGAATCATATATCTTGCAGATAAAATGCATCCCTAATTTCTATCTATCAAAAGGTTCAAGAGAGGATTGGCTAAAGTAGAAACACCAAACAATATCCTTCTTCACTTTTCAACATAAAATATTGTTTACATAGAAAAATATCCCTTTGTTCAATGAATTATTTAATCATCTGACCAAAAGGAGATGTTGAAGCTGTTGATCTGTACAGACTGTTGGTCCTATTTGATGTATTGTTACGATTTGTATTACACATACATACCCATGTTATTATCTATTACTCAGTAGGGAACCACTGGAGATGATGGTGTTAAAAATAATAATCATCAGCTTCACCATCACATTCACCTTTTTCATAATTGTTATTCAAGCTTTCAAATAGCAACATAGATGTGGAATATTATAAAGGTGGTCATAGACATTACGTTATTGTCTTTTTTTCAGGTCAACTTGGGTGAAAGTTCTTAGATCTTTGGGTACCAGCAGGATTTAAGACACCTCAGGCCAACCAGCCTTGAGGAACACAGCAATTGGATGTGTTGGAATGCAATGGTTTTTAAAATTTGCGGAGGTGTCTGGGTGGTCAGTTACAGGCAGGGTGTTAAACCTTTCTTGACCCACCATTGCACTCATTTGCTTCTCTTGTGTGTATATCTGAACCATTTCCTCCTTGAATACTTGAGGCTCCATTCAAACATTTTCCCATCAAGTCAAGTCTGAAGCTGACAGCTTTTTACTCAATTCAGAATGGCTTGTTACAGGATACACAGCAGGGAAAGCCTCCTCGCTGTGAAACCTATCATGGATGGAGTGCTGCCTGTTAATTACAGGCAGACCTGCATCCAGCTTTTGATAGGTAGTTAGGTTACACAGCAGCGGGCTTCCCCACTGCTTCTGTAACCTAACTTGGTGAGGCAAGAGCTGTCACAGCCTCTACTCTGTGTTAGAGGTGTGAGCTCAGTGGATGGCTTGGACCAATGGCAAAGCGCCATTGGTCCAAGCTGCCCAATCAAACAAAGCAAAAAAAAACAGTGAGGACATTGATCTCGATGCCTCACCAGTGACAAGCAAGTGAGAGAGGAAGTGTCCCCTCCCTTCCTCCTCCCCACGCAGGTTGGTTACTGAGCTGGGGGAGGAGATTCTGCAGAATGGGGGCGGAGCTTTGGCTGGACAGGGACAGAGCTTCGGCAGGCTGGGGGATGCCTCACCCAGCACAGAAGGAACGGCACGTCATTGACGTGTACTATTTTGTGGGACACGCTGTTTCGTACAACGCGGCCGCCACAAAAGCGTGAAGAATGCACTTAGCTATGCATTGTTTTTTTTGTTTAGAGCAGTTGTGCGCATATTCGTACGGCAGAATACGCACGGAAACCATTCATGTGTGAATGGAGCCTGACTATCTACTTATTGGTTCCATGTTTCTATCCCCCAGATGCTCCACACTTAGCTGCATTGACTCTTTTTGATTTTTAGCACTTTGTATTTAAAGTATATGTAAAACCTAAATGAATGATGTTTAGTTTGCTAATGAACGTTATATCATAATTAATTGACATTTTGTAACTAAAATACTTATTTTCTCCTTTCCTTCTTTGTTGCATCTCAGAGCGGCTGATCTTCTGCAACCTTTTCCTGTCTACATTCATGAACTCCAGCCAAAGCTACATGGCATTTCTCAGGGCAGATTTCCTGATGGTGACAACAGGGGAAAGGTGTAAAATATTGTAGTCTCCAGCCCATGTGACAGGGTGACAATGAAAGAGCACAATTTGGATACTGGGTTAGAGCAATGTAACCACATAACAAGAAGTGGCTGAACAAGGATATTAATGGCAGGATAATCAGGTGTTATTTTAATGAGAGCTGCAGATTAAAAATGTTTAAAATAGCTTTTGAAATTACATTAACATATACAAGCTCATATGACATTTTATTGATAGGGTTTACATATACTTCATGGCTGAATCACACTGTTACGATGCAGTGCACAGAATCGGAGAAGTGTGGGTTCTTAAAGTAATTGATGGGAGTTCAGACCAGGTTAGTCAATATGTAAGAGGGAAATAACAGAAGATAGCTAAAAAGACAGCTTTATGGCACAAGGTTCATTACCACGTACTTTACATAATTAACCATGCAATGTTCAGACTAGTGGTAAAAATGCCCTTGGCTCTTCATGTTGCACTAACATAATTAATGAATACATTGCCACAAGGAATACTACCATTTCAGCATTGCTATAGAAAGGACAGCATTGAGTGCATGCACATACTACTGTGTCTGTGGTCCACCCCTTTGATTTAGAATTTTGCTCTGTCTACATTAAACCACTGATACTGGCATGATGTGGTAGCCTATTTTTGTGTCACATGAGAACCGGTCAGACATATTGGGGTTGACGTATTTATAAAAGGATTAAAGACTGTTTTTTTAGCAAAGGGAATGCTCAATTTTAATATCCAATCATTTGTGATGGGAAAAAAAACAAGGATTTCTGCTAGCACGTGATTGGTTTATTGAAGTGAAGAAAGCTTCATCTTATTTACTAAGCTCAACGAACATTAACTTTGCTAAATGAACAGTCTCTATTCCTATTTCCATTCTGCCACCTGCAAAGTGTATAATCAATCGCTGAAGATAGTGAGATTTTATTCTGGACAGGCAATGGTCTGTGGGATGCTATTGATTCACACATTAAACATCAACAAGCCAGAACTAACTGAAAAACCAACGATACTTTAAATGTAGATAATGCACTAACCAGACTCAAAATACCATTAATAATACCTGGCTGAAGCATACTAAGTGAAGTGAAAAACTCCCCACTTTAATTAAATTGCTGTCAATCAACTGCTGTCTGAAATAACAGGTACTGTATAGGCATATATTTCCCGTGAAACACTGTTGCTTAACAGTAAGAAATTCTCATTTTAGGAAGATCCCCATCCATAATAAATAATTTAATTTTACCTGGAGGCTGATAAGGCATTCTTGTGTATAAAATCAGTGAAGTTTGCTAGAGATTTTCTTTTTCAGCTCCCTCCTCTGACATATGTGCCTGCGGGATATTATATATTGACCCCAATGATTTAAATAAGAAAATCTGCTATATACACACAATTACAACATAAAAAGCAGTGTGTGTGTGCGTGTTGGGATGGGGGATCAGCAAAGGGCCAACACAGGAGTAAGTGGGGGCAAGTGAATACTTCCAGTGGATTTTTGAAATTTTGACTACAGTTTTACAAGAGGAAAAAAAAAACCCAATCCACTCCAAGTACATTTATGGAAAACAGATTTATAGGCAAATGTATTCTGTATCGTTATGAGAAGCCATTCAGAGACTAAAGAGGGAAAAGCTCGCTTGGGACAGAGCTACAAAGGAGAGTTATCCCATGAGAACTCAATACAGCTTCAAGGCTGCCATTTGGAAGCAGAACATGGCAGCTTCTCATTACTTTCATCACATGAAGCCAAGTATATGTGATTTTAATAATGCATCGGTTATGATTTGTTTTGCATTTGTGTTTTCTAATAAAGTTATGTTACTGAACATTCTAAACTTAATAATGCTTCCCAGACACTACTTATACCCAGCTCTGCTCTGTAGAATCAATGTAATAAGCAGCAGAACAATTGATGTCTTTCAAAAGACTAAGGCTTGACTATTATAATCACATGGTCAGTTCCTGTATTGTATCAATAGATATTCCACCTAGACATGTCTTTACATGTTTTAAAATTTGGAAGGATACCTTAACAAAGCTGAATTTAAGACATTGATGGGGTGGGAGGAGGTGATGAGATTTCTGGGATTTCTGTCTACAAAATGAATCCTGTTGGTACATTTTCGAAGAAGAGAAATTTGAATTTTTTTTGAGCTTATAAAAATTTAGGGCTGGATGAATCGTGGAAATATGGAAATGTACTTTTTACAGCGAAATTCCAGGAATTTGAAACGTTAACCCTTGCAGCGGGCTACTCCCGCACTGCAAGGGTTAACTGCTCCTTTGTCTAGGGAGAGAAAATAAAGGAGAAATACTCACCCAATCCTGCCCGGGCGCAGACAGTCTAAGGACCTGTGATGTCATCACATCATTCCCAACCTCTAGACTCCCTTCCCTTCATGTGTAAGGGATGTTCTGGCTGGTCACATGACATGTGGGGTCCCCTTTTTTTCTTCTCCAGTAGTGGGTGACTTTTAGGGCTGCAGGCCAGTGCTCATATTATGAGGGTGTGTCTTTATATGCACCAGCAGTTATAAATGGAGGTTATGCCCATCCTACATGCATCACCTTATACCCAAATCCATTAGAAATGTTTCACTGAAGAGACTGCATATACATTCCTTCTGTGTGAATTAACCAGCCTTTGCTAATTAATTATATGGATTTTTTGTACATTGTATAAAGCTGTGGCTGTTGAGTGAATGAGGTAAAATTGAATGTTGGTTAAGCTTTTTCTCTTTTAGTCGAATGTTCATAGGCTGTTGTTTTAGGCTATTTTTCTGTTCTGGGTGTATGTTAAGCTTATATAAGCTATTTTCTCTCAGAATTGAATGTTCTTTTTTTATATAAATTATTTATTGAATAGCGTACAGGTTATACAACCAAGTATACAAAAGACAGATTGATGAATTGTTACACGTAACCAGCACCTTGGCCACAGTCAGGACCACCACCCATGGATACTCATGACAGGTAGCATTTATACATTCACTAGTCAACTTTCTATCAGGGAGGAGAGTGTATATTAATCCGTCGTCAGTGGGCATCCCCGCTGCTAGCCACTACAGAAAATAGGGCCATGATATGTTGTAAGATAATTAAATGTTCTTATGGTTTTTAGGGAAAGTTGCATTCACCCTATGAAAGACAGCCTAAATATCAGGAAATAACATTTAGAAACAAATTCCATAGGGTATTGTTAGTGACTTTTGTGTCAATGTTGATACATCCACACAGTGATAGACCCCTTAAAGTGTATCTAAATCAAAGAACAATAATGTAATATAATAAAGTACAATATATGTAATGTCATATAATGTAATATAATAAAGTACAATATATGTAATGTAATATAATGTAATATATTGCAGCTTAGATATGGCTGCTGCATTAGCTTTCTTTTTTTCCGGCCAAATGCATTTTCTGCAAGTCCAAAAAAATACATGTTGATCTTGCCAGAATTCCTGTGTCTTTGTACTTCCTGTGCACTGAATTGGTATTTCAAGCACATTTATCAGTCTTTCCAGTTCTCTGCTGCGCACTACAGAACACCTCCTCCTATGTTATGGAGATGAGGAGAGGAGGATGAGTACTGTAGTCCTAACTACTTATTGTTCAAGGGGCAATACAATACTACTTCATAGATACATACATTGAGCGCCCTAGGACAGGAAGTGTGCTACTATCGGGATCACCAGATGGAAATAGGAAAAAAGTAAACAAATGCAGCCACCACATCTAAGGAATTGTAAGCTGCAATATATTACATATTTGTTACACTTTAATTTTGGTATGAGCGTGTGTTGCTTTTTCAGTGGGGAAAAAAAAAATCAATTCTTACTGACTGAAATAGATTTTTCAAGCAACAGTCAAGGGCTTCTGAGAAAAGATGAAAAGGTTTGGTGCTAACCAACAAATGGCGCCCAGGTGTTAACCCCTACATGATCTGATCAATCCAATTATCTCTTGCCATGTAAAATGCTGGTATTAATCGCCTTCCTATGACGCTGCTGTTTTGTCGTAAGAAGTAAAAACATAAACAGCCTTTTTACCCACAATAAATCAGTACAAAAAGTTCTGTAGTGAGGCCAATGAAACTTTGATTTTCTATTGGTTCTTATCCCGCCTCTCCTATGCCGACCTCCAATGCCTCCGGTGCCCCAGTACTGTCAGCTGCGGGAGCTACGAGAGCAGGGACTCCATCCGCCTAGGAGCGGAGTTCACGGGTCAGACATCCGGCCCGCTGGTCTCCGCGCATGCGCCCCTCTCCCCCTTTCTATTGGTTCTTAGCTGTAACTGCTCTTGGCATTACCATACGGAGCAAGGTTTAAAAGCAAATGCAAATTAGCTATCTGAAAGGCAAGTCTATTGTTTGTATGTTTTATGCTGAACAAACATTAAAGGAAAGCTCAGCCCAGCTATAAAACCTTCTTCTTAAAATATTTTATAGGATACAGGCTAAAGTAAAGCCCTATTGGGAAAATGCATCTACATCTGTCCGGCCCCATTGTTCCATTTATGTAATCTATGGTTTTCGCTTGTCTGCTTCATGTATTAATTATTCTGTGCTTGGAAAAAAACTAATCCGCGATACTTACCTTTCTCCCCAGAGTGGGATTCAGTACACAACAAAGAAGTACAACTGAATTATTGCAACTAAATGCTATTGCTACATAGAAGTTAAGACTTTACGTTTCTTAGATTACTGAACTGATACACTGGGAATGCTGAATGTTTCTGCAGATGATTTAAATCCCTTAGCTGCGAAAGGGCCAACTAGTTTAATAAACTGTCTACAACTCTGAAATTACTAGGTTGATATATATCAGACGATACAATTTTTTGCAAGGGTTCATCTGAGCAAATAATTAATTTGGCCCAAATTACAATACACAGTTCCATTTCATTATCAGAATTGAGATGCCGGCTTGTGAATGTTAATATTTTGTTTTTGTCAGTCTATTACTATAAATTTCACTGTCAACGGGCTACCTAAGCGATGAATGCAAGAACGTGTAACTGACAAATAGCTAATCAAATGTAATAAATTGCAATAAAAATACAATTCACTTCTGCTACCCCAGGGTCAGCCCATCAAACAGGGCTGTATTTCCTGCAAAAGGTAAAGAAACAACTCATGACATCTAAAGTTTAAAAATGCAAGTGCATTGTATATTAAACAGAGGATTTAAAAGGAGGAACATTTCTGCAGCTGCCGTAGTGAAAGATAAATGTTCTGAAGTAAATATGAGGTCTGCTCCTGTTTAAAATGTTGGTTACCATGTGGCCATGCTGATCCTTTGACTTCTGTAAATAGGAGTCATTGACCAGAATGCAGCTTGCAGCAAATGAAGAGAGAAGTCCTCATCTGTAAAGTAGTTCTGGGGTAATGGTATAGAAAGTGTTACAACTATTATTGCAACATGACAGCCAGGGAACCATCATTTTCACATGGAGAGGCCAGTAATTGCAGACACCGTATAGATCTCAGCACAGGTTTGTATTAAACAAGGGCTCCACTGAACACTGAACTATTTCTAAAAAGACCAAATGATCTCATTCTAAATTACAAGAAAATTACTTTTTAAGAAAATGGCAGATGAATTGCCAGCGTACCCATGTTTGTAGTCAGCATGGTCTGTATGTGTGCAGGGGCTTAGAGACACAAAGTTAATGAGGGTTGAAAGCAGATACTGCCCTGCCCCTCATATTTTAAGGCAAGTCAGACAGGTCACGCCAGGCCATGGCTTTCATCACACTTGCAAAACTAGTCCAAACAAAAAAAGGCTGAGACCCTTACACTAGAAATGTTTATTACAGTGACTGCATCACTCCAAATGGCTCCAGCATCTATGTCCATAGTTATGAGGGGGAAGGATATTGGACAGGTGTCAATAAAGCTGTTTGTTCATTATATGGAAAGTAGACATATATGTGATTTGGTCATATTCTGTGACTTCAGAAACTTGTCATTGTAAACCAATATCATGTTAAAGTGACACTAAACTCTGGAGTTAAAGAAGAACTATGAGGCGAGTGATTTCCACTCATCCTCATAGTTAGAGCCGACCTGTGACAAAGAAGCTGTCACAGGTCGGCTCTATCGATCGGGAAGTGAGCAGAAACATGCACCGATCTGCTCACTTCCCGATCATCTCCCTGCAGTGAGAGGTGACTGTCAGTTACCGCTCCCCGCAGGGATTCCTCCCTCCCCTCTCTGATCCTCCAGCGCTGAGTGGAGGAATGGACAGGGAAGGGGGCGAGCACAGCTGGCTTTGCCTCTAGCTAGGCAGAGCCCACTGTCACTCACGCAGCTGAGTGGATCTCGACAGCATTGTAAGAATCCGTCCTGGCTGCGGTGCTCTCAGTATATCGTGGGCAGTAACACGTGATATACTGAGCTTTGGAGTACAAATGTCCAAGGACCTGTAGCACACCTTACCGGACTTCCCATGTGGAAAAATGGGTGCTCGCAATGACTACGGATGGCGCCGTATCGGATAAAATGTTCTATGGATGTCCTCCTTTGTCACTTTAAGCCTGATGAAGTGGTTCACTTTAAGCCTGATGAAGGGGACCCTGCGTGGCCCCGAAAGCGCTTGTTTCCACTTTAAGTGACTTCAAAAATAAAATGAAGATTCACTAAAATCTTGACATATTCTTTCATACTTGGAGTGCTGGTGACATCCATACTGAGCTTTGGTTCACGGGAGGAGGTTAGTATATGTCCTCCCGTGACCCTAAAGAGAACTATGGGGAAAAACTCTTACCCCATAATTCTCTTTTCAGTCTTAAAGAGGAACTATGGGGAGAGTGAAATATACTCATCCCTATGATTAGAGCCAACGTCTGACACTGATGGAGTCACATGTCAGATCTATAGATCGAGAAGTGAGTGATCACATGCCTCTGATCACTCAGTTCCCGATGTTCTCAATGCAGGGTGTGACTGTCAGACATGGCTCCCCACAGGGATTCCCCCCTCCCCTCTACATTTCTCCTGCTGAGTTTTGGGTCAAAGGAGGACATAGTTCTCTGAAGAGAACTATGTTCAAAAAAAGTTGGACCATAGTTCTCTATTAAAAAGGTATTCAAGTACCTTAACTATTAACACAAATGTATTTGTGCATTATTTGTGCATCTTTCAGCTGTAGATCCTCAGATCATCTCTGAACTTGAGCTGACACTGTCCTTCCTTCTGGAGGGTGGCTACTTTTGTTCCCCATGGTCCCTGTGTGTGTTGTAAAGTAGCCAACGCTCCAAGCTCACTCCTGTGATAGACTATGACATGAATACAAATTATTAAACTAAACATGAGATTGTAGTCCATCACGGGAGGGAGCTTGGAGTGGTGGCTACTTTACAACACACACAGGGACCATGGGGAACAAAAGTAGCCACCCTCCAGAAGGAAGGACAGTGTCAGCATGAATTCAGAGATGGTTTGAGATTCTACAGCTGATTGATGCACAAATAAGATACATTTTTTGTTCAAAGTCAAGATACTTGAATGCATTTTTAATGGCCTAGTGCTTAATTGGTTAGACCTCTAGCATTGCAGCACTGGGGTTCTATTCCCACCAAATACATCATCTATTTGAAGTCTACTTGTTTTCATCGTTTTTCTCTGGGTGCACTGGAGACTGTGCGTGTGTTGCGACATGTTGGTATGCATTGATGTACATTATATTAGAGTTTATTCAGTTGATTTAAATGGCAAAATGCAGGTCAAAGCATCTACAATGCATTATACAGGGCTTTTCCACAATGCATTGCAATGCACTGGTGTGAACAGATCTTATTGAAGACACTAAATATTCTTCTGTCCATGCGTTTAATTGCTTTTGAAGATGCAGCAAAATGAATATAATTATATCTGGTGTAAACAATTGTCTTAGAAAAATTTAAGCTGCTGAATAGCTGCTTGTTATTGTCTGCTGACATGGGGAACTCACACCCAGTGGAAGAAAATGTAATGTATGAGCACTGAAGTAGGAGAGTTACAACATAACTGCCCACTACATCAGTACCTTGGTCTATATGAACTCCTGAGTCTATAATGAAGAGAGGAGAGAAATGGGGCACCTATGTGTATATGTAAATATGTGGCATCCTGGTATGTGTGGTACAACATGTAAATTAACTTGTCCATCAGTAATAGTCATTCTAGCAATTTCCATTATCCTGTATATTCTGTGTTCTTTGAATCTCAGTGTTTTCTGCCAATACCGTTGTCTGCGGTACTGAATTCCAAATTTTTACCGCTCTCATATTAACCAGTTGACATCCGCTGTGTTAAACCCCCTTCCCATCCAGGCCATTTTTCAGTATTCAGCGCTGTGGTACTTTTACTGACATTTATTCCGTCATGCAGCGCTGTAATGAAATTAATTTTATACCATTTTTTGGGGACAGATAGAGCTTTCTTTTGGTGGTATTTATTCACCACTGGAGTTTTTATTTTTTACTATTATTCCCTATATTGCTGTCCCCGTTGAGGAGTTTGTAAATTGCAATCAGTGTCTCTTCTCTATGGAGAACAAATTTAATTTTTGTAGACATCCTTGATAAATAAGGCCCTCCACCTCCCTTATTAATTTAGTCACCCTTCCATGGACTTCCCCTAGCTCTTGGATATGCCGTCTAAGAATAGGTGACCAAAACTGTACCGCGTACCCCAGATGCGGCCAAACCAGTGTTTTATAAAGTGGTAAAATTATGTTTCTATCCCTTGAAGAATTCCTTCCTGCATGAACGTTATTGCTAAACCTGTGGTCTATAAATACCCCAAGGTCTTTCTTCAGCTCTGATTTTGCCAGTGGATCCCCTCCCAAGGTGTATTCTGCATGCATGTTCTTAGCTTCCAAGTGCATGATTTTAAATTTTTCTAGATTCAGCCACGTTGCTGCCCACTCTCCAATTTTGTCAAGGTCTTGATTCACCCCCTCGGTTCTCCTGAACCGAAGGGGTCCTGGGGCCGAAGCCAGCCGAAGGATCGGCCGAAGCTACGGCCAGATCCTTCGGCAGCTTTGTGAATAGACCCCATAGTGTGCTTCATCAGGAGAGAATTAGCAGGGAATCAGGAGCATCAAAAAGATCCTGTCTCTGTATATATATATATATATCCATAGCATTTTCCATATAGATGGAGATGTTTGGCAGAGGGAGATATCCACCACAATCAGGAGGGGTCCCAGATTTGGCAGAATGTGGGGCATTCAAGACTGTCCCGTCCAGAGCCAGTCTTCTGTAGGAGAGAAGGACTCTGGTATGTCCAGGAAAAGTGACAGATTCCATTGGGGAAATATGTTCTTTCTCATATCCACATCTTCAAAACTGCTTTAAGGATTGTTCCACCTAGGGCATCTTTGCCCATCTCATCTTGGTGACAGCTGAAAAAACAGGCCTTTTTTAAGTCTAAACCAGATCCTTCGTCAGCTTTGTGAATAGACCCCTATGTCTTGTAGTGAACTTATTGCCCTAAATAACTTTGTATCATCAGCATACACTGACAATGCCCTATTTATTCCCACTTCTATATCTTTTATGAAAAGAATAAACAGGATTGGCTCCAGGACTGAACCCAGGGCACGTCACTCACTACTTTGGTCCAATTAGAGAATGAGCTATGTATCCCCACCCTCTGGATACATCCCTGCAACCAGTTTGCTACCCCTGAGCATACAGTTGTAAATACAAGAAGTGATAATTATAGAAATATAGAAACACCAGAAATGAGCATTATATTATGTCTGTCTAGTGCTTTATGGAAAAAGACCTAGAAACAGCTCTACCAGATCAAACTCTACAGATCTTTAACACATTATCACTCAGTTGACAGATTTTAGAGTATATTATGGTACGTTGTCCCATTTGATATAGCATTTTACATAACCATAAAATCAGTGCACTTTTCTTTCATGTAGTTAATATCTATAAAAGCTATTGCTACATTTTAATGATTGAACATTAATGAGTTTTCTCGCAAGCTTCCAGAGAAACAAAGTATTTTCTGAAACATCACAGAGCAAAATCTATTTTAATATGTCAATAGACAGGATGAATTACACAGCCTATTGTGTTTAGAAATGTGAAACTTTAAAGGTAAAGTTGTAAAGTTGCTTTTAGTTAATGTTATATCAGTAAATCGGTTTTAACTTTCTTCCCTTTAATCTCAAACCGTGTATTAGCTTCTTGTCGGTAGTTTTTTCCCTGTTTTTTGACATGCACATTGGTTATTTTCTTGTGAGAAATGAACAAGAGTACAGACATTTCAAGTGTCGTGCTTTCATTGCAGTGATCAAAAAGAATCCTATATTATGATTTACATTTCATTAATTAGTTTCTAAATAAAGTCATAGCAAAGATCACCTACATTGACTTATTTCAAAACTGAATTTTCAAAGCTGCTGACAGCTTATTAAAGAATCTGCTTTGGAACTTTAAAAAAAGTAATACTTAACATATGTGAAGGTTTAATATTTGACTTAATAATTGACTAATTACTACATTTTATTTAATAAAATTATCAGATATATATCACTCAGCTAAAAAAAAAATTCTCAGGTTTTAAAGCATATTACAGTGCATTTAGAGCTCAGCTCCAGCTAAATAAACAGGGTTAAAGCTGTTATATATTCCGATGCCACGAAAGTAACCCCTTGTCATGCTGGCATTATTATACATCCAGCAAATCTGCTCATTAACATGCTGGGATTAGTACAGCTATACCAGCTGTTCCTCCAGCCCACTCAGATGCAAGCACTGCAGGACTCGTAGACCCCAGTGCTACGGTTGTGTTTCCACCTCCCTCTCCTGGCCATTCACAAAACACACAGCACCAGGCTTTATTTTGTGAATGGCTAGGAGAAAAGGGAGGTAGAGATATGACCCAGCTTTCTAACAGTTTAAGGGCCCAGCTACAGACAAAGTATTAAACACTGCTGCAAATACAGATACAGCTCAGAGTGCCAGCAGAACAGTCTCTGAAAATACAAATGTCAGAAACAAATATGATGGTTACTAACAGTGCTTTATCAGAATTTCCAGTCAATAATCTGACAAACCAGAACTACCAGTCCTGGAAATTTAAAATGAAGATCATAATGGTAACATAGGGTGTATGGAACTGTCTACAGGAAGCCAGGCCAAAGCCACCTTCAGATGAGTGGACAGAGAAAAAGGAAAAAGCACAAAGTATTTGTGATGTATGTGTATGTTCTGTTGAGAGGGACAACATTAAATTGGTCCTGTAGATTTTCCCTACACAGACAATGTACAAGTTCACTTTAGGCTAGATTTTAGCTGATGCAAAATGAGCAATACAACTTTAATAAATACAGTATGTTTTAACTGGTTGCATCTAGTACTGCAACTTTTCACTGAAGACATATTTACATGGAGACTATTTTTTTTTATATTTTGCTTAGGGTCCTTCGTTAACGTCAGGTAGATTTTGCTCATCATCATTTACATTTGTTTTCTGTCTGCATAATGTCTTTCCCTCCCAGCAATTCCAGAGGACATATCTATTAAACAGAAAAATTCCCTTTTTTTCAATTTAAAGCTTTGCCTTGCATGCAAAACTTTTGTATCCATAACATGTGCCTTGAGGACACAGAGCAATTTCTAAGCTTTTCTGACACCTATTTTTACAGTTAAAAATAGCAAATAAAATAACAAATTGTTGTTACAGTTTTAAATGTTAACGTGAAAGTCAAAGCAATTTTTTATCTACAGTATGTCAATTCTAATCTCCAATGTTCCTAACCGTTTTCATTATTGCTCTATAGGGAAGAGGTTCAAATCTGAGGGTTCGTGGTTCATGGTTCCAGTGAATCCATGGTGAAATTCACCAGACTGAATTTTAAAGGGCCCATAATGCCCTGCCTGACCTTTCAACTGTGGTTAGTAGGGTTAGAATGGACAAAATTTGTTTTGTGCCAGCCCCCTAACAATAAAAGAGTGGGTTCCCAACAGCCATTTGTCAGTGTGTGTTGGAGTAGATTTAGTTACTGTGGATTGCTGTGAGGTGGGTTACATATTATTGTGCCCCCCCCCCCTGTGCTCAGAGTTCAGATACCCAACAGTTACTTTTAGGGCTACAATTTTGTGTGTCAACTATAGTTGCTGTTTTGCTGCTGGCCCCCCCTTGCAGTGTTGTCTTCTATTTTTAGGTGCACAGCTCACACTTGTTGTTGGCACAGGCAAAGTTGCCCTTAGCAGAGTTTTACTTCTGTGGTAAAGTAGTGTGCACCAAAGCACACCTATTTACCTCTCTATTTCCATAGCTGCCATTAAACTTAGGCAATCCCCTTTACTAAAGAAAATGTCAGACAGATCTAAAGTGAGAGGCAGATGTTCTGCATGCAGTGGTAGTATGGTGAGAGTAGCGTCTGCAGGACAAAGTGATGGTTGGGCCACATCATCCAGAGACTGGGCACATCTCCCTTTTCTATGTTTTCTATGTTATACAGCCACAGCAATCCCCACAAGATTTTCCTGCTACATCTGCTGCAAGATCTATGGCCTCTAGTGACAGGGAAGGAGATCTCAAAAGAGGTTTAAGAGACTTAGAATACGCTACATTAGGCAAGAAAGAGGGTCATGGACCTATCACGTACCTCATGGAGGACTAATTAGCTGAGGAGACCTCCCTTGCATCTCTTGTCTCACACCCCTGGATGTGGAAAAAGGGAGCGAGTAGACAGAGAGAAGCACGGGTACCAAAGTATTCAGACACGGTGCCTGGTAGAAGTCCGGCAACTGGATCCCTGGAAGGATGAGCAGGGCTGGTGCACAGCTGTGAAGTCAGCGAGGTTTGCAGCAGAAGGTCAGATGGTCAGCACGGTACAGAAGGAGCAGGCAGAGTCCAGATAACAAGCAGAGGTTAGGGGCAGGCAGCAATCAGCCAAAGTCAGCAGCAATCCGGGTCGAGGTAACAGGCAACAGATCAGCAGGAACACAGGAACACAAGCACAAGCTGAAAGACCGTTTAGCACTTACCCATTGGACCAGCTGGTTTAAATAGGAACATCTATTAGAGGTGCCACTGTGTTACTTCCTGTGTGCCACTGTGTCACTTCCTGTGCACCACATTCTGCTGTGCACGCATGCGTGCTAAAGCATGTTTTCCAGAAACCCGGAAGACTGGGACCCGCGCATGCATAGTAGCGTGCAAGCTCCCGGCTATGGCTTTACAGGACCCCACTGAGGAGAGTCAAGTGAAGGTTTTAACCTCTGCATAATTCTCCTACACCCACCCCACCATCTGTAGCAGAAAAGTAGCTACATAAATATATGCAAAAAACAATTCCTGAAAACACCTTCAGTCACATCAGTGATCCACTACTGATTGCCTGAAGGCCACTTTTGGTCCCTGAAATTCTCTGTATACCAGTGTAGATGAAACTTGTAGAGGAAAAATGTTTTTTTTTTCATCATCTGCATGTTTTTTGGTGTCGAACATGAAATGTAATGGAAACTAAGTAATGGAGAAGTTAATGGAACAAAAACGAAACAAAAATTCTGAGCATATTAATTGACAAACGAAACAAAAATTCTGGGAGGGACTATTGCATTTGGACTCCCAGATCCCTGAGCTCTTCCTCTTCCTGTGGTAGGGAGACATGCACAACTAAATAATAACCTACTGATGTACCCAGCGGGACACCAGCTAGTAAAGACTTGCTGCACAAAACTGTACAGACATGTCAATGCCAGGGAGAAAGATGGGAGCAGATGTATAGATGCAGTTTACATTTGATGCTCATGAGAACAAGGCCCCTTTGTGAACCATGTGGAGCAACAATCGTAAGTCATAACAGGTTAATAGAGGTTTACACCAGGAATATATAATAAGTTTGGACATTCTAGAGACTTGCTTAAAGGAGAACTATGGGGTTAGGGCTTTTCCCCATAGATCTCCTAAGGGGAACGGCAGGACACAAACTAGCATCCTCCCGTCACCCTAAGCTCAGTATACCGCGAGCTGCAGCTCGCGGTATACTGAGACGCCGCAGCTGAAACGGATCCCGACAATTATGTCTGGATCCATCCAGCTGCGTGAGTGACAGCTGGCTCTGCCTATCTAGAGGCAGAGCCAGCTGTACCCGCCTCGTCCATTCCGCCAGTCAGCGCTGGAGGATTGGAGCGGAGAGGGGGGAATCCAGTCCCTCTCCTGTCATGGAGATTTGGAAATGCAAGGCTCTGACACTTCAGGAAGTGGCATATGGGGGGCCAGTAACCTTGCATAAACTGTGCAGATTCCTGCAGCAGAGGGAGATAATGTATCATTGTAGAGGTTGCAAATTGTGATTTGCGGACTTTGCAGAATGTGGGACAGGATCTCTTTTAGAATGTGGGAAAAATGCCATGATTTTCAATTAAGAAAACTGCAGCACGTAGTAGAATCTGTGTGATGTTGCTTTTAAAAAATAGCTTTTAAAACTAGGTCATCCATGAAACACCTTTGCACATGCTGCGTGTGGAAACTTTATCTGGATTTTCAGACTGTTCTTTCCTCGATTGGACAAGCATCAAACATTTTATTAATGAGCTTTTGAAAAAAAGGTCATTTCATTAAGTCAACCACTGTGACAGTATAAATCTAGGCACCATATATTCATAAAATGTAAAGTTCTGTTCCTGCTGTTCTACTCAGATAATTAAGCCCGGACATTCACATTTGTGAACTTTGATAAACAAAGTGCCTCATTAGCAACATACCGTTATTAAAAAATAGTGTGATCAAAATGAAAATGTAAATTTTCTGATATGAAAATTATTGAACTTTAATCTACTGTTATTAATTAAATTGTTCAGTTTTTAAGAAAATTTCCAATTGGACTGGTTAAAGTATATCAAGGGTCACCTCTAAAAACTAGGAAAATAAAGTGTTATCTTTTGCAGCCAGATTTCAAGCAATGGCCCAAATCAGTTTATAAGAACTCCACTATTGCCATTATAGATGAGAAAATTGATTTGAAAAATTGAAATGGCCAATTCATGCATGTCAGCAAAATAGAATAACACAGAAGATATTATTTGTGTAGTATCACACTCAGCAAACTAAAGGACAATCAACTGTGCTCACGTGTGCACTAGGAAAATAGGTATAATAATAATAATAATAATAGTAACACAACACATTTTACCTTGCTGGACGCCATGATTGACGTGAATTTACCTCATATACACTGTGATTGATGTGACATTACTTCTAGGGACATTATTCCGATTTATTTAAAAAGCAGATATGTGTTTGTGTTTATTTAATTAAACGACTTTTTAATTATATGCTGGTTTATTTTTAAGGGGTACTGGTGTACCCCTGTACTCATTCCCCTGAAGTGACGTGCCCCACTGTGCCTGCGTGTTTGTGCAGACACACACAGCATATTAGCACACAAAAAGGGTGACTCCTTAAGGCCCGGCAAGGGAAAAGAGCCACCTTAAAACATGATATCAGGACCAGTGCTCCGGGGACCGACTGATTCTGCAGGAATCTAAAACCTATAAACATCAAGGAGGAGCATCCAATGTAATTGATTTAATCAATAAAATAGCTTAAAAATCTTTTGACTATAATTTCACTTTAAGGTAGGGTTAGGCAAACTCCGGCCCTCCAGCTGTGGTACAACTACAAATCCCTTTATACATTGCAAAACTCTGACAGCCACTGCCATGATTCCCACAGGCAGATGCATGGTAGGATTTGTAGCTACACCACAGCTGGAGGGCTGGAGTTTGCCTACACCTGCTTTAAAGAAATATTATTTGTGTAAAAATGTTTTTGGTTGCATTCTATATATATCGTTTTTTTTTAAAACAGAACCCCTTATGTGAGACTCCAATCACTTGTTAAGAAGATATTTGTTTTATATTGAAAGCTGCATAAATTGATACCAATGTAATGAAAAGAATGTCAGTAAATAGTTCTTTTAAGAACAAATGATTTAAAACTTATTTGTAGATTTAGTTATTTATTCTGGTTTTCAGATTTCAACTTATCAAAAAGGAAAAAAATCTTTAACTGTGAAACTCTTATTTAGCAAAAACAAAGTATTTGAATGTGCCCAAGGTTAAATGCTGTACTGTTCTACTGTTTGTTTATGGTGACCTGAAATCACTGGTATGTTTTTCAGATAAAGACAGAACATTTGTTAAATTTTTAGCATTGTTTAAGATTATTTTTGAGAAAGTGCTAAAATATATCTAGCTTTAATGCAAAAATAAATAAATCACATAATATTCGCCTATACCAGAATATATATACTCTATTATATATACTCTATATACTGTGAAGTTAGTATAGGGCTCAGTAGACATGAAGACCCTGGCATGGGCGGTCAGGTTATATAATTTGGCAAAGTATTAAAAATTGATGATTTTGTGTGTTTTGCTATTTTGGGCACCAAGTAAAAAATGTTTGTTTAAAATTCGTAATTGCTCACCTGACACATAAATGCTATAGGCAACACTAATTAGTGCATCAGTTTTCTTTTTGCATTACCGTATATACTCGAGTATAAGCCGACCCGAATATAAGCCGAGGTACCTAATTTTACCACAAAAAACTGGGAAAAAATATTGACTCCAGTATAAGCCAAGGGTGGGAAATGAGGCAGCTACTGGTAAATGTACAAAATGAAGATAGATACCAATAAAATTACATGAATATTTATTTATATTTCTAACAGGATAAAAAAAAGAATTTTTAGGATGGGGGGGAGCGCCAGGCCCTGTCCCTCCTTTTTGACTTCTCTTACTTCTCATAAGCCCCACTCCTTATAGAATCCACCCACTCCATCCCCAGTATTACACATATTGTGTAAGGAGTATACAGCTCAGCGTCATAATCCAGGGTAGCAGGGCTCTGTGGGGTCTAACCAGCCTTGTTATTCGTTATTAAACGAATTTCGTTGCTGCAAAACGACATTAGGAAAAAAAAAATTACAACAGTTACCTTCTCCAACAGTTCTATGGTTAAAGTACAGAAGCAATAGCGTAGAGGCTAGGGGTAAAAAGCGTGAGGTTTCCCCCCCAATTCATACCAGACCCTTTAGGAATGTTAGGAGGGACCCCCCCCTTATAAAACAAAAAAAGGGCGTGGGGTTCCCCCCAAAATCCATACCAGACCCTTAAGGTCTGGTAGGAATTTTAAAGGGGAACCCCAGCACCAAAAAATGGGGGGAAAAAACGTGGGGTCCCCACTAACAGTCCTACCAGACCCTTGATCCGAGCACAGGCCCGGCAGGGCAGGAAAGGGGGGGGGGAGATCGAGCGCCCTCCCTCCCTGCGCCTTACCTGGCCACCTGCCCTCGGCATTGGGAGGGTGTCCCCATGTCGATGGGGACAAGGGCCTCTTCCCCACAACCCTGACCCGGTGGTTGTGGGGGTCTGCGGGCAAGGGGGCTTATTTGCATCGGGGTACCCCTTTAAATAAGGGGGCACCCAGATGCTGCCCCCCCATGTGAATGACGTCACGGCTCACTCCGCCCATTTGACATACTCAGTTGTCAAACGCTACATATTGCATTCATATATATATCAAATGCTTCTGTGGTTGAAGTATAGAGGCTATAGTGTAGTGGTTAAAGCACAGGCTTGCCATTGATAAGGTCCCAGGTTCTAGTTTAGGCCACGGCGTGTAAAGTTTTTTTTTTTTTCATAAACGAATTTCGGCAGCACTCCCGCTAACGAATTTCGTCCTAATTTAATTTTGTTTCAAAACGAAAGGAAAGATAACATTGTTTTTGCTTCCAGTTAATTTCACAGGAAATGACTAGGATATTGCATTTGTGGATAAACAGGTATTTTCTGTACTCGCTAAAATGTTGCTGGCCTGAAAAAGGAAAATTAATTTAGCCAACAACATTTTAGGATTGGCTACATTTTGTTATTTGGTTTAATTATGCTTTAGGCTTTGCAATACCCCTGATGCAGCATTCTGAATATGTATGAAGTTTGCATGTTCTCCCTGTGCTGGCGTGGGTTTCCTCTCACACTCCAAAGGCATGCTGGTAGGTCAAATGTGTCCTGCCTAATTTGGCCTTAGAATGGGTATGAGAAAGGGACCTTAGATTGTAGGCTCCTTGAGGGCAGGGACCATTGTAAATAAATAGTACGTAAAGTGCTGCATAAATTGAGATCGCTTTATAAATAACTATGATACTAATAATAAAATAATGTGAACATAGTCTGACAGATGATACAATATGGAAAAAACCCAGAGCACAGCTTAGGTTTGCATAAAGAAGGGTAGATGGGCAGTGACAATATTCAGCCCATAGTCAGTTGATACATTTTCTACCCTTTTTTCTACCCATTCTTCATTTTCATTGTGTTGTATGTAGAAGGCCAACCGACACTCAGCAGGAAAAATGGTAGAAGGACAAGAATCTGCTCTCTGAGCTATACTTGGCCATGTGTGCTAATAATTCAAACAGTTGTTCCTAAGGAGTAAGGTGACTGAACTTCTTCTTTAAATTCTCTCATTTTTATTTCAAGCAGATCTTGCATTAAAATGCAATGCCCCCTTTTCTGACAGTCCACTAACACCCAAAAAACGTCACATAATAAAACATTTTTAGAATAAATTCTTACCTCAGACACTGACTTTTCTCCATTTCTTAAAGGCACTGATGACGTTACTGTGCTTATTTTGACATCCCAGCAAAATTTAGTGCTCAGGATCCCACAAGAAAATGCTGCTGTGCTGTTCTGGATAGCATTATTACAAAATTCGGGGCACCCAGCTTTCTCAGGAGGCAGCAGTCAGGTACAGTAACTTCACTGTAGCCTCTATTAAGTGGAAGAAAGCCAAAGCCAAAGGTACTGTATACACATACAATATAAATAGAATAATAGAAGTAAAACCATAGTCAGGCATGACAGATAGTTTACATAAGGTCATGATTCATGTCCCCAAGATCAAGTATTCTTGTAGTGTACTGCACTTTTCATTTAAAGTGACATTAACTCAGAAGTTAAATCTTAAAAATGCATTCAAGTTCCTTAACTATCAACAAAAATGTATCTTATTTGTGTATCACTCAGCTGTAGATCCTCAAATCATCTCTGAATGCACACTGACACTGGATTACAGTATCATGTTTAGTTAGCTAATTTGTATTTAGATTGTAGTCTATCATGGGAGTGAGCTTGGAGCGGTGGCTACTTTACAACACATACAGGGACCATGGGGAACAAATGTAGCCCCCCTCCAGAAGGAAGCATAATGTCAGCACTAATTCAGAGATGATTTGAGGATCTACGGCCAAGTGATGCACAAATATGATACATGTTTGTTCATAGTTAAGGTACTCGAATGCGCTTCTAAGATTTAACTCCTTTAGTGTCACTTTGTATACACCCAGATTTTTTACTCAAGTTCAGATGTTACAATTCCTTTCAGTGTAAGCACTTTCATGTATACTTTGTGGTGGCCTTGTATGTAGAACTGTTATCTTACACAAGTGTCACATTGATTTTCACCTATTTTAAAATAGTGGTGGTTCAGTTTTGTACAGTTCCCATTTTCTTTCTTAATGTAGATTTTTTTGGTGGGGCATTTTGTGCATAATATCTTGTGTACAACATTTGATAATGCACATCAGTGTTCAATTCACAAAAACAAATATTATATTGGTGTGACATCATTATCTTTCTGCATTAAAATAATACACTCACTGGCCACTTTATTAGGTACACCTTGCTAGTACTGGGTTGGGCCCCTTTTGTCTTCAGAACTGCTTTAATTCTTCATGGCATTGATTCAACAAAGTGATGGAAACATTCCTTAGAGAGTTTGGTCCATACTGACATGATAGCATCACACAGTCGCTGCAGATTTGTCAGCTGCACATTCATCATGTGAAGCTCCACCAGCTGGAACCGTTGATACAAGGCAGGATGGATCCATGCTTTCATGCTGTTTATATCAAATTCTGACCCGACCATCTCAATGTCGCAACAGAAATCGAGACTCATCAGACCAGGCAATGTTTTTCCAAACTTCTATTTTACAATTTTGGTGAGCCCTTGCAAACTGTAGTCTCAGTTTCCTGTTCTTAGCTGAAAGAAATGGCACTCCGTTTAATCTTCTGCGGCTGTAGTCCATCTCCTTCAAGGTTCAATGTGTTGTGTGTTCAGAGACGGTACTCTGCATACCTTGGATGTAAAGAGTGGTTATTTGAGTTACTGTTGCCTTTCAATCAGCTTGAAGCAGTCTGGCCATTCTCCTCTGACCTCTGGCATCAACAAGGTATTCTTGCTCAGAGAGCTGCCACTCACTGGATATTTTCTCTTTTTCAGACCATTCTCTGTAAACCCGAGAGATGGTTGTGTATGCAAATCCCAGTAGATCAGAAGTTGCTGAAATACTCAAACCAGCCTGTCTGGCACCAACAACCATGCCATGTTCAAAGTCACTTAAATTACCTTTCTTCCCCATTCTGATGCTCGGTTTGAATTTCAGCAGACCATCTTGACCATGTCTACATGCCTAAATGTATTGAGTTACTGTCATGTGATTGGCTGATGAGCAGTTGAAGAGGTGTACCTAATAAAGCGGCCAGTGAGTGTATTTAACTACTGAAAGCCTCTACTGACCATAATGAGTTGT
This sequence comes from Nanorana parkeri, assembly GCF_000935625.1. NCBI lineage: Eukaryota > Metazoa > Chordata > Amphibia > Anura > Dicroglossidae > Nanorana > Nanorana parkeri. Next base: position 297,889 of record NW_017306624.1, on the reverse strand, counting down.
TTATTTTATCACTACCTTTTCCTGCACTCCTCAATAGACACTAGACAGAAACTCGCTGTTACCACAAGTCGTGTTAGTGATATTTTTTACCTAACTATCCTTGTGTATAGACTTTTACATACAAATTACCACAAACATTGATAATATAACACACATCCAGAAATCATAGCAGATTGGAGATATCAAAACTTTATTTTGTTGAAAAATATCAATTTGAATGCATAGGAGTAAAAATACCAATAGCTTTACGCCTTTGTGAACTTTTGATCTTGCTCATTTGTCCTGATCTGCTTTATGAAAATATGTGCCGTATATTAAAACCTAGACCTGTCCTACAACTTGTATTTTTGAAATATTTCTTATCTGAGAAAAAGCAATTAATGCATGTCCAATTTTGTACAGATACATATTTCATAGTACAGGATATAAAGTATTGAACCGAGATTTATTTCAGCATATTTCTCTTCAAATCCAAAGGCCTTTTTGTTACCAGAAAATTCTCAACATACGAAATATGGCTGCTTGCCATTGCTAGATATAATTTTCATCTAATTGGCGCCACAGGGAACATTGTAGATGCTGAAAGGCTTACAAGAGTCTTATATTTTGCCTCAAAACTGGCAAGTCAGTAAGGATGTGTGAGCTTATTAGAGTCAGATGCAATACTACCTAGAAATGTGGCACAGTCTAAAAGAAATAAATTTGCCTTTAAAATGGTCATACTCGTGAAAAGAAATTGGTATTATCACTTTTCCATAGGTAGTTATGCTCTGCTGGTTAGCTATGATTTAGGGATTAGAAATATTCAACACAATTCTCTTATCCATGTTTAGTTATATGGCAACAAAAACACATGGCCTGGTATCACCTGACGGTAGCTCAAATGTCTTTGTATTCCATCCAGGGCCACATTTAAAGGTAATGATTAAAAGGGAGGACCTAATGACCCCACAGCGTACCGTTTCAAGCCTACTCTGAATTTATTGTGTGTTGCATGAAAGGCATACTCAGAAAGGTGCTGCAAAACAAAGCAAGAGATTCAGGAAGCAAAATATTTTTTATATATATTCATGTAAAGCCTCTTGTAGTACTATCTTGGCATCTTGCCAGAAAAAGGAGAAAGGTCTCACTGCTTCACAGCTAATTGTGCTGAAATAAATAGAGTCTTATACTAGTTTCTGATCTTTTTTAGGTCAAAAAGCTGCAGGTGCAGTGGCACAGGACACCTCAGTCAGTTATGTTAGCAAAAAAGCAATTAAAGCTAAAAATAATATGACCATGTACAGTATTTATAGGCTCTACAAATTTACTGCAGATTATTTATTTTGGTCATTGCAGGTTTTAGGGACCCAAGGGCAGGGCCTGCAGTCCACATTGTTATGGTGCCCAAGTCATCATAGTAAAAAAATGAGCCAATTCGTAAGGCCTCCAATATTTTATTTGTAATATCTTGCTTGATTATGTCTAAATAAAACTGAGAATGTGTCTCGGTGGTGGCTGAATTGTAAACGAATCAACAACTAAAATTAAATTGAACTTGTGAGGATAGAAATATGAAAGCTGCCAATGCCGGCCTCTTACTCTAAAAATTCTGGTTGCTTGGCTGTCCTGTTAATCCGCTTGTTTCATTACTTTAAAGTTAAACAATATGCCTCATCTGCCACATAGGCTTTTTACTTTCCTGTTAACAGTCTCCTTTTTGTGTGTAAATGTACAGGTAAGTGTACAATCCAAGCACCTGCCAGGTGCCGGGATGAAAAAACATGCACAGGACATCATCCTAGCATGGGGAATCAAGATGGCCAAAGATGCCAAATGCAGAAGAAGCTTTAAGCTGACCTGGAACAAGTATGGGGATGAGGAGTTTTGACTTTGCTCTGAGTTCAGTAGTTGCACACTTGCTCCAGATCAGTGAAGCAGGAAACACTGAAACCATAGAAATCCAGGCAGCAAGCATTTTGCAAAGATGGACAACAATTACAGCCTCCAAATCTCTCCAAATGTAGCTTTTTGTTTAAAGTGAACCTGAAACAAAAGCACTTCAAAACATGCCCTCATTTATCTCTGCATCTATAAGCATCTGGGAGAAATTTGATTTCCAAGTTAACTAAAATCTCAACTATTTTTATATTACAAACTATTAGAAACCATTTAAGAGCCAACTATTAGGAATATGTAAATACTGCAGTTTAATGTCCATAGTTTGAGTACAGGTGCACTTTAAAGGTGAACTTCAGACAAAAAGCTAAATACACATTAAATGCATACTGTATAAGAGAGCTGTTTTACCTGCAAAGGATTTGTATTCCTGCCTATCCAGTCTTGAGGTTTAAACATATTTGCCATACAGCACAGTCTTGTTTGGCAGAGCAGGGGAATTGATTTTTTTTGCTGCAGTTAATTAACACTTATAGGTATTCTATGTTCTCCAGTCTGTGACTATGCAGTGAAAGGAGAAGTGGCATTCAGATGAGCTAATTTCCCTGTTACTCCTCCTATAAGCATGTCCCTTGCACTGCAGCAAATGATTAACTGCTTGTTCTGCTTCTCAGTCTTAAAACTGAGTTCTGCTGTACAAGGACTGCAAGAGGCTGATACAAAGTCAGTTTAATATACTTACACCGTTTGCATTTAAAATGTGTTTATTGCTGCATCAACAAACACATTGTCTATTGATTTTTGTCTTCTATATCTATTTGGAGTTCATCTTTAAGAGAGTTGCTAGGAATAAAAGATTTGCCTTCAAATATATACATATCTATATATATCTATATATATATATATAGATATATATACACAGTATATACACACACATACTCACTCATTGGTCCACTTGAAAAACTAAGCAAACTTATGAATGTAGATCCTATATGTAATCCCTGAACCAGGATCTTGTCTTGTGTTAGTACACCAAAAAATAAATTACTAGAAAGCCTTAGCCACATGATATACTATAAGCACTGGCCCTTTCTGCATTTAAATGTGCATTTGCATAATACATCATTCCTTTTTGAAAATATATTTAATGATGTATTAACAAACACGGAGCTGTATTAATTTTCATCTTCTGTAGTTATCTGGAAATCAACTTTAGGAAAATTGCCGGAGACAAAAGAATTGCCATCAAACATGTATATACATTGTTAAAGGTCCACTTTAACAAATATGTAAAAACCTATGAATGCAGACCCTATATGTAATCCCTGAACTGGGATCTAGTCCTGTATTAGTACAGTATGAATGCATATATTTGTATGCAAATCAAGCACCAAATAATTTATGACTAGAAAGCTGTAGCCAAGTGTTATATTTCAAGCACTAGCCCTTTCTGCATTTAAATGTGGATTTGCATAATACTTTATTCTTATTTGAATTTTGCACTTTATCAACTTTGTTGGAAGACATTCAAATTTACACCCTCTGCCTGCTGCAATTAAGTCTTGCAGTGTTAGCAGAGATAAGTGTCTATAGCTGGAAGTACTGCATTAATTGTAAAACACAAACAATGATTAGTTAATTAGTTTGTCGTTTGAACTCTAAAAGTCTAGACATATCAAAAAAGAAAAAAAAAAAAATCAGCCGATTTCTAGAACCATTCCTATCCACAGGATGTCACCGTTGTACAGTTTCCCCACATAAAGGTAATTTCAAGCTACATTATTCCTGCTGTTGTCACTCCCTAGGGTTTTAGGGTGTCATGCATCAACTTTACTCGTAACATCTCTTTCTTTTACTGACATGAAAATAATTATTGAGACTTTTCAAGTCTTGTACGAATTCTCTTGTGGCGTTAAAAAAAAATCTTTCACGTTTAAATGTAGATAATTAACTATACTCGGTGACAGGCTAATTTAGGATCAGTGCTTGGTTTAATTTCCTCCCAGATACTGCTGTTAACTGATTTCTTTAATACTGGCACAGTGCAGGACACACATGTATAAAATGGAACTCCAGTTTTTGAGAAAAACAATCCTCTCTAGGTCAACTATATATATTGCATGGATTTTTTGCAACATTATTGCAGATTCTTATCTACTTATTTTCTGTAGATATTGAGAGAGACTATTTTAGTGTACTGGCCGAAAGCATGTGCTAAGTGAAAGAGACAGCATTGGCATATATGAAACCAAAGGTGACACTTTTACTGCAGTAAACTGAAGGGCACTGCATGGGATTTCTGATAGTTTACCATAAACTCTTTGTGGGCTCCTTTGGAAAAGCACTGAGCTACCTGTTGAGTAGGGGGGTGAGAATTGTGTGAAGTCCTGATTTTTTTTGGGTGGTAATAGGGAAAAATAAATGGTTGTAGATCATAATGGAATGGTAATTTCCAAGTGGCTTGTGTAGTGATTATATGTATTTTTTTTTTCAAAACCAGAGAGGTCTTAAAAAAATCCTCACTAACCAACTACAATGGCCTCTGCCCATATGTAAAGCTATTTTTGCGCAGCCAGTTCTGGGGTCTGCTAGTGTCTTCACATGACCTCTTTACTGGGAAAGTAAGACTTACAGGGTTATTCACAAAAGGGTGAAGAGTTTGGAGAAGGCAGGAGAAGTAAACAATCTAGGACAACATAGCTGAACTGGAAAAATATTCTGCAATTCAGCTCACTTTTCAGTTGAGCTATGTTGTCCTAGATTGTTCACTTCTCCTGCCTTCTCTGAACTCTTCACCCTTTTGTGAATGACCTGGTTACTATTTGTGAGTTGGCACACATTTCGACATGTCTCAAACGTCTGGTCTTCACATGCTGTCTAACTGCCTGTCTCACCTAATACCTCTGCATGTAATTATGACAGCCATATGGACAAACGTATATGGACACCTCACCATTATTGTGCTTAATGGACGTCCGATTCCAAAACCATGCACATTAATATGGCATTCCCCTCCCCCCGCCCAGGATATTATGAGTATATGGGCTGAAGCACTTGCTCTCTGTAGTGAATTAAATGCAGTTAAACCCAAACAGAAAAAAATTAAATTATTAATAATAATTAATAATAATGAATTAATAATGAATTAACATTTTGCAGCTCACTGGTCCTTAGATATGGTGGCTGAATTAGTTTTCTTTGTTTCAAGTTTGTGTTTCCACCAGCAACACACTGCTAGTCCTTGGATGCAACCTCCTGTGCTGCCATCATCTGATGTGAGTGGAAAAATCATCCATTCATCTGATGCTGCAAAGCTGTGGAGGGAGCTTAAAATGTACAATTCCAAACTTTTAACAGCATGTAATTGTTAAATGTACACTCAAAAATGGCCATTTATCATCAGCCAGAAGCATGAAGGTCATATTATTCACTACAGATTTTCTTTTACTGATCTTGGAATTTAGTCTAATTAAGTAATTATAGATTTGGCTGGATAATATTAATCAATGTAAGCAAAGCACAGTTGTACCACACTTGTACTGTAATATACTGTGATCATGTTATTGTAATTTTTATGTGAGTTACGCTAATGAATTATTATTTCTGATTGTATTTTATCTCATGTTCTTTCCAAAATAGCTTTTGAACCATTATTTAATCCTTGATTGCGTTTGATTGCGTTTCTAGATTAAATGTAATGTTCTTATCGCTAGAATTATTGTGTTGAATTTACCAGTCTAAAAAATAATTTCCCCAATGATAGCTTCAAGAGGCTGCAGGATGTTGATAACAGTATCTGTGTGATATAATCAGATTAATGCTCACACCAGTACCACAGACACTTTATTAACACATGCCATGTTCACTCATAATGGTGGTAATAATTTAAAGCCTAAGAAACTATAAAAGTCAGGATAAGTGAGGAAAGCTCAGGACAAGATTTCAGTATTTGTCAAATTATTTATCTTTTTTTAATTGACCCATAAAGTATTAGTTATTTAGCATTGAACATGCCAAATATGGAATAAACTAATACTAGCAGACTACTTCAATATATAATTATATATGTATATCCATTGGTGGAGACTTCTATGAATTGTTTGTACCGGTGTATTCAAATTTTTTATATATAAGGAATTTGATTGCATTATATATTGTTTGATTTACTGTTGATATTTATTACACAGTCGCTTTATTACCCATTTCACTGGGGCACCATATATCATCATATGTATGGATTATGATTGGACTTCATATTGGTTGATTAATTGTAGATAATCAATACGTATTTTGCACAGTCACTCTATGATATATTACACGGTTGTGAGTTTATACAGACCTGCCACTGATTATATATTTTAGCGAGGCACGTTTAGTCATCAGATTCAGATCAGGATCAAAATACAGTATAACAACAACAATCTGTAGATTAATGTGATCAGGCACAGTTGTTCTAGCCATGAAAACTTAATCCACATTCCCACTGAGAGCTAGGATCACACACCTGTGCACATTTCTAGTTCTGAGACCAAGCAGTCATCGACAAATGATTAGGAACTAATAAACATGGCTCCATTCATGTCATCATCATGACGGACAAATTATTACAGACAAACTCCCCCAACCTAGAGATGGCACTGGGGCTCTATCTATGCACTTACATTCACAGAGAAAAGAACACAGTGTTACAAATAATTACATGTATACAATGTATAAAAAAAAAAGAATTTTAACATTTTTGATCAAAAGCTATTTTGTGTAAAATAACCCCCAAATGTTTCTTTTTTTAATATTTTTGTTCACTTGTCAGCTTATAATAAATAGCCCTGAGCTGGACATTTATTAATACAGTGTACCAAATGAAAACTTTATATGTCCTTCTTACAATGCCACCATGACTACCTGTACCCACAGCGTACTGATGCATTGGTGGTGCCGATGTCATAAATTCAGCATCACTCTCTCCATCATTTGGCACTACCCACTTCTGGAAAATGATTTCATCACAGACATGGCCAAAAGACAACTTAAGGATGTAAGTTTCAAAACTGTAAATATAAAATACATGCTGGGGATTTCCTGTGGGGAGTGATTGGCAGTCATGAGGAGAAGAAAGTTTTGGCTTTAACCTTGGCTTTAATTACATCTTTACATGAACAGTTTAAGCGTAATAAGTATAATACATTATTTGCAGTTAACATAAATGTTCTCAAGCACTATTGGAGAAAGACAATTAACCTGACTTGGACTTAGGCAGGCCTAGGCTCAATGTTTAGGATCTCCTGTTCAGATGCAGCATGAAGTAAAGGTACGTCTGAACTGCAGGTAAAGCAGTTCAAATACAACATTTGCCTCAAATACCCGTTGGCATGAACCCTATAGAAGAGACGTCTAGGACAGCTTTGTATGTAAAAAAAAAAAAGACAAACATCGTCAGATATAAAGAACAGCAAGATCTGCTTTTCTCTTCTGTTTAATGTTTTGTCAGACTTAAAAAAGGTAGAGAATGTCTTTAGACAAATAATACAGTGCTCTGTGCTGTCATATTGCAACAGAGTAACTTGCCACCCTCCGAGAATGGGATCTGGCGCCGCCCTCTCCCATGATGTCCCACCGCTCCTCCTCCCTTCAGCTGACTGTCAGCTTAAAGAGCGAGATTTGAAGTTGCTCATTGTCCTGGTAATGTTGTGGATGCTCAGCAATCTCTCCACGTTGTCAGACTGCTCTCCATGCTGAAGAGACTTCCACACACCTGTGCCTTGCCACATACCTGTGCCCATCTTGCAGCCTCTGTGGTTGTACTCTGCATCCTGACTTACAGCCACTGTGTGTAAAACCTGCTTTCCAAGCCGGCAGCACTGTAATTATAGCCTGCCATCCTGGACTTCCACTCTGGATTAACCACTTGTTACTGGACTCACTGATTCCAGGGAATCACCTCCAGTGATTACTTACCACAATGATTTTTGCACTGATTTGATCCAAAATACAAATGGGATGCATATGCCAAGAAGTCACCCTTATCTTTTCTCTTGCTATTGCACAGAAGTTAGCCCCAATTGTTAGAATTTGCTTGCAAATGTCGAGCCATAAATGCCCAACTTAAGATTTAAGCAGTACTACAACCTCCAATTAAAGAAACGAACATGTACTGCAGCACTTAATTATAAGTGCATCTGCAAAATAATTGGGCAGCAACATAACAAATAACACTCAACATGGATACATTTAAAAATGAACTGATCTCTGGAAGTAATGCACCTCAAACACAGGCAAACAGCAAGCAAATAACTAGACACCAGTATTACCTCTGGTATCCCTGCAACTGATCCTTCAGGGGTGAGACTTGCCACTATCATGTAGGGCTGTCATTCAGGCAGCGGGTGGATTCAGACAATATTAAGAGGATCCATCAAAGCCGCAGTGCTGCTCTGTGCAGTCAGCATATATTGGGCAATAGCTTGCCTTATGTTGAGTTTTGGGTCATAGGAGGACATTAGTATATATCCTCCTGTGACCCTAAAGAGAATTATGGCCAAAAAAAGTTGGGGCCATAGTTTCTTTCAACACCTATAATATACAGTATGACTAAAGAGCACTGTAACAAAAATATTACTCCATTGAAAAAAGCTAATTTTTCCAACCATTTTTCAAGCAAGAGTTGTAGGAAGTTTACACCTTTGTATTGTCACATCAATTCCCTAAATACACTGAGTGGTCAGATTATTATGACCACCTGACGTTCGTAGGCAAATTAGCTATAATTAGCTATAATTTCACGCTGAAGTTGCTAGAGGGCCAGACCATTATAAATAGGGAAGCAGGTTGTTTACCACGACAGTAGAAGTGATTTTTTTCTGAAGATATGGGTAAACAACGCGATTTAACAGCCTTTGAACGTGGGATGATTGTTGGCGCTCGGAGCCATGGAGCGAGTATCAGAAAAACAGCAGAATTTGTTAAATGTTCAGGAGCAGCTGTTGTTAAAGTGTTTAAAGACTGGACTGTCAGCCGAAAATCTGGGTCTGAACGTGCGAATTGTGGCCGTCAGCGACTAGTCAATGTTAGGGCAGAACGGAGAGTGGCAAGACTGGTACAAGACAACAGAAGGGCAACAGTGGAGTGTCAGATTCCTCGCATCACCTTTCAACATCTCGTGGAGTCACGAGGCGGCCCAACGAAGTCATCTCGTGGAGTCATCTCATGGCCCAACGAAGTACTGATGGGGTGGTCATAATAATCTGGCCACTCAGTGTTCTATTCCCTATAGAGTTTACCACCTATACATCTAAGGCAAATCCAGATTATGTTTATTTATAGAATCATTATTTAAAATGATAGATTGTATACATGTTGAAAAATGTTGATGTTTCAGAATGTTCTAGGAGATTTGCATCTCAAAAAATTATAAACTCACATTTCAATGCTAGATATATTACTGTATATACGTGGTCTGTGTATGAATAAATCACACTAAATATTTTGTCTCAAAGTGATCGTTGTAACACATTATAAAGCAAGATAATCTGTCAGTAAGAGTTTGGAGAAACTGTGTAGGAAGAAACACAAAACAATAATCTGAGTAGAAATACAATGTGATTTATAAAAGCCTGACAATGGCGATACATTTCAAACTAAGGACAATACCAGACAGATATGATAATCAAAGTAGCAAAGAGCAACTTACCTTGACATTGTAATTTTATTGTGACACAACCATGGAGTCAAGTTAATAAAATGCTATTGCAATAATTCAGTGTGTTCCTTAAATTGTCAAACTGCCCTACAATATTGTAGCCCTGGGTTTAATTTACACCAAGGGCGCATCTACTCACATATCCTGCAACCCTGTCATACACAGAGGTAAAGATCAAGAGAGAATACTTTTCCTCAATGACTCTATGTTCTCTGCTACAGAAAAAAAATATTTTTTTTCTTTACATTTCCTCCAAAATGTGATCTAAGTATGCGGAAATTGTTTGCTATATAATTACCAAGGATTTTAGCATAATTGTGTAGTACAGACCAATACACTCATAACACCGGATCATTGTCATTGTAAGAGATACTTCAAGTCAGGTGTTCTTGTTCAATCTACTTCATTTTTTTTTGGATGCAGCAATGATAAATGACATTATCGGATTGCACACTTTTTGTACAACCTCCTTTAGATAATCAACAAGAGTCAACCATTTTTTTTACTTTTGGGGAGTCTGGGTAAAATTTTAAAATGTCTTTTAGGTTTTTCCTTCTGTGTGTGACTGTGACTTATGTTTTTGTAAATAATATCACAGTAGATAGATTGTGATATAAATAAAGTATGTCCTCTTCACATGGCAGAATTACATCTGGATTGCATTCAAGTAAAAGGTGTTTTAATTAGCTGCTAAAACAAGAAACGTAGCCTGTTGCAGATTGCTTCTAATATATCAACAGTGTGATGTTGAGCAGCAAAGCGTAAGTAACTTGGAATATTCAATTGTTTAGGCAATGTTTGTCATGGAGACAACAAAGAGAAAACAAGAAAATTAAATTAATAACTTCAAGACAAAACGCAATACAAAATTGTTGGCAGAGGTCTGCATACAAAAAAGCAGTAGTCTCAAATATAAAAGTCATTATATTCGTTGCGATACATTTCTTTGCCTGAATTTATATTGCATGTTGAAACAGCCACAAAAACAAATTACTGATTGTTTCAGGAATCGAATTATGTTAACCATTTGCAGTGCAGTTTGTTAGTCAGATGAATTTTTTATTTGAAAAAGCTTTTAGGGTTTATTAAAATGTTGAACAACTCTTACAAGGAGCCTGTACTGAGATCAATATGAAGGCTGCATTTGCCGACTTCCCTCTGAAAATGCTTGTTTCTTGACTGTCTCTGAACTCAGCACTTTGTTACTCACTGACCTACAGCAATTATGAAGCCAGTGTAGTAGTGCTCACCCCAAAGGAGCTGCTGGGATAGTTAGGGCTCTCCTATCTGTTTAGCAGCCATCTGCCTTTTTCCTCGGCTCCAGCAACACTGACACTTCTAGGATAGAATAGGCTCGAATCGTAGGGTCTTTTTTACTATTTATTGCTTAGTAATAACTTGGGAGAGAGGGTTGGGTTTGCAGGATATCCAAAGAACAAAATTGGAGGATATTGTCTTCACTAATAGCAACAGCAATAGCAACGGGTCCTATGGTACCAATAGCAACAGGTCCTTTGGTACCATAGGGTACCAAAAATAGTTTATTGCAACAGAGAGCAGTTATGAACAGTCTATGACTCGGTGACCAGTCACAGTACTTGTAGTGCACCAACTGACTTCTTCTCTTCTGTATAATACCTGAGTCTAGGGCAAGGAATCTCTTACAGGTTTCAGACTGCAGCTCTCACCAGCTCCTCTCACACTTCTCACAGCAGAACCTTCCTCTCTCCCAGCTTCCATCACATGCTGAGGCCTAGGTCAGACATCCTGCAACACACAGACCCCCTCCAAGGGAGAAGCCCCAGGGGGGAGAGAGTTCTGGAAAGGTGCTCCCAAATATTTATCACCTTTCCCTAGCCATACCTCTGAGTGAGCCTTGCTCAAAAATTGGTCAGAGTCAGATGCATATTCATATCTCATAATTGATCTTGTATGCTGGAGCACCAACCCAGCAACAAAGGAAATCAATAAATCCACCAGACTTAGGGAAAACCTGCAGAACTCTGAATAATCAACATCCAGACTGACTACAGTCCAGAAATAAACACTAGAAGGGTTATTCATAAAGCTGCCAAGGGCAGCCGATTGAAAAGCCCACCCGAAGTGAAGTGAGCCGAACGCTGTTCAACTATTCACTTTAGGCTTGTACAGCTGATTTCAGCCATACATCGGCTGAAATCAACCGTACATTGGGTTGCTTCGGCTGGCTTCGGTTCAGTCGAACATGCTCAGCATGTTCGCCTGTGCCAAAGTGCAGAAGGAGTTCGACTGTGCCAATCCAACATCTGGATCGGATGAGCTGAAGCTCCGACAGCTCACTAGCTGCCATTCACCCCAATTCACATAGGGGCCAAACGGCAATGAGTGAATAGCCAAATGCTGCTGAGCTTTGATAAAAAACTGAAGCATACTGGGAGCGGGAGGGGTTAAACCAAGCTCATCACTTTTTGGTTTGCCAGTGTCCAAATCCCCCTTTAGGTGGTAGTTTAACCCAAATGTAGATTAATCCTGTGTCCCTCAATGAACTCCAAGAAAAGTATTTTGAAGTACAAAAATTCTATTTTATGTCACTATGATCTTTGCTATTTACATTGCATGAAATGTGCAAAAGTTGCTGAACACAGTATGGCTTTAAGTGCTCGGTATAAAAACATTTAAACTTGGTAAACTTTTTTCAACCTCACACTGTGTACTGTAATAGAGTTCACATGTAAATGAAAACAGACTGTCAGTTTATTTAACACTAATCAGCTTTAACATGGATTATTACTGTTTATGCAAAACAATTACCTATGCTTTCCAAGGTAAAACAGTATGTTGTAATAACAGAATATGTTGTACATTTTGTGTGAACAATATCCCCAGAAGAGGGTAGTTAGTTCAGCTGAGAAAGATATTACTTACTTATTTCATGTTTGCTACTGGACTGAGCTAACTACTACATAATTAGGCTTTGTAAGTTTAATTTAAACTCACTGAGCGTATCATTGCAGTTAAGCTCTCAATTTTAAAGTCACATAGCAGCATCGACTTAATAACTTTCACAGTGGATACCCTTGCATTAGCACTGGCAATGGCTACATATTTTAGAGCCTGTTGTTCATGAAATTTGTAAAGTTTTAAGGGATTTAATTTAACTGTGATAGACAAAATCCGGAGCTGTCTACAAGAATATTCACATTATACAATTTCTGGCTTAAATAAAGCTAAACCCCAAGCAAATAGAAAAAAAACACAGTTGAAATGCACTGTTGTGAACTAGATTTCCTTCCAGAGGTTTTGTTTGTTAATCGAACCAGCCAGTCTTGAAATGCAGGTATCCCTGCGTGAGCTCAGGGAGGATAGAAACCTCCCATGGAGCAGGAGGGCAAAAGCTCGCTTGATCTTGATTTTCAGTATGAATACAGACCGTAAAATCGGGGCCTCACGATGCTTCTGACTTTTTGGGTTTTAAGCAGGAGGTGTCAGAAAAGTTACCACAGGGATAACTGGCTTGTGGCAGCCAAGCGTTCATAACGATGTCACTTTTGATCCTTCGATGTCGGCTCTTCCTATCATTGTGAAGCAAAATTCACCAATAATTCACCTCCCTTGTTCTCCAGTTCTATAAATATGTTCACGGCGTTTAGATTAAAGTAGTAATAACCACTTCCTGGCCGGCCAGGAGCTCTCTAGATCTGAGCGGGCGTCTTTAGCTTCATCAGCTTCTTTAAAAGTAACCCTGCCGCTCCGTGTAAACAGTGAGAGGGGAGAGCAGTCTTCCCCTCTCAGATGCCTCAGGAGTTCCAGCACAGTGCTGTGCTAGAACTCCTTTATTGGAGGTGACAGGGTCAATAAAGAGAACCTGTCACCTCCAAATGCTCTTGCACAGGGACTTGTTAGCTCCTGTGTGATAGCAATAAAGTTAAGTAAAACATTGTAAACATTGTAAAAAATTGATACAAAATAAATAAAATAAAAAAATAAAAGGAAATAATAATTAAAGGAGGGGAGGGGGGCGCATTGCGGAACCTGGCCTTGGGGCAGCAGAGAGAGTAAATACGGCCCTGGGTACACTTCCAAACCCATTAGATTGGTGTGTAGGGAACTAGTCTCAAGACAGAGGCAAACTCGCAGTCTCTTCAACAAAATTGCCAACTTTTATTCTAGACATATAAACATAAAGGTTAAATGCATCCAGCCATAAAGAAATTGTCATAAACAAAATAAAGTTCTTCTCAACTGAGCTGTACTGGGTCTGTGTAGAAGTCCTTTGTGTTAGATCAGTTTCCTCTCAGGGTACAGTCACAGTTTATCAAATGATTCCTGTCCTGCTGACAGATTTGGCTCCAAACAAAAGCTTACTGCATTCAGCACAGTGAGGGGATTTTATCAAAACTGGAGCAGACAAAATCTGGAGCAGCTGTGCATGGCAACCAATCAGCTCCTCTCTTCAGTTTATTCTGTTGAAATTTGAAAATGAAAGAGAGAAACTGATTGGTTGCCATGCACAACTATTCCAGTTTTTGTCTGCTCCAGTTTTGATAAATTACCTTCACTGCCTCTCCTTCCGCTGAGACATACACACCACACTCAGCTCGGTCCAGCTGTCCTAATCAGAACCTGTGCAATAAACAATAAACTATGGTCCTCCACGGAATTAGGAGTTCAGCCCCCTGGCTAGGTGGGCAGTGAGTTCAGCCCACCCAGCGCTCTATCAGACTCCTAGTAAAATTAGAATAGGTTTTACCAACACAGGGTGATGAACATCTTTACCTCCAGGCATTACCTTAGCTCATACATCTAAAAATCCATGGAGGGACATATCTTCCATCAATCACTTCCATCAGGTGTTACACTGCAGTGAGTGGAGTCTGGCCTGCCCCTTCTGCTCTCTCCCCCATTCACAGAGCTCCTATTACTATTATCTCACAACACACTGAGTTCTGTGGGTGCAAGTATTGATTCTCCATTCACAGAACTCGATGCATTGTGGGATAATTTTTCAGTTTTTACGTTGCACTGTCAGCGGTATGGGATCGCTCAGTTCTTGTTCAATGAAGCCAACATGTGACAGCTTCAGTCTCACACATTGGCTCTAAATATGTGGATGAGTGAATTTTACTCTCTCCAAAATTTTCCTGTAATTGTCTGGTGAGACATTAGTTACAATGTAGAACAAAGTAAGTGCATAAGAGAAAACATTTACAAAGAGAAACCTGTACTGCAGTAGTAGTGTCCAAAAAACGATTTTTTTTACATGTAACAAAAACAGCAGTATTACTTCTAAAAAAAACTGCAGTCATTTTTTGTAAGGGGTTACATTTGGCTTTTGATAAACATTTGATAAAGATGAATAGAATTAGATCTGTTAAAAATAATTTCTAAAAATTGGTTGTTGCTTGTGCAATTTGCACTTTGTTCTTTGCCCTACTGTATTAGTTCAAATGACCTACTTGCACTCTTTGCTTGAATACCAGTTTGGCTGACTTCTGTGCTGCACTTTGGCCTTGACAACAAGACATGAAATATTTTTTTTATCAATGGTCACCTACGCCATTAACTATATACTGTATGTACTGTATATATAATTGTGTGAAATAATTTTTACTAGACATCTACAATTTACTATATAAAAAAACGTCCCCCTATATTCCTCAAAGAAGGTCACTTTGATAAGCTCACATCTCTGCAATAAATAGAACATGAATAGGTTTTTCATGGTCCATAAATTACACAACACAAAATCCAAACATTAACCACACTAACAAATTAGGCAAAATAAAATTCAAAACAGCTACCTGGAGGGCTAAACATTTATATTATAATGACATTTATGATCAAACACCCTTTGACTATCTCCAGAACTGACATTTACCTTCATGTTTCAAAGACATCCAACATTTACAATATAAAGCTATCTACATATAACAGCATTATAACATGCTGATGCAAATGCTGATGGCAAATCACAAGTTTTTTTACTTATTATAAATGAAAATAATAACCAGTTACACCGAGTAGCATTTGGAGCCTGGCAATCTCCCATAATCTCATATTCCTGATACTTTAATACAACTCTGAGATAGAGGATGCATTCTGTGAGATATATGATATAAATGAAAATAATAACCAGTTACACCGAGTATGATTTGGAGCATGGCAATCTCCCATAATCTTATATTCCTGATACTATAATACAACTCTGAGATAGAGGATGCATTGGTGTATGAGTTAATAAGCATGGAGGAGCTTTGATAACCCAAATTGAACCCCAGATAAAAAAAATTAATTAGGAACAAGATCTGTCTTGGAATAAAAAAAAAAGCAGAAACCATTATGGATTATTGTAACTCTTTTAAATACAATGTGGTAAATGGTGGGCAAAAATTGTTTTATTTTTTTTCTTATGTCAGTGTAAATGAGTAAGTAGAAGTCAAAGGTACAACCTTTCGAATTCAACCATGTTACATTTTTAATGTGCTATTTTTTTTACAGGAAAATAAATATTTTCTTGCTTTGTCTTTTAATTAGATTCAATGGCAAACTAGCTGACTAGCTGCATGAAAAGAGCTCTTCTTCTTTTCTAATTGAGGACTCCAGTCCTTAATGATGTTTTACTATCATGCAGCTAATGCATAGACAGATTTATTTTCTTTGAGAAAATAAACCACAAACCTTTGTTTAAATGTAATAAAAAAAAGAAGTCAAAATAGCCTCATAAACATAAAGGATTTAACTTAAATGTCCATCTTTCTCATTATGGACCTTGCTTTAACTGGGACAGTAATTCTTCATATTGTCAATGATTTTCAATATGCAAGACATTTCTATAAAATAATTCTCTTTTTACATCATCATATTTTTAATGGCTCAAGGTACTGTAGCTACAGACAAATAGAGAACATTTTGCCTGATCTGACTGTATGCATATCTAAAGCCTTCTCTGATGCCCCCTTGATGTTTCTGACCAAGCATGCTTGGATGAAAAATTGGGTGAAGAGTTGGGATGATTTTTCCTGGCCCATCACTATGGGCCCTCCCATAGTGCAACATTCCTTCCCACTCTCCAAAGGGAAAATATTGAAATATGGCATCTGAATTATGCATACATGGCCGGCTGAAATTTACTGTCTGTCTGTGGAAGCCTTTGAGATGTTAACAGACATCAGTTGAATGTTGGATTTGCATTCACAATCTTCCCATCCTACTATATATTTTGGTCCAGCTTCTCTTCTAAAACAGAAAGGCTCTGGTAACATGAATATTCCTTTTAATTTAACTGGGAGGGGAGGTGCATGTGAAAAAAAGTGCTATAATTTGTCTTGGGAAACAGTATTGACTGGAAAAGCTTTTCTAAAAAACGTCATAAAATTGACAAAGAATAAAACTGTCATGTGATATTTAGGGAAATGTTTTCACTTGATATGAAGGCTGAGAAAACACTGATGCACTTAGGCTTTCTTTTCACTCACTTGCAGGATAACAGAGAACTCTAGAGGGCATATTGGTTGCACTGAGGATACAGCATTACAAGAGAGGGGGAGAGCTAGAATTTATTTTAGATTTTATTGCTGTGCTCCCTTTGGGGAGATTTTTTGCTCTTTTTGCCTTTCAACACCCTGTGTGCCAGGAATCAAGTAGTGTTACTGGGACAGGAAGGTGCAAACTACCCAAAGTGAAACAACAACTTAAGATCATAACTCTTCTATGCTCTATCCAGGTTTTGTCCAGAGCTAGGCTTTAAAATCTAACATTGATTTTTACTTAAAATGAAACCACAGCATGCAACAGGAGACTAGGCAATGCCCACCACCAAAAGTGTACTGGATGCAGAAGATATGAATCTTTTGCATCTGACACAATTCCAGATGTGTGTTGCTTGATCTTCTTCATCCAACACACTTCTAGATTGTGTGCATTGCCTGGTCTTTTGCTGCTCACTGTGGTTCAAGCCACTGGTCCCTATAAGCTACCACTGCAATAGACTGCAGCATAGCTCTTGAACAGAGCAAAGAACAATGGCATGGATAATATGAAGTATGAATGCTTTTCTTTGCAGGAAGCACTTTTAAAGAAAACAATTCATCTAGAGAGACAGGGTTGCTTTAAAAATAAAAAAATAAAGGACATTTGGAACCCAGTATGTCCAGCTTTCAAATTACACTTTCTAATATCCACATTCTAATATATTACAGGTAAAACATGTTCTTAGGGGGAGTTAAAGAACAGAATATGTTATTTTGCTAAGCACAATATTTAAGTCTTAATTTACACAAGCTCGCTATCACTTTACTTATGAGATATTTATTGAGTCTAAGTTCTTATGTGAACATCTATTAAAGCATTTGCTTTGCTTTGCACAATATCAAGAAGCATTAGGCTTGCTGTATTGGTCTAGGTTTATCTTACAGCTTTAGTTCTTGGAAATAGATGCCTCCTTGGATACCTCTCATTTCAATATCTCAGTTATGCATGTTAGCATGCTGTTACATGTCCATACGAGCCCTAACACACAAGACAATCAAAGCAGTGATTGTATCTACTAAAAACATCTCTTTATGTTCTATTAATTAAGCTCCACAAATAGACATTTTTATGAGTTAGACATTTTTACTATATTACTGTATTGTGTAGTGCATTATATATATATATATATATATACACATACAGTTGTGTGAAAAAGTGTTGGCCCCCTTCCTGATTTTTCATTGTTTCGCATGTTTGTCACACTTTAATGTTTCAGATCATCAAACAAATGTAAATATTAGTCAAAGATAACACAAGTAAACACAACATGCAGTTTTTAAAGGAATGTTTTTATTATTAAGGGAAAACTAAATACAAACCGACATGGCCCTGTGTGAAAAAGTGTTTGCCCCCTAAACCTAATAAGCAGCAAGAATTGCAATCAAGCGTTTGCGATAACTTGCAATGAGTCTGTTGCAGCGCTGTGCAGGAATTTTGGTCCACTCATCTTTGCAGAATTGTTGTAATTCAGCCACATTGGAAGGTTTTCGAGCATGAACCGCCTTTTTAAGGTCATGCCGCAGCATCTCAATAGGATTCAGGTCAGGACTTTTTTTATAAATATATTTATTACGTTTTTCATACAAAAGTCTACATTTCATACATTATACATGACTAACTAGACAATTAACATCAAGACGCAAACCAACATAATCTCATGAACACCAACACTAAAACAAAACATGACACAATATTGATTTAAATTCTTCTAGCCTCCATATTTTTCCCCATATTCATAGCCAAATCTGTATCTGTATAGTGCTGTTTTTTTTTCTGTTTTTTTTTTCCTTTGTCTCTCTCCTTTCCCCTTCTTAATGTAAACTGAAATGTTATTTCAGTTTACTTTTATAGTTTACTACCTTTTATATTTAATTTTAGTTTTTCAGGTCTTTACCATCAATGTGCTAGTGTTTATCATAACTCACTGCTTTACAAGCCCTATATTCTGTGTGCCCCCCATGTTGTGACCTAGTACACACAAAAAAAATATAAAAAAAAAATAAAAAAAAAAAATAAACGTCTTATGTTAATCAGAATGTGATAATGTGTATCTTTGTATAAATTATTATAAATTGAGTTCAGTGGTTTAGTGTCAAGGGTTAATCACTGCTCTATAAACCTAATATTCTGTGCATCTCTCATCCTATATCATTTCATAGTGAAGTGGTATTCATCTATATAAAGAGTATTGTTAAATATATATTGTTATATCATTATTTCTTATCAAAATAACCCTAGCATCAAAATAAATCATATAAATAGTGCTACTCAATACATCCTACCCTTCCCCCCCTTTTATCCTTCCCCCCCCCCCCCCCCCCATACGTGCTTAATTTTTTGGGTTATGCCCTATTATACATACAAAAAGCTATTCCAGGTTAGTTAGAACTTTAGAAAAATATAAGAGGTTATTTTCTTTTAGCTCCTAATTACAAAAAATAAACACACTATGGCATCCTATTCTAACCTGTCGTTGTTCTCATCTTTTTATATAATCAGATTATGGAATCATCCCGTAGGGTACAGGGGAGTCAGTATATTATTTCCTTAGTTATTAGAAGACATCATTAATAAATACTCCTCTGAATTCCTATACTCGAACCATCCCTGCCAAATCTCACAAAACATTATATACTTATTTTGGCTTCTCAGAAACAGTTCTTCCATAGAGCATATATGATTTGTTTTTTTGAACCATTCCTTTATTGGAGGGGGTTCTATACACCTCCAATAAATTGGTATCAGACATTTTGCTGAATTCAGCAGGTAGGGAATAATAGACTTTTTATACCTGAGCAGTGACCCTTCACTATTATGGAACAGAATTACCCAGGGGTCCATACTCATGGTTGTTCCCTGTATAGAGGAGATGATCCTGCCCACCTCCTCTAAATATTTGTTACTAATGGGGCAATGTCACCATATATGTGCCATTGTTGCCCTCCCTCCACAGCCTCTCCAATATAATTGTGAGTTGTTAGGGTCCATAGAGTGTAGTTTTACTGGTGTGAGGTACCATCTCGACAGGAGTTTGTAATTCATCTCCTCTATACTGGATGATACTGAGGTCTTGCACACCCGTTGCAAAACTCTCAGTTTCCCTTGTTCTGATATGGGGGTTCCTAGGTCTTTTCCCCATTTTGACAAAAACCCTGTGTTCTGTACAGTATCCAGTTGAGATAAAAGTTTCGCTAACAATGATATACTTCCCCCTGGACATGATGTCCCTGACAGTAACACTTCTATTGGATTTAACTGATCTAATTGTTCTAATTGGTTTAGGTAGTGTTTGCAAAAAATGGATTAATTGCAGGTAGCGCCACTTATCCATCAAAGAAGGTGATGGAGAACGGCACAGTAGTGCTAGTGGTTTTACCTTCCCCTGGTCCATCACATGATGCAGTCGTAGCTCACCTACCTCTGCCCAATCACCAAAACCTCCACCCAAGTTCCCTGGTGGTAAATAATCGTGACCTAACAGTGGCATTAAAGGTGAGCCACCACCCCATCCGGCTTTTTTGTGCAATAAGTCCCATACCGCCAGGGTGTTTACCACCAAGTGGTGCCACTCCTTTGTTGTGCCCCTGTGTTCCTTCGGTAACCAACTAATTATACTCAGATTATGCTGACTTTATGAGACTCTTACATGTTGCTCAATCATACCAGAGACAGGGGTTATCTTCAATGAACAAATCAACAGCTGCTGATACTTCCTTTTCCAGTACTCCTCTGTCACTTCCTCTCAGACCCAGTTCCAAATTTTCATTTCTGAACAAAGTCACATGACCGTGGCTGTAATGCAACCCTCAACAGCCAAAAAACACATCTGATTAACCAGAGAACAGTCACACGTCATAATTAGTTTAGTTTTGAATGACATTTAGACAATCCAAATTTTAGTTAAACAAGCATTTAAAAATTTGTTTGCATTTAAACACGTTAGGATTTGAAAATGTGTATGCATCCGAATGTCCAAATTTTACGAAATTCGAATGAATATCCATTTGCAACAAAATGAAATTCACATATCTATGTGTGACTTGGAATATAAGTCCTTAATTACAAGGAGGTGTGTACTTCCTGAATTTCTAGGCATTTTCTAATTTCTAATTGTTGAGAAACGTCAAGGGTAGTAGCAAAAGTATGACAAGCAAAAAGAGTATAGGCAGCACAAGAAAGCACTACAGTTCTCAAGCTTGCCATGCATAGTTCAAGTTGGTCTATTCATTCCAGCCCAGCTGATGACATAATTAACTAAATGATTAGTTACCAGCAGACTCTAGTGCTGCTTCTGTTAGAAGTAAATGCAGTAGTGTGTGTGTGTGTGTGTGTATGTATGTGTTCAAATCTAGAGAACGTAGTAGTTGAAGCAGAGTTGAAAATGTATGAACTATCTCAATATTTGGAATGTGTAGTTAGACCTTGAAAACAATGTTGTAATGGCACTTAGAAATCTAAGAGTTGAAAAGGTGAGGCTGGTCTAGATGCTATTAATGCTATAGCTTCATGTATTTTCTCTTGTAATATTACTTTGCCTCAGGTCAAAATAGTTATGCAGAGATGAGCTGGAAATAGGGCCAGCCCTGAGTAACAATACAGAGGCATATAAAGAGGAGACACAACATATCTTCAAAAAAGAACAGTTACCTGGACGGAAGACTGCTTTTAAAGTGTGTTTTGAATATTTTGTAGACTTCCAAAATGTTAGTTATATCTTTAGAGCATGAGGCAATGTACTATGTAGTAGACATAAATTTAGTTTAGTACCAAATAGATATTGTACAAATGTTATTAAAGTCGGACATTCGGATGCATCAGAATGTCCGAATTTGAATGAGTCTGAGTGCGAACAAATCCAAATGTTCCTTTATCAAAAATCCGGATCCATCCAAATTTCATTCAAAATTTAACTAAATCTGTTCTCTGTGACTGTTCTCTGGCCAATCAGGTGTTTTTTTTGGCTGTTGAGGCTTGCAGACACGGTCATGTGACTTTGTTCTGACATGAAAATTTGGACGCAGCTGAAAACAGAATAATAAATCGAATCAAATTTTGGATCCGAAACCAAAAAAACAAAAGAAATACAAATCCGAATTGATATGAAAAGAAACACATTTTTTGTGGGGTTACATGTCTACTATGTGGCATTTTAAAGCAAAAAGCCTGTAAGGAGATTACATTTTATATGACTATTTTTTTTAAATATTAGTTGTTATGCTCTATATATTCAAAACCTAAATAATTTGCATGTCATCTTATGATGTTTAAATGAAAACACAAAATGAATTAAAGAGCTAAGGAATGGAAGTCGTATCCAATAAGGGCTACATAGATGCGGAAAAATTGTATCGTTGGCATTTAATTAGTCTCCTATGTAACAGTGTTTTCCCTGGACTAGACTAAATATGTGCACTCTTGTGCTAAAATGATACACTGGTGACCTTCTGAATGTAATATATTATTTAAACTTTGTAATGTCAGCTTTTTGTTATTTATCATAGGATTCTGAAAATATGAGAAACCTCATATCTTTTTTAATGTCAAACACTTTGTTTCAGTAATGTGATATCTGAGCATTTCTGCACACTATAACTGTACACTGTATTAGGTTAATTGATATCCATGTTTTTTTCCTGACAGCGCTACTTTTAAGAATATATTTATGCTGTTCAGGAATAAACAGCAGAATACCAAAACACATGCTAAACTGCTAACAATATGCTGCAAGGCCTCTGAATAACATAATAAAACACATATTAATGAGTATCTAAACTGAAAAACAGAAATGTGATATATAGCACCTTGCAAAACTTGTGGTGGCTACATTAGTTTAACTTTATAGACTTTTTTGTCATTATTTTCACCTGGTAATCATTCCAGTAACAACTTTCCAGTCCAAGGGCAAGGAGGAACAGTGTTGTCTTCCTAGGACAGAAAGTATGGTAGGACTACAGAAGACCTCCCCCTCTCCTCATGCACATTTAATTGGGAGATTTGAGTTACCAGTTCAGTGCATTAGATGCTACAAGGACACAACATTTCTGACAGGATCCTCGTGTAATTCTCAGTACTTGCAAAAAATCTACTTAGCCTGAAAAAAATAAAAACAATCTAGCAACCGCATCTATGGATTGGTAAACTGCTATATATTTAATTTTTTTTCTAACCATATCTTGGTGTCCTTCCCATACACATACAGTGTTATTCACAAAAGGTTGAAGAGTTTGGACAAGGCAGGAGAAGTGAACAATCTAGGACAACATAGCTGAACTGGAAAGTGAGCTGAATCTGATAGTTTTTTCAGAATCAGCTATTTTATAATGTATAGAATATGATGACTCAGGGACCTCAGAGTGCTGCTGTGGAGGGGGAGCAAGGCTGGAAAGACCAGTGTAAGAGCAAGATGGCTTTGGGGATCGGATCAGTATAACTTTGTTATTTCCTCTATAGGCCAAAAGAAGCACTTCCAACAGTTATAACAGTTTTGAGTTCTCCTTTAAAACACTTCCCAATACTGCAGGCCATAAGGGTTGTTGTCAATGTGACAGGTGGCTGTGGAATTGCTGCCTCCTTTCAGATGGGCATACCTGCTTGCAATTTTAGTGTACCAGCTGACAGTGGGAAGGGGAACACAGTTTAAAAAAATTAACTAATCAAAAATTAATTAAAAATTAATTTAAAAAGTATTAAAACATTTTGGAGAGTTAATTATGGGTTTCCATATGCAAACAGTGCATGTTCATTGTTCATCAAAATAATGTACATAATAAATACAGTCTGCAAATATTCAGTGAATATAACATGGTCTTGTATACATAATTCCAATGTTATGCTATGTACAGATATTCCTGAATGTTTGGGTTTTTTTTTCAGTAGGCAAATGTGCTGTATAAACAGGGAGAATAGGGTTGATTTACAAAAGCAGTAGAGGCTGTTCACTTAGTGAATGCTTAATTGCAAGTTGTAGGTTTACTTTGCAAAGTAAATGTTGGTAATAAAGTGAACATGTGTTCACCCTATATACCCAATCATGTGTGAGGGATGTGTGAGGATTTTTTTTTCTAGCACCCAAGTTGGCATTTAAAGGGAACACCTATTCACTATATTTGCCAATTTACACTTTGCAACATAAACAACTTCTTCTACATTAGGAAAACAATGCCAAAGTATCAGTATATGGTTTTTTTATATGTAGTATTTAACGTTGACTGAGACACTACAGAAATTACTTACATTTTTTGGGGGTTTCTTCTGCAATTGTTGAGTTATCACCTTTATATCATTATGGCTAAGTTTTTGCAGAGATCAGCAAGCTTCTGTATGCCAGGATGTTGCAGGAAATTATTTATTTTGGCCACACCCATGTTAACATCATTATGACATTGTAACATTAATCTAGGAATTGGCAGACTTGACAGAAATTTTAAATTTATCCCGTTCATGAATTTGCTACATGTGCAAAAATAATTTTCCTAGGAGACAACAATGTAAAAGGTTTATTTAAAAAAAAAAGTTACAGCATTTCCACAAAAGATCCTCTTTTCAACCTGATTTCTAAAATGTGAAATACACTTACTTCTGTGCAACAGTCCGTTGAGTTTGAACATCTTAAACACAGTCCAACACCTTCAATTAGCTTTGAACGTCTAATGCTACCATTTTTTTCATTCTCACCTAGTAAAGTTTATAGCCAATGCAAAACGAAATGAGCTGTTTCAGAAAAAGGCAAAGTTTGTTTGAACATACATTTTTCAGCACCCATTCGCTCTGTCAGCTTCAGTAAATTTGACTTGGTTCACTGAAGCAGTAAATATGTTTCACCTCCATTGCCGCTGTGACCTCTGATGAACATCTGAATGTTTTGTCTTCATTTACTCTAAACCTATTTCTGCTTCTGACAATATCTAATTGGGAGCACAGCATTTAAAAAGTTATATACTATGTTACATGCTCTTAAAAAATAGCATGACTGCTGGATTTTTCATTTTTGTCCCTCCATTGAACCTCAAAAAGATACACAGAATATGCAACATACTGTAGATTTAAATGGCCACAGCAGAGCTTTAAAGTGACATTCAAGTCACATTTTTTTCCATCCCCCAATGTTAATGTCAGCACTTACCTTTAATGATGTCTCTTAATCCGATCTGCCTCTTCTTTCCTTTCCTTTTCAGCCTTCTCTCCAGCACTGCAGCGAGTGTCCAATCCAGCGCTGACTCCTCTGTCCTTGCTGGCACTTCCGATCCCAAGGTGTCTGCACGCGTCCATAGACTTACCTTGCGTCTCTCCTCGTCTCCCGGCCGAGAATCCGAACTGCACATGTGCCCCCCCCAAGATGCTTCGCGGCCGCCCGAGCAGTTTTGGATTTTCGGGCGGGAGCGCACGGCGAAGATGGGGTAAGTTTAAACTGCTGTTTTTTTTTTTACTTTTTGCATATATCTACTGCTTGCTAGCAGTAGATATATGCAAAAAAACGGAGGGTTTAGAAACCCTTTAATTTAATAATGAAAACAATTAAAAATAGAAAAAGCTAAACAAAATAAACCATTCCCAATAAGTATCATGCCAATTGTTGGATTTTATTAGGGGATCTTTGGTATTCACAAGCCTAAATTATTGACTATGATCCAACCTTGTCCCTGCCACAACCCACAGCCTCGAGGGAAGCTCCAAACTGACAATTTTCTGCCATCCCAAGAGGCCGAGCACTGGTAAAGACAACCAATACCAAAAGGGGAAGCATTATACCACCAGAGGGGCCCCACATTTTGTAACCATCACATTATTCCAGAAGATCTTGAAATCCCCCCTACCCAGCAAACTGACAAATGTGAAAAATCCTCCTATAATCAGGACCCAGTTGATGTACAAAAAATAAGGGAAAGTGGGTGGGACAATGATATTGATATTGATATTCCTGCAATCCTTACAGCTTTTACCCCTGCGGCTTTTCCTAACCATTTGACCATCAACCCTCAATCAGACAAGGTCCCTTGCACCTACATTGTCCTCTTACATTTATAACTCTTTCTTGGGACCATGTCTCTCCCCAGGCATGCAGCGCCTCCATTAATTTTATTCCTCTGGGTCTGTTTGTTTTGTGTGTTTTCAACAACTACCAATCTGGTCTGTGTAAAACTGAGTGAAGTTCTGTAGAGGAAAAACCCATTTAAACACTCCTTACTTAATAGAAACAAAAGTAAAGTAGATCTAAACCCTCACTGAAAGCTAAAACTATCTGCGTCATAAAAGGAGCCATTTTTTCCACATAAAATACTGATGTTAAGTTTTTAGTATCATTTTAATTACATCTCAGTGCTGCTGATCTCTACGCAATTGCTCCACAGTTGTTTGTACATGATTGCAGAGGCTAGGCTTCCTAATAGTGACAACAGTGAACCATGTATGTGTGTCGGCACAGCCTGTTGTGGTTTTAATGCAGGAGAACAATTGAGAGACAGTTGTCACCCTCTAAGGCCTGATTCGCACCTGATAATTTTTTCACACGGATCTATGCATGTGAAAACCCACAAAACACATGTTTCCATTCAAGTCAATGGCAACTGTTCACACCTTAGCGCTGTGCCGTTTGTAGAGAAATGCCTGTGGTGCGAAAAGTTGCAGGAGCTATTTTGAGGCGGATCCCATGTGGTTTGGGTCCCATAGACTCATATTGAAATTGCGCGCATACAATGAACATGCACATTTTTGTGCCGTTTGATTAGTGATAACCACACAGTTTACACAACATGGAGAAAGGACCTCCACCTGCCATACAGCACACTGGGATCTATGCAATTTTGGCACAACATAGTTGGTGGGAGGGTTGACAGGGAACGGTACACAGTTTGCTGCAAACCTCACAGCACCCTGCAAGTTCTCCTCTCAAGAGCCATAGGCCCTGATGCGAGCAGTGGGCTAGCTCTTGGGAGGTTTTATGTAAATATCAAAATGCCTTTATTGGCGAGTATTAGTCTGGAGGTGTGGGTGTTCCTAGGCACACCTTAATGGCATGAACACTGCCCTAGCTAATGAATGACCAATGAATTAAAGGTATAGGCAAAGGACAGTAAGGCTGGAGAGGAAAGGGCTAAGTGATGCTCCATATAGGTAATAAGGAACACTCTTTCTGACTTGCTGCAGTGAAATCAGTGTGCAGTGAAATCAGAGTAGACAATTTTAGTACAGGAGAGAAGTCTGTACAACTGTGCAAGCTGGGGGGATGGCAGGACTTCAACTTTAATATCTGTCAGAACTGAAATGAGGCCCGGAGAAAGAAGACTTATGCGAAAGAATGATGCATGGAATCCCACATTGGTTTCATATTATCCACATGCAAGCTATAAACATTACCACTAGAGATTAAACTAATGTACCTGGGTTTGGTTTGCAGGAGGTTTGGACATTAAAAAGTCAATAGGAGCCAAATCTTTAAAATCAATTCTGGCTATTTGCAGGCAAGGTATTGTTTAAACAAAGGGCACAGGGAGCTGGGCACTGCCAGGGGGACATGTGGCAATGTAAAAGAAAAAGAATGTAAAAATACAATTTACCAGGGAGCAGCCTTTGTCCTAATGCTTAAAGGGCAACATTAAAAATGCACTATTCTAGGAGGATGGATGCCCTAAACCTGCCCTAAACCACACACAGGGCCGGATTTACTTTCCTTGCCACCCAAAGGCCAGGTCCCTCCCCCCACCAACCCCCCCTTCCAATCAATGGAGAATGGCAACCAGATGGCAGGGCGGCAGGGTTAGTTTCAATTTTTTACTGTTTCTTTATTTTTAAAAAAATTTTTCTTATTTTTTACTTTTTAATCACCTTTTAATTTTTTATTTAATTATTTCTTATTATGTTTTTTTAAATTTTTTTTTATTTTTTTTTTTTATCAATTTCATTTTTTCCACCTAACTTTATTGCTATCACACAGGATAAAACAATCCCCTGTGTGATAGCAATTGGAGGTGACAGATTCTCTTTATTGACCTTGTCACCTCCAATACAGAGTTCTAGCACAGCACTGTGGAAGAGCACCGTTCTCCCCTCTCACTGTCTACATGGAGCGGCAGGGTTACTTATAACCCGGCCGTTCTGATCACTGCAGTGAGGAGAGACTCGGCGGCGGAGCCCGGAGGACGGAGCCAGAGGAGAGAGGTAAGTGCAGGGGGGGGGGGAGAGGCTGCAGACATTTTACATGTGATCTTGGCGACATCGCCGAGATCACATGTAAACGAACAATCGGCTTCCCTCACTCTACATTTAGTCCTGCTTGTGCAAAGCAGGACTAAAAGTAGTGAGGGACAACTTACCACCCGACACCTGGAATTTCCCCACAAGGACACCGCCGCCGCCCCTCTGCGCCCCGCCACCACGGGGAATCCGGGCCTGGTGGCACACCTGTATATTGTATACAAAAGTGACCTTTACAAAGCACCTTTGTAAAGCACCTTGTCCCCATGTTGATTAGGACAAGTGACTCTTTTCCACATATGGTTCCTTCGAGGATGTGGGGGTCTACAGGTGGAGGGTTTAATTGAATTAGGAAGCTGCACCAGATATCCCCCTTCCCCACTTGAATATAAGTAAACTCACACATGTTTGAAAAAGTCCTTTATTCAAATAAAAGTCTCCTAATATAAGTCCATCCTCAATCACATTGTCCAGTGATGCATATTCTTGTCAATCATGATAAAAGATGCCCGCTGACCGAATGAAAAAACTGCAACCACACATAACAGTTTGGTCCTGATGGAGTCCATGTCCTGAATATAAACAGAGGAGTCAGGCGCTGCCTGACATCATTAACCAAATATGACGTCTCTTGGGATACCTGTTGGCTTGTTTACAACTTGGCAGACAGCAGGATAGTGGTTGGTAAGGCAAAACAACCAATTAAGCTACCTACCTACACATCAGGAAGTGTTCATTTATTGGAGGTAGTAATAAAATAAATTATAATTATAAAGAAAGAAAATACTTCCTGCTACAGGAGCAGCTGAATATCCAGGCTGGGGAGCTGGCCAAATAATTCAGAGCTGCCTGAACAGGGAAAGATTGGGTCAAACCCAACTTTGGGCAGAACCTCATCCCTAATTACCACCCTTTTTTGTCATAAAATGGATACCTCCAAGTTATGTGGGATACACTTCTTTGCATACAAGTTACAGTATCATTTTAAAGTCCTGTTTAAGAATAAAGGAATTAAATGAAAGCAAAAAAGTGTGTTTGATAATAGATATGTATGAATCATTTTTATCACAGTTTTTAAACATTTATGCTTGTGTTGTATTTTTAAATTATTCAGAAGTTTAGTGGCTAAAGGAGAATGTGTTTTCTCTAAAGGATTAAAGATGGACATTAACATTAATCATGAGGCTTACCGTCATCTTAGACTAGTAGCTTGCTGTACATTTTGAATTTTTTTTTACTGAATTATCGCTTATTGTAGCAGATGTTTTGTAGGGTGTATTTTTATGTTGTGTTATGTTGCATTTTGGATTTTTTTTATCATCATTAGGGGGGATTTTCTCTTTTATATTTTAAGAAAAATATCAGTATAACTAATCAATACTGTCCCTATTTTTGTATATATTTTGTATGCAATATTGTAAGACAAATAACACATTTGTAATAAACATTTGACATTTGTTATTCTAAAAATATTTACAGTATATAACTGTGTTAGACTTCCATATGCCTTTGTTTAAACCAAATTAACAGCGCTAGTAGGTGAATCAAAAACCATATAGTCGTGTTTGTGAACTACAAATCATAAAAAACCACGCTGTTAATTTGGTTTAAACATCTTCAGACCCAGCGGTCTTTAATACAGCAGCTTGTATTTTACATCACAATATTTATTTATTTATATTGATGTGTTGACGCGATACACAGAAAATTCATCACTTTGACTTTGCAGTATTTAATATAAGTAATGTGTTAAGGAAACACTATTTTGGTTTAAATCACTGCCACCTGTATGATATACAGCTAATTGAACTCCTAGCACTGCTTATCTTGTTATATCTTCCCTGTGCCTTTAACCTGTATGATGAAAATGTTTGATTAGGTATTTTTGTGCTCACTAGTTAGGTAAATGTTGGTATCATTCAGTGTACTGCCCAACCCATGTGTATTTCTCCTGTGCAAGTTCCAAATTATATGAGGGCTGCCATTTTTTCTTTGTTGGATTTGGTTTAGAGACACCCTAGGGGGTCTTAAAGTGAAACTAAACTCAGGAAATAAATCTTAAAAATGCATTCAAGTATCAAAACTATTAACATCAATGTAGATGATTTGTTTATCACTCAGCTGTAGAACCTCAAGTCATATTTGAATTGGTGCTAACACTGTCCTTTCTTCTGGAGGGTGGCTACTTTTGTTCCCCATGGTCCCTCTGTGTGTTGTAACGTAGTCACCGCTCCAAGCTCACTCCCGTAATAGACTACAATCTCATGTTTGGTTTACTAATTTGTATTGAGATTGTAATTACAACACACAGGGACCATGGGGAACAAAAGTAGCCACCCTCCAGAAGGAAGGACAGTGTCAGCATGAATTCAGAGATGATTTGAGGATCTACAGCTGAGTGATACACAAATAAGCTACATTTTTGTGTGGGCTTCTTGTGTGTTGCTCTACCTTTGATTAGGCTAGGATTACTATTAAGGTATACCAGCTCTCATTTTATTCATGGTTGAGTGTCTGCCTGTCAATGCCTCTACCTTTTAGCATTGTTGCTGTCACATACCTCTTCGAGGCAGTCCGGCCGCGTTACAGCACCTCCCACTCGGGCGGCGTCCTTCGTTGTAGCTCCTCCCTCCTGACGCTGTCCGCTCGTGAAAGCGGAGTGAGAGTCAGTTGCTCGGCGTTCAAGCAAGGTGGTTTAATGTTAAACAACCTCCCTCAGAACCAGCTTGTTGCCTATACTAACCCGAGATCCTGAAGCCTTGCTGCTGACACTTGGAAGTTCTTGGAACAGTGCTCTGCTTCCTGGCTGCATTATTGACTGCTTCAGCAACCACAAGTAACTTGTTGTATGCCATATTCCCCTGCAGGGAAGTTTATGGTAATCCTGTTATTACTGTGATGCACTGGGAACAATACGTTGTGCATGTGTAAGTCCGGATCAGAACCAGGTTATTTAACTAGAAGCCCCATCAGACCTCAGTCTGGCCACAAGAGACTCTCATTGCTACTTGCCTTCTCTAGGCATCCTTAACTAGATTTGTGATACCACATTGTGTACAGCCTTGTATGACGGTAATACAGGGCATGTGGTGACCCTTAGTTGGTGGTGTATGATGTATATGGGACCTACCCTCTCTCCTCCATAATAGAGGGTTATAGTGGGCTCCCAATCCTGAACCATCTATTCCCTTAAGAAGGCTCAGCTCACCAGCCACCTCTCCGCAGATCCAAATCACTGGGGAAGAATTGCTGATCAGTTACAGTTGCTCAGTTTGAATTGCCTAGGTTTGTGCTGTATTCTCCCAACTAGTGAACACACCCCCTCAGCAGATGCATTTTTTCTAGGTCACTGGTTCTCAACTAGTATGTGCTAAGTTCAACCTTGAAGAATAGTTTAGATGGGTTCAGGGGGTACTTCTCATAGCAAGTTAATCATATCAAGTTAGGCTTAATAATAAATCATGTATAATGGGATAATAAAAGTGTAACAAATGTACCCATATCAAGTGATACTTAGGATTAGGTGATCAAAGACAATGGGTACTTGGTAAACACCAACTTTTTATAAAGTTGTACCCAGTGTTATCAGATTGACAGACACTGCACTAAATACACTTAAATATATGAGCCCATACAAAATCCTGGCTTTCAAAATGTGGAGTCTTCTTCCTCCAGGTTTGAATTGATTACAGATAGACTGCAATGTTTAGGTATGCAGATGCCAAATTATCTTTTTTCATGATAATATTTTAAAACCAAACAGCTAAATAGACAACTATAGATATGTAGGTATATGCTTATGTTTAGGCATATGCAATTTGTTTCAACCATCTCTACAATGCAAACACCTCTACCATACCACATAGCCATGATCATGAAACCACGGTAATCATGTATGCATATTTTCAGCTTCCTGTGCTACATGCATGTTCATTGAACTATGAATTAACTTTATCACACATTAGAGTTGCTACATGTGTTCTCCTCTTCCAGCTCCCAGATACAAACACATGTTAAACCTCAATTCTAGCCACAAAAATGTTCATCTAAATACATTTCTCAATAGCTACAAAGGATATAAATCCACTTTGTATGTACCAAATACCTTTACAAATCCAGATATTACCTTGTAAATGTAGCAGTGACATCATCACTGTGCTGAACATAAAATGTGGGGAAAGCAGAGCCGTGGGAAGGGCCCAGCAGGCTCCACCCACTACAGGCTGCCTGCAGAAAACTACTGAAGGGGGCGGATAGAAGACCAGTCACCCTCCACAAGGAGAGAGAGTAGGGGTGACTGGTCTTTATTACAGGAAGCTCCTGCACAAATTCAAAGATGCATGCTAGATTACTACACACATCTCTAAGAAGTACAAAACCACCAAGCTGTCATTAGGAATTCACATGCTTCTTGCATTTAGACATCTGCTTATCCCAGAGTTTAGCTTAAATTGACAGTGATGTCCAATAAGTTAGAGTTTAGATGTCTCACAGTACCCAATGTCACACTTATAACCTAATGTCTGCTGTGCAGGGAAAGCTTTCAAGCAGTTATCAAAGCAGCATTATAAGGTGCATAAGCAGATCTGTTATATAAGGAAAATAAAAGATATATTTTCAGAGATGCCTTGTTACAGAATAATGCTATGTTGCCAGAAGTGTTTATTCTTATGGTCCATAAACATTAACAGTTACTATATGTCCATATAAAACTTTAACATAAACAGGGGATTAATTAAATGTGTTTTGTAGCATGAGAGAAATATTTTCTTGTCAGTGGTGGAAAAACCTTGATGTTGTGTTACATTCTGTGTGTGAAAGAGGTCATTAAAACCAGGCAACATGCTCACTAATGCACTTATTACTTTTATGTTTATTTAAATACGGCATCATATCAACAAAGTGTTGTGTCTGAGCGACTGTCATAATTGTCAAGATGGAATTCCTTAATAGTTAGAAAGTAAAGCAGAATAGGTCTACTATTGGACCAACGCATTAATAAAATCAGGAATAAACAGCAGATAAGGCTACAGGTTTACCCCACAGTACCATATATATATAT
>NW_017306624.1:231452-264165 GCF_000935625.1 Nanorana parkeri | reverse complement strand
GCACCGTGGCATGGCGCATTGTCTTTCTGGAAGAAGCCATCTCCATTGGGATACGCCATCAACATGATAGGATGAACTTGATCAGCAACGATACTTTGGTATGTTGTGCTATTCAGACGTTGTTCCACACGAATTAAAGGGCCCAAATCATGCCAGGAAAACATGCCCCAAACCATAACACTGCCCCCACCAGCTTGAAGGGTTGTACTCATGCATGTGGGGCGCATGCTTTCATGCTGTTCCCGTGAAATTCTCACTCTGCCATCTGCATGATGCAACTGGAAACGTGATTCATCGGGCCACATGACTTTTTTCCAATGCTCAACTGTCCAATCCTTGTGTTCCTGTGCGAATTGGAGACGTTTTATCTCGTTAACTGCAAACAGCAAAGGTGTTCGAACAGGCCTTTGGCTTCCATATCCCATACGATGCAGTGTATGGCGAACAGTGTGTTCAGAGATCATTTGAGAGGATCCCTGATTAAGATCTGCAGTAATTTGATGCACTGTTGCCCTTCTGTTGTCTTGTACCAGTCTTGCCACTCTCCGTTCTGCCCTAACATTGACTAGTCGCTGACGGCCACAATTCGCACGTTCAGACCCAGATTTTCGGCTGACAGTCCATTCTTTAAACACTTTAACAACAGCTGCTCTTGAACATTTAACGAATTCTGCTGTTTTGCTGATACTCGCTCCATGGCTCCGAGCGCCAACAATCATCCCACGTTCAAAGGTTGTTAAATCGTGTTGTTTCCCCATATCTTCAGAAAAAATCACTTCTACTGTCGTGGTAAACAACCTGCTTCCCTATTTATAATGGTCTGGCCCTCTAGCAACTTCAGCGTGAAATTATAGCTAAATTGCCTACAAACGTCAGGTGGTCATAATAATCTGGCCACTCAGTGTATATATACAGTATACAGTATACAGCATATGGACATGTGTTAATACAGACCAGAGGTGAACCCTTCCCTCCTTCACTGAAAGTGATGTGTATATATTTATATCTGTTCCCTACTATATGCATTTGTCACTGTGTCGCGTTGAGGAAGGGACCCTGTGCATCCCTGAAACATTGAGGGTTATTCACAAAGCTGCCAAAGGCAGCCAAGTGAATAGCCGACCAAAGTGAAGAGAGCCGAACGCTGTTCGGCTATTCACTTCAGGCTAGTACGGCTGATTTCAGCCGTACATTGGCTGAAGTCAGCCATACATCGGCTTGCTTCGGCTGTCTTGGGTTCAGCCGAACATGCTCGGCTGAGCCGAAGTGCAGAAGGAGTTCGACTTAGCCGATCCAACATCTGGATCAGCTGAGCCGAACCTCTGGCAGGCTACTCGCTAAAAAAAAAAAGTTTACAAATGTAGTTTACAAATGTAAATAAATGATAGATTTTACAAAATAAATAATGATTAAAAATAAAGAAAAACATTAAAGATTATTGAAAAAATTAAATAATAAAGATTATTAAAATATGAAAAAAAAAATAAAAAAAAAATAAATAACAACTGGGCGGAGCCAGCCGTGATGTCACGGTCGGCTCTGCCAAGTTGTCTTTGTTTAATTACAGTTCAGCGTCCCCAGGTAAGCTGGGGACGCTGATCTGTCATTGCAACTGGGCGGAGCCAGCAGTGAGATCACGGTTTGCTCTGCCCAGCTGTCAGTCGCAAGGCTTTTGGCAAAGCTAGCCGAAGGATCAGCTGGAACTACGGCTGATCCTTCGGCTAGCTTTGTGAATAACCCCCATTGGCATTTTTGACCTGTATGACATTATTTGCAATAAATGATACTATCTGTTCATTACTATATGCATATGTGACTCGGTTTCCTTGAGTTTAACGTATAGAAATTGAATTGAACCATTAGGGATAGGCACCACACCCCCAATTTGAAATGTATACAAGAAAGATAAAGAAAAGCGGGGCTTTAAAAGTGTCCAGACCATACGAAATGTCCATCAAACATACATGGTTTTGTATAAAAATATACTTTATTACATAGAGACAACTTAAAAACTTGGCTACATTTAAAATGTCATTAACATGATACAATGCTACATTAAAAAACAAGCTACCTCCTTTTGGTGCCCATACATGTGTACATATATTTATTTATATATCATAGACTCCTTGCAAGTCCTAAATCCTGTAACAATTGTATGATCCACTGTGGGCCCAATCTCCGACGTGTTTCGCAACTGTATGTGCTTCCTCAGGGAGGTTGGAGGTATTCTAAGACATTGCATCAAAAATAAGTTTAAGTATAATGATCACAAATATCAAATTCCTAATGAAAATAACAAATAATAACAATACAAAACCCACTTCATGTTCACAAAGGTGTCACCCTTAGTGACAGTGAAACATTGTCAATTTTGACCTATGTGATATTAATTGCAACAAGATTTTCTTAGCATTTCTGAGTGCTGTTGATCTACCTTCTCATCTCTCTGTTCTTCATGGCATCCATGGCAGTCACTCTGAGCATCTATCTTATCTACACAGGTCACAATGCTGTATGGGGTGCAACAGACACTTTTAACAATGCTAGACCTGACTAGGTTGTTTTTTTTTTACATAGTTCTTCTGATATAACAGTTTGATACACAGTAAAGGTATTGTTGCTCATTAAAAAAAGTCTAAATGTTGGAACATTTCACCAAGTGATAGCAAATGCTTCCAATATTTGTACAGAAACCAATTGTCCTTGAAGTAGAACTAAACTCAATCATTAAAATCTTATATGAACTTTAATACAGGATCCGACAAATCACAGGAGACAGATAGACAATGCTCCTTAAAAAATTACAGTAGGCTTCTAACTTTTGACGTTTTCTCTCGATGTGAATGGAGCTGGCTCCTAAAATTCCTGCTGGCTCCTCGATTGGACAGACTGGCTGCTGAGTTGCATATTAGTTTGTGCACCCCTGCTTTAACATGTTAAGCTGCATTAAAAAGTAATTTTCAATTATTTTCAATCTGCAACTTAACTTTTATTTAAAATATACCTGATGATCCTGCCATGAAGGTCCTTATTCAGGCACTTCCTCTTATAAGATGTCAATGCTCTGTTCCTGTCTCACTCTTGCATTATCATCTTGTCATGTCTTGTGAATGCCATAAGCAGCCTCATCAATGCCTATTGTGCAGGCATGGTCCAATGTTGTCATTACCAGAAAGCCAATTCTGAGAAATGAAATGCGGTCATTGCAGGCGTACATGCATATAGATAGGAAGCGGCTGCCAAAAGGCTGGAGGTGATCAGTAGCGTTGAGATGCACAAAAGGATGAAAAAAGGCACTCCATGGCAGTTGTTTGATATGGAGTGCCTTAGCAAAATAAATCCAATCACGGTTTAAATTTTTAGTTTAGGGACAAGGAATTAGGGACTGATGAAAAAGACTTGAAAGGTAAATAGTGGCTATTATAGCTATTTTGAAAAAAAAAAAAATCTTAACCTCCCTCCTCTGGAGTTCTATAAATCAAACCTGTCATGAGAAGAACTATAAGGGCATTGCTACACTTTCTTCTGAAAATGTATCTCCAAGGCTTTTATACTTTTATGCTGACCCGGTGGTTTCAATACTTTAATTCACTGACCCAAAACAAGTATGCAACCTGGCTTTTCTGATCTGCATACCTGTTTGTGGTCACTGACAAAAGAAATATAAATGATAGTAAATCATCATAACAGCCAAGAAAATAGCAGACACCATGGCAAGCTTAATTTAAAGTGGACCTTTACCCTCTTTGACTAAAATTCACATCAATATGCAGCTCTGCATGCTGATATAAAATCATCTTAGATTCATTAGTTAAACAAACATATTTGGACACAAATATCATCTTGCCCAAGCATTACATCCTGGAAAGGTTACATCAGCAGAGCACTGCTGGAAAATCTGATCTGTAATCTTGTGAGATCTCAGGGAAAGGCATTTTCCTCCCCTGAGATGATGTGCATGGTCACATGTCCTGGTCACATGTGCCAGAGTTCCAGGAAGTATAGGGAGATATATTCATCTGCCCTTAGTAAAAATGGCCACTGTGAGAAGAATATGCAGGAAAAAGTAGGATATGCAAAGAATAAAAAGCCTGCAAGTATCTATGAGTTTGTGTTTATAGATTGTCATTACTAAACATTTCTAAAGGTACCTTTCTTGTTATGTTTAAGAAATGGGTAAAGTTCTTCTTTTAGTTGTATACAAAGCCAGTGAATCTTTCTTTATACTTACAAACACATACAGCAGTTGCATTGAGGGCATTTATTTTTATTTTTAATTTTAACTTTAGGTTTGTAGACTTGACAAACCTTTTCTGCCCTTCCAGTTATTATCTCATACATATTTTGGGATTCTTATAGAACATTTTTTTGCACATAATTTAAAAGCTTTTGCACCTGAATACTATAAACATAGAGGAAATATTGTATGTATTATTTTATCTTTTGGGAACTTATAGGAATTCCAATTTTCTTGTATTTAATGTTTTTTTTACACTGTAATTTATTATGCAAGTACAGCACAGAACCAATCTAAGACTTCAAGGTGTACCTTAGATGAGGAGGCCATGCTAAGAAGGCCACATTTAAAAAAAAAAAGACTGGTTATAATATATGCTGCATTCCAGAAAATCTATACATTGATCTTTAGTATCTAAAAGATATATGTCAAAGTATGATACTGTACCTCTTCAATAACAAATAAATAAAACAT
Organism: Nanorana parkeri; assembly: GCF_000935625.1. Taxonomy (NCBI): domain Eukaryota; kingdom Metazoa; phylum Chordata; class Amphibia; order Anura; family Dicroglossidae; genus Nanorana; species Nanorana parkeri. The sequence continues at coordinate 259,454 of NW_017306624.1, read as the reverse complement.
TCAAGTTGGACATATTAATTAAACATCAATCAATCAATCAGCAGAATAATACAACTATGCCCCCAAGAAGAAGCAAAAAATCATTTTATTCTACATACAGTAGGTGGTTATAGCTAATAACATTATGCTTTGTTTTTAAATTTATTTACTTGTTGTTTAAAGTCATGGATGATAAATTTCACACTACCTGACAAACAACTGACTGAAAGAGCTAATCAATAGATTCATGTTACATATATGTTTTGACAGAGCTGGTCCTGTCATGGGTAATGAGACCCCATGGGAGGTATGGAGTTTGTGTTCACAGGCTGTTTTAGCCATATTGTTTTATGTACTATTTTTATATTTGTAACCATATTGCCTACACAGAATTTATAAACTGACTTGCAGGTATTTTGCAACATTAAGTAACACAATTGCATACACACATGAGCACATTATCACACTTTCCTATGCCTAACATCTATTGTAATCATTATTAAGATCTGCATAAATATATATTTTAAAGCCAACTTCAGGTAATTAAAAAAAAATCCCTCTACCCCGAGCAATAGTTAAATAAGTGTACATGGTGAGAAGGAACTGTGCAGGAATGTCTTCTTGCAAGGTCCTCAGGATTCACAGGATATCACCAGAAGACTCATGATGTCACCCTTGTTTAGGTGGTGTGGGTGGAAGATGTGGTGTAAGGTAAGGTTATTTCTTGTATTTCTTTAAGGCAGACATTTACATTAGGTGGAGGGATGCGATCTATCTATTAAGTGGACCTTGCATTTTGACCCAAGGTCTACTTAAGCAGTCAGAGGTGGATACATATCTTATGTGAGTACATTTCACTTCCAACAGACTATAGCATAAACATTCATTCTTGCATAGATTGAAGATTGCTTGTGTACTGTATGTCAATTATGAGTCTATGATCTCAGAATACTCTCTGAGAACTATCTCAGGCAAAGAATAGCTCCTAGTCTTTAGACTATTCAACCCGAAATATACCTACCAGATAAGCTGATGTACAATGTACTCATAGATATCACAGGAAACAGTAAGAGGTGAACATCTTGTGACTTTATAAATCTATAAGTGCACTACCCACTGTGACCCCATTTTATCATTGTAATTACGTTTGCAATTAGGCCATATTTTTCTTTAATGCTGCACTGAGATATTCAATGTAGCCTCATGAAAAGATATCTCATAACCAGGTTGTACAAAGCAAGTCTTAGGCTGTTCACATCTTTGAAACAATTCCTTTTGTAAATCATACAGAATAAGAAAGATGTAGACTGTGTCCATAGTACAATAGCTGTACATGAATTGGAAATTTGGCAGTTTTGACCTTTGAAAAATATCTTATATCTCTGAACATATCATGGTCTGCAGTAACTCCTGTAATAGCAAGTTCGATTACTGGCCCTCCATGACATTACATGCTATTGAGTAGCTTGAAGACTGTTATGTACTCCATGTGGCCTTTACTGAAAATATAATTTAAGTTAGTTTGTAATTCTCTTCTGTTTTGATAAAGCAGATAATTTATTATTACTGTTTGATAATGGAATATTCTGCAAACCTACTCTCTTATCCATACCTAAAGTCTAAAAAGTTCCCGAAGTCCACAATCCCCCCACCCGTGACGCTGCCACATAAGAAAAACTTTTATAGCTGCACATAATCTAAGTCTTGGAGCAGGATCTCATTCCTCTGCCTCCCATATCTAAGGAGCGCACTGGAAAGTGAAAGTGAAGACTTCAGAGAGCTGGACTTCAAAGGACTGAGCGCCAGAACTTAAGTTAAGTATTTGCAGTATTTGCAGTTGTAGTTGGTAGTGAGATGTTTCCTTTAAAGAAGAATTGCTCCCAATGATGACAGTTTTATGCTCCACTTTCCTTTCTCAGGGAGCAGTACAGTGGCTCAGTAATTAGAGTGTGGGGATCATGACACTGGACCTGTTACCTCTGAGAATGGCCACAGTAAATGAAAGCACAAAGTGTGCTGGTAGTCACAGTATCCCAATGGATTCTGAATTTTCAGTTGGATTCACACCACTTGCATCATTAGTGTTCATTAGTGTGCATTGATGCTCGTTAAAACCACTTATATTGACGTGCATTGATGCTTGTTTTGTAACACATAGCGATGCTGTGTATTTTTTTTTTCATGACAAAAGATACAATCCTTAATGTTTAATGCACTGCATTTAAATGCAGCATGTTCCATTTTCACACAGTGCATGCCAACTCAATGCGTTGGATTTTAGGTTGTCATTGCATTAGGCCTGCAATGCAAAACAGCCCAATGCATGTATTGTGAATGGACTCAACAGTTCTTGAATTAATTCTGCTTTTTTCTTTCTGGTTATTATGGGATACTCAAATATGTCCCCTTAGAGTATAGCAAGAGCACAGCACATTTAGGTACAAACAAAACATGTACAAAATACAAATTCAGGGTAAAGAAAACTGGTATAAACTTTTTGCATATGCATATACTTTTTAAATCAACACAAGGTCATTAACAAGAGCATTTTTACCCTGCCTTCTATGTTGAAAACTCCGATACATTTACACCAAGGACCTCATTTATAAAGCTTCGTGATGTTTGCAGCTGGCAAAATATCATGCACAACTAGGAAAAGAAAAACACAGTGGTATTTTTTTGCATAATACCAGCAGAGAAGGAAATTGATGTTAAGAAACCAGTGTCGCGTGATATGAGTTTTGATCTTTTGACAGCAGGAAGTTCTATGTCGTATTATCACAGTTTCATAAATCAACACCTGTTCAATAACAACATGTTAGAGGCTAAATAAATACACCTAAGAAGGTACTTGGTTGAGACTCTAATCAAGAACCTTAGAACTTCCTGGAAACTGGTCTGAGAACATTCCATATAATATTCCTTAGTAGGAATGGGCAAATCTGCCCAGGTCTATTTGCAGGGGATTTGTTTGAAATTCACAAAACCAGAACTTAGCGGTGAATTTCACTGAAGTCTATAAGGGGCATATCTTATGTAGCGCTCACCCCTGAAGGAGCCGCTGGATGATCGGGTCTTCTGTTTCACCTCTGTGACACACCACAAGCAATGAACCCACCGCACACCAGCACACCTTGTGAAGTTTTATAACAGATTTAATGACTATGGAATAGAACAAACACTTAACGGCTCCCCAATCACATGTAATACAACCAATAACAGGATAAGCCAATCTGACACGCAGCAGCAATCTATTGCATGCAGGAAAGCCTGCAATGTCAGAATGTCTCAGATAATATACTTAGATTGAATGCAATCAACATTGATATCTCTACTTAAAAGTATCTACTCCACTCTAAACTACTGGCCAGTAGTACTGTCCTAGGCTAGCCAACGTTGGGGCCCTTGCTGTATAGCAGATGTGAACAATAAACAGGGTGTCACTGCGGCCAAAGGCCTCTCACCACTCCTCAGATCAAAGGGGAAGAGATGAAGTCGGCTGGCAGAAGCTGGATGTCCTCTTTCCCTATCAGGTCGATTCTGGCGAAAGGTGCAGTCATCTGGGTCGCTTGTAAGAAGTTTTCACTCACTGGATCACCCCAGTGGCTGGTTCGGCAGTGCGACTAGGCCTCGATGTCCTTTGCGTTAACCAAGTCACCGGACCTCACTTCAGGCACTCGATCGGGTCCTCTCCGATTCAGCAACTCAGATCAGTCTCTCTATAGACGGCTGCACAGAGCCTGTGTGTCCCTATATGTCAGCGGTGACCACACAGCTCTGTTTCACACAGTCTTAACCCACACAGGGTTACACAGGTCTGTCCTCTTCAGATGGCTGTCCCAGACTGAGGCTGCTCTGCAGTTGCAACCCATAAGCCTCCTGTTTCCTCCCCACAGCCTCCTGGGTAATGCAGTTCTCAAAAATCCTTTCAGCCAAACGTATCCAAATCAGCTCTGTATACAGTCTCCACAACCTGTGCTCTCTGGCTCCACCTGCAGCTGCAATATCTTTCCTCTTAAAGGACCTGACACCACAATAGGGCTACACTTAATACTAAATTCCAGATAATTTTAAGACTAATAGCAAGCTATTGTAAAAAAAAAAGGCATAGGAAACTGGGCAGGATCCTGTTCATGTGGCGTTGAGGGCAACATAGAGAATACACCGTTCTTTCAAATAACAGGTCACAGTGTTCTTTGGTAGAGTATTTTTGACTGCAAAATTAAAGAGACAACAGCACCCATTCTACTTTTATCTAATTGATATCATTTAAAAACAAAATAAGTAGTAGCACCAGAATACTGTCATTTTTTTTGGTAAAAAAAATATATTTCTTCTTCTCCACTAGGGTTCTGACTCCCACCAGGACCCTTGAATCTGAAATTGTTTGAGGGCTAATTTATGACTTGCTGCAGGAGCAATACACAGTTCTCCTTTGGGTCTCTAGTTCTCCTTGACCCCTCTATGCAATATCTCTCTCTCTCTCTCTCTCTCTCTCTCTCTCTCTCTCTCTGTCTATTGATCTTAAATATCAATCCACTTGGTCCATCCCGAATATCTATATCCCATCAGCCCCTTCACACTATCTATGCCTGGAGAAGACACAATTGTTTAAACTCTCCATTTTATTACATATCCAGCCAGAGATATCTCTCCTGTTGTTCTCAGGTGGAGGACTGGCAGTGAGAGAATGATTAAAAGAGCAGAGCAAGCGAAGGTGGGGTTAGAGTCTGTCATTGCTCTTGAGAAGGCCACACTCTAGGCAGAAGACAGCAGCCATGCAGCAGCACCATACTTTGAAGGGCCAGTGGCTGGCACTTCCTGCAAACTGGCCTCCACTGAGTAGTATGAAGATGATGTGCCATACTGCACTTGGGTGCCAAGAAGGGGAGAGCAGGACATCCCTAAATAAGAGGCAGAAGTGGGAGAGCAATGACATGCTGGAAGAGCTTAAAAAAAGCTGCACTTTAACCACTCCCAAATCTGGCGGTCTGAGCCCCACTTTGTCCAAGCTCTTTGCTCTGCAACCCCTGATATATAATCCAGTGGAAATTTCCTGGCCTGGGTTGCCCCAGAGTGGCAGATTCACAACTGTAGGCTTTTTTAAAATATACTTATACAGTATTTATTATTTATCGTTATTTTAATTTTCATATGTATTGATATTTTATTTTTTATATATTTTTGTAATAATACGATGGTTGAGCTACACATAGCAGAGGTCAGGCACAGCTGCAATTTCTCTGCTGTGCCAGCATAATCTTTTCTCAGGCACTCAGTAGACAGTTTTTCTTTTGTTATATTTACTTAATTAAAGTTAGGTCGCTGATGGAATAGCTGCTGGGGGAACACTTACAGCCACAATACAGAGGAAGGGCCAGGGGGTATAGCAGACAGCAGCAATAATTAAATGTAGAATTCTACAGTCCTTAAAAGGATTTTTGGAAAGAGACTGTACCTCAGCACTGCAATTGAAAGAACTCAAGCATAGTTTGATAAAGACGATAGAACCCTAGCCACTAAAATCTTATAAAGCTTTAATATCATAACATCATTTGTAATTGCCAGCCTTCATGAAAATACAGCATGTGATACTGATATAAAATACTGATATAAAATACATGTAGCCTGTTATCACTGTAGTGCATGTAGACATGGACAGATTGTAAAAAATGCTGTAGGACATCAGCAGCATTGAGTTATAACACGACGAAAAAAGGTAGAAACTATCCCCACTTCACAATCCCCTTGTTCTCTAAGATACATAGCATTTTGCTACCTATATAGTATTCATTAAGGATTTATATCTGCAATAACAGACCTGCCAGTGCCTACAAGCCCTACACTAATCAATCGCTATGTAGTTTGTCACAAACATTCCCTATGCTTTCCCTATCAAAGATAAAGCACATTATCATTTTGGTTTCTGTGACCCCTCCCATTTATAAAGAAGCACTGGCTTATCCAAAAGCCCCCTTATTGGCCCTTGTAAACCAGCTTTCCAGCCAATCAGCATCGAGCCGTCTTTCTGGCCAATCAGGAAACTGGGCGGCAGGTCATTACCCACTGCCCGACCTCCTGATTGGCCAGGAAGCTGGCTCCGGCTAAACAGCATGGAGCTGGCTTCCCGGGCTAATCAGGAAACTGTGCGGCGGGTCATTACCCCCTGCCCGGCCGGCTGATTGGCAGGGAAGCCGGCTCTATGTTCCCTCATGATTGCTGGTCAGAGGAAATCTCCCTCTGACTGGAGTTCCGGTATCGACTTCCCAGCCAATCAGCATCAAGCCAGCCACACAGCATGGAGCTGGCTTTCCGGTCAATCAGGCATCTGGGTTAATGACCCACCTCCCAACATCCTGATTGGCTGGGAAGCCAGGCTACCTGGCCAATCAGCATGGAGCCGACTAAACAGCATAGAGCCGGCTTCCTGGGCAATCAAGAAGAAGCTGGGTGGCAGGTAATGACAGGCCGCCTGGATTCCTGATTGCCTGGGAAGCCGGCTCCATGCTTGCGGAAGTACCGGTATCGGTACTCGGTACCAGCGAGTACCGACATATTAATATCGGTAATTGTACTCAATACGGAAAAATCGGTATCGGTGCATCCCTAATGGTTACAAAGGATTCAGACTGGAAAATGTACACATTAATTTTCTGGGACCGTACATTTGAGTCAGTGAGGGTGGATTAATTAAGGCGGTTTCAGGTGACTTTTAAAAGTGCAATGGCTTCTAAAGGTGGCCATACACTTTACAACCATCGCAAGACCTTAGTCTTGCGATGGTTGTAAAGTAATTAAAAAAACATGCGATCTGCCCATCTTGGACAGGCAGATCATACTTGCGATCATCGCAAGCCCGCCCCCCTGAGGGGCGGGCTTCCGATGACTGCAATGCTTAACGGGCAGTGTGCGCGTGTGCACACCGGCCCATTCGGCATTTGTCTTCCGAGCATTATTCAAACCAGCCGAAAATCGTAAGAAAGACGTGCGACCGTACAGTAGAAATGGTTGCACATCTTCATTCACACTGCACAATTCTCGTACGATCGCAGGATCTCCCGCAATTCTCGTAAGAGAATCGTGCAGTGTATGGGCACCTAATGGGTTTTGGAAGCTCCTTTCAACTATCCTGTGCCAAAAACTGACCCCTCATTAGCCTCATTGCTTTATTTTTCCAAGTACAAAAATAATGAAAAAAATACAAAAAAACACTAAATAAAATAAACTAAATCACTCTAAATACACCTCCCACAAAGTCCTAAATAGTAAAAAAAAAAAAAAAATTTCCAAAGCCAATTTTTTTTTACAATAACACTCTGCTTATCTCTAGTCACATGTTCTCCATAGCCGTAGTATTCTGAAGTACTGAGTATCAGGGGATTGAAGGGAAGGTCAGTATCTGCAATAAGGGGGATCAGGTGGACCTGAAAAGAGACAGATTACCTTAAGAACTTTAAAGATATTACTTCTTTAAAATGCATCTGTGTATGAAATGAGGCTGGACATTATAACATTTTTGCATTGAAGGTTAAATGTATCTTACATGTAGACAAACTTGCCTCAGTTTGAGAGCAAATATTGTTACTCCCTTTTCGATCGTCCATAGTAATCATTTTTCACATGTAAAAATTACTGTTTAATAAAAAACTGCAATTAAAAAAACAGACACAAAGGTGAAAATGTTTAAAACCTAAGCTTGACAGCACTACAGCTTCTAGCTGTCTGTCTCAGCTAGTGTCTGCCCTCCAGGATTAGATATGTGACATAGTTGTAGCAGTATGTCTATAAATTTGTTTTTCTCATAGAAGATGCTGCAAGTTTATGACAGTTTGAGAGGCTCTGAACTAAATACTGAAGGATACTGAATGAGGTTTGACAGTTGTAATATGTTATTGGGAACAACTGCAGTATACCTAAAAAACTTTTCATTTTACATAGCTCATGCTGTCTAGTTTGTTTTAGTAAGCAAAACAGTTTTAAAAACATGTTGAAAAAATGCCCATCAAAAATATATTTCTGAAGACTGTCCTAGTTTCTAAAACTTTTTTCATTTTTGTGTAGGAGAGAATGATTTAATAGTAAGTGATAAAGGTAAAAATAGAAGCATACAAATATGAGAACAGAAAGATCTTCTTGTTGTCTTTAATTTGCTCTTGCTTTGTAGTTACTTTTGCATAAGTTATGTTTAACAAACACAAGAGTTTCTTACTAGAAGCAATTTATTTCTTGAATTCTTTCTTTTTTTACCAGACTAATGTTTATATTATTCATTGCATGTCAGATTCAACCTTGCAAGCAAAAGCCTACCTAATGACGCAAAACAAAAAACTGACAGTGGTCACTTCAATAAATAGTTTTCAGATTTTACACAATTAAACACCTGATAGGGGTCACGGTGTTTTGTATGACATCTGTGTGTTTTTCTAAAGTTGCCAATTTGCAGGACTTGGAAGCAAAATAGAACTAACCAATCACAAATTGCTTGCATAAAACAGAGAAAAAAAATCACTGTGAATTTTTACCCTGTAAATAGTCTAAGAAGTCATCAATTATGCACAAAGCAGCTGAAATAAGCTATGTTCTTTAGCTACTTTAAAGAACTGACACCCTTTCAAAGAGATTCACAGAGCCATACTAAGATAGTGCAGCAAGTCAAGGCTCAAGGTTGCAGCTAAAGCTTTCAAGGTGTAGGGATACTACAAACCAGTGCACACTTGTGTAGCAGAAACACAATATTTTCAACAAAATTAGCTTGAGTTCTATCACCTAGTACAAGCAGAAAAATGCTATGAACGTGTGCACAAAATGTATGTGCCTTTTGAAAAGTCTAAATCAGACTTGAGTTTAACTTTTTGCAAGACTGACACAACTGTTTTTGTAACAGTGTGTCAAAAAATGTTTTATCTAAGGTCCTTTTCACACGGGCTGATCAGGAGTATGGATCTCCCCTGATCAGAGCAGGGCCGAGTTGATGTCACTGATGTGACATCTGTGTCCGTACAGTTGTTTCCTCCACCATGCGATAGAGAAAAGAACTGAAACTACCAGACCCCATGCCAATTTATGGGAAATTGGATGTAAGTGCACATGTGTTTATTTACATCAGATTACCCCTGATCTGACATGATCAGGTCCAATGAAATGGATCTCTGATCCATTTGTTTTTTTAGACACCCGGCTGGAGTTGGGGGTAACCAGGTGTAAACGGATGCCCATCCGCTTACACACTGCGGCCCATAGACTAATGTCGGGCATCCAATTGCCTGAAAACCAACAGGCAGACCCGATCTGACTGCCTGTGTGAAAGGGGACTAATACTTGCAACCTTCAAAGTGCAATGGGAGAAGAGGAATTAAAAACATACGGCAATTGAACTTTTTTTATTTATAGAAATCGTTTTTTAATACAGTGTCTTAGCCACTGTTATGTTACAGCAATAGTGGTAATATAGATATTCAAGGCCACAAATCCTGAAGTCCACAAAAAACAGTTAATGTTTAATAAGTGCCCATTGTGCTAAAAACTACAAAAAAAAGCAACCTAGCAGTTTCCACATTTACAAAATTAACTGGTAAGGCAGTGACAGGTATACTTGTCTAGCCCTGTACATTGCTGCAAAGGCAAATACTGTATCTCAAAAACATCTGATGGTTGCTGTATGTTTAAGTGCCAATTTAAACAGTAGCTACAGTATAACACATGGTGCTGATGTGCATTGCCAGGCACAGTGCTGATGCACCAATCATTCTTGTAGAACTTTATTGAAATGTCACTTTTGACATTTCATTAAGTTCTATAGGCGCAATGTGTGCAGTGCATGCAGTACATTTATTTTAGTGTACAGCACCACAACGCAGTGATTTAAACTGAGAAGCAATTGAAACAAGGCAATCGGCTTTGTTCAGCATTGGGGATGGAAAAAAAGGCCAGCACAACTCCAATGTATCTGGTGTGAATCAGCTATAATGGTAGAGAAGTACTAAAAAGCAGTCAACACAATAACATAAACTACTTCCCCATCAATAACAGCAACAACCATTTTCTATTCTGTAAAGCTTTTATATGGGAGAATCCTCACAAATTTCACTTTATGTGATTGATTAATGCGGAGAGCCTGAAAGATGTTTTCTGAGTGGATGCTATGTATGATGGGTAAGTTCACCAAAGTCAAAATTCACGTGCAAATTGAAGCAATATATGATTCATGTTGATGCAGAAAAAAAAAATATTCAGCTCATCTAAATTAACCCAGTACTCTATGAACTCTTATCCCTAATGGAAAGCTACTTTTATGCTCATCTTCAAATATATGGAATGGAGTGCAGTAAAACTATTGCAGTATGATGTTACTTGCAAATTATATAATTTTTTTTTTTTTTTTGGTGCAATCTGTTTTTATTGAAATGTTTATACACAAATCAAAGAAAAAGCATACACAGAAAGGTTTCAACCACAAAAGAAACAGTACAACAGAACAAGAGGTGGGCGCCCCATAGGGAGCCCGGCATAGCATGGAATCGTTACAGATACTGGTGATCAGATGTTGGAGCAAGGGTCTGACACTGAACCATGTGGGTAATCAAGTCTAAGGCTGGGTTCACACCTGGGCGTACGGAATATGCACGTTTGCCGCACGTTTTTACAGCGATTTGTGGTAAAAGAAACGTGCGACAAACGCGCGTTTCCGAGGGCTATCCGGCTGTATCCTAATGTACTTCAGTGGGTGCAGGGCGTTTTACAGCGCGTTACTACGTGCTGTAAAACGCCCAGGTGGGAACCATGCCAATAGGCAATTATTGGTTTTGACATGTTGAGCGTTTTACAGCGCGTAGGAACGCGCTGTAAAACGCCCAGGTGTGAACCAGGCCTTACAGAGTAGTTTGCAACTAGGGCACAAGTCCTTTCGCTTCACCCGCCCTAGTGCATAAACCCCACTGCTCCAGTGACTCAGGAGTAAAATAAATGTGAAAAAGAGGAACTGCCCACGTAGCAGAGTTCCCTTGCCCTCTTGTACAGGACAAGTGGGGGAGGGGGGGAGGGGACAAATCACATTCAGGGGAAGGACATAGACAGGGAAACAGGACAATTAGAGGAGAACCCCCAAGCTTGAGGGGGTAACATAGAGAGGTACAAGGAAGGGGAGAAGAGCGATATGAGTAAAGTGGGTGGAGGAGAACGAACAAAGGAGCACTGGGAAGGTCCCACCCCCTTCCAGGGTGTCCACCGAGCCCAGAGGTCAGCGGGAGATGGCCTCCAAGAAGTCCGCTGACTCCCTGAAGGTGAGCCAGCCAGACCATGCAAGTACATATTGAGGACCAGCATCATGTTCCTCAGCCAGGAGGCCCTCTAGATCAGTTATGCGGTCCATTTCCACAGTCCATTTTGCCAGAGAGGAGACCAACGGTGTATGCCAGTGGCATGGGATTACCGCTCTAGCAGCCGTGAGAAAGTGGTGCAAGAGGCCCTTTTTCGCCGACTTGAGCGACCCGGGCAACATAGACAGCAACAGTATCTTAGGGTCATCTGCCACCGCAACACCTGTCACTCCGAGGTACACATCCAGTACCACCTGCCAGAATCCCCGGATCAGAGGGCAGCTCCACCAGATGTGGGTCATATGACCCAGAGAGTTATTGCAGCACCAACATGAGTCAGAGACACTAGGATAGAATCGGTGGAGGATCACTGGACAACGGTACCATCGGGTCAAGATCTTCAGGTTCTTCTCGTGTGCTGTGCTGTCAATGGAGAGTGAGTGGGTGAGAGTGAACAACTTCACCCAGTCTTCCTCCCCCAAAGGTTTCCGTTCCCACACGGAGGTGTAGGGAGGCAGGGCAGCGGAAGACAGGGAGTAGAAAAGAGATTAGAGAAGAGTGACTGAATGGTTTGGAGGCGAGGAGGCCAGGAGAAGAGAGGCCAAGGCCTTGGGGGTCCTACCGAAGACATCCACATTGGGGAAGGTGGATACAAAGGAGCGGAATTGTCTATCGGCTAGCCAGGTCCCACTTACTGTGTCAGACTGAACCCCCCCGGTTGCAGAAAGGTCTGTTAGAGCTGAGACCAGTCTACGGTGTGAACCCCTAGTCCAACGCCCAAATGAGGAGCCAGACAGTGCTGGACGGAAAGCATGGTTACTGAAGAAAGGGGTCATGGGCCCCACGTAGGAAGATACACCATAAGGAACCACACAGCAATCCCACAGTTTCAAGGTGTGGGCTGTCAGAAACAGGAGAGATGAGTACACTGGCCTAGACCCAGGAGCTATCCATGGTAGGGCCAATAGGTCAACGCCCGCAATGACTTCCTCTAGGCGGACCCACTGTTTATCCTCAGTGCAGTGTAACCAATCCACTACGGGGACCAGAACCACAGCAGGGTGATAGAGAAAGATGTCTGGGGCGCATAGTATTAGTTTCGGCACCGCCTGCATCCTATAACTCAGCCGGGGACGAGACGTGCCCCCACACAAACTTTGTGAAGACCCGCTGGAGTTGCCTCAGATATAACGATGGGATATCGATAGGCAGAGTTTGAAACAGGTAGAGAAACCTAGGGGCAATGTCCATTTTAAGCGCATTGGAGGTCTGGGCATAGTGCATCAATAGCAGGGTCCTAATGGTGTTATCCCGAGCCTCCCTACCCCGGACAAACCCCACTTGGTTGGGGTGGATAACCCCCGGGAGAAGAGGTTGAAGACGGTTGGCAATCAGTTTGGCAAACAGTTTCACATCAACGTTGATCAGCGAGATTGGTCAAAAGTTCGTACAGAGAGAGTGGTCCTTGTCTGGTTTAGGTATTAAAGAAATATGGGCCTCCAGGGCGTGTCGAGGAAAGGAGGCTCCCTGTTCGATCGAGTGGAAGATGTGGAGCAAGAAGGGGGTAAGTCGGTAGTTTTATTTTTTTTAATTGTATATTGTTTGTAATGCCACACAACAAAAATATAAGGACAAACATGAAAAAAACACTTTACATATAAAAGTATGATAAAATAAAAAAAAATATATATGATATGATAAAATAAACATATTGGCAAAAAAAAACAAAACAGAAAATGGTGAAGGGGAAGAAGAAGTTTATTAATTAGGGTTACTAAGAGTTAATAAGGGGTTAAAGAGCACCACATTTTATGGAAACAACTTTTATATTCATTTATTTTTAACAATTGATGGAACTGATGGAATTACTTATGAGTGGTCTCAAATTACCATGCATATCTGTGCTATCAGCAAAGGAATAAAAACCAATCAAGATTTCAAAAGCAGTCAGCTATGCAAAAGCACACAATTTTCACTGACGTTCAGTATAATATTGAGCTTCAGAGTTGAACTCGACCTTGTTTGCAGTAGTAGTTGAAAATTCAAATGTGAATGAGCATCACTCAAACACCTTTACAGGAAAGAGTCTCTCTGCTGTTACATCATAGCAGAAGCATGCCTGCATGTTTTGCTGCTTGATTTTAGTTTTGTGCGTATTTTAATTTACATTTATGTGGTTTTAAATGCAATTTAAGTTTACTACAAATTTAAGTGTTTTTTTCTCCTTGTTAGACTTTGGTCCTCGTTTGCTGGAAAAAGGGACATAATAAAAAACAAGAGACAAAAGACTTATTTGCTTCAAAAATGCATTCTGATAATCTTGTAATATAGAGGTCACTCTTTGCAGGTGAGCGTTACCATTTCTTTGGGTGAATGTATGGTGCATGGCCTTAATCTGTTCTCTGCACTTACTTTTAAATGCTTTTTGACCTTCTTTATACAAAAGGGCCTTTCCTTTTTTGTATGTGAGGTTTTAATTGTGGGAAGTACATTCACATGTGCTTTTTAAAATTTTGGAGTATTATTACATACAAGTTGGGGTTTAACTCTGGAACTGCTGCTTGAAAATATACCAAACTACATATGTATGAGTGCTGCATCAAATTTTCAGCCTTCATTATTATAAAATCCCCTGCAACAGAACAGGTCCTGGCTGCCAAACTGACAGCCCATTCCTGCAGATTACATTGGGTGCAATGCTCTCTCAAGGCCTTGCTGTTAGTCTGATAGCTGGTCCGATTCTGTGTTTCAGGAGTTCCGCAGGACTGTTGGTCTGGCATCCAATTTTGCTCTTTGTATCTGGCCGAGCTACATGTACACCAAGTGGACCTGATGCCAATTTGAATGAGAAGCCCTGAAATTTTCACTGGGAGAGCAGCTCTCCCTCTGTAACATGTGGGACTCCACTTTTGGTTTGACATAAGGGTCCTCTGGAACCCTTACAGAGGCAACACAGGAGAAGTTCCACTTTAACCCAAAGTGGAAGCCTTTCCTACCTGTGTTCTGCCTGGGGCCTATGCATGAATATTACACATTAACACATGAATGAAATTAAAATGAATAAATTTTAGTTGCCCTAAACAATGTACAACATTATCTGTACCTTATTTATTAAATGTGTCTACAAGCAACCATTCAGAGTAGTTATATTTATTCTACTGAAGGCTAACAAACTAAAAACAAAAAATATACTTTGTTTTAAAGTAATACAGATATAATTGTTGGAGAAAATTTTAAACAAATCACTCCTGCCAATTTTTAACATTTGCAGTTTTATTTCCAGAAAAACACAGATGGCTCAGACATTAATTGCAGCTCATCTCAATTTACAATATTGCTTGTTATTGCATATTAGAACAACCTAAACTAAACATTTGTGGCCTCTCTCACCATCTTAACAAATGCCACAAAGAACTTTTGAACAGTGCCACCTAAATTCCCAAAATGTTTTACTGACTGTTTATTAATGTGTATCACATTTAGCAGACTCATTTGTGTTTGTGCTGTAAACTTTTAATGATTTTCATTAAATGTCACACAACTAGTGTGTATTGTAATGATTTATAATAAATTGGACAAAGATCCCTTTTAAGTTTCTTTATAATAGCAATTTCAATTGTGTGCAATGGCTTGTGAAATAAGGAATGTTTCCTGAAGTTACAGCACTAATGTTTTCCACCTGCATACGAATATTGCCTTATACATCTCCTGCTGTCAAGGGAGCATCACTAAATATTGCAAAGCCTGCCGTTGCTTACAGGTAGTTACTTTTTATCAGTTGATTAGATTGGGGCTCTGTAATACGAAAGCAGAATGTGCATAGGTTCTCAAGCTGTGACATAAACTTTGTTTTATTACCAAATACTAGAGAATCTTTAGAAAATAAACTGGAGAAGAAAGCCTCTCTAAAATAAAAAAAATAGAGCTGTAAAGTTTGGATGGCGATTTATTTGTCAGCTAAAGGTACCTCTGATATCATGAAATCATTTACGGAACATGAAGGGTAAAAATACATCTTCTAGCAAGTCAAAAATGTACTGGAAAGCATAAATTCAAAACTGGAGCTTTGAAAATCTGATTACAGGGAAAATTAAGAAGTACAAATCAGGTAAATTTGAATTTTTGCATATTAAGATGTTATATAGGGATCCACTGAAACAAAATTTTTAGGCCAAAATCAAAATTTAAAAAATGTGTCAGGCCTAAACCGAAAATAAAACGGAAAATTCATTTTTTTCAACCTGTAAAAAAAATATATATATTTTTAACTATTTTATTTGTATTTGTATTTATTTATTTTTTTACTTTACTGTCAAGGGCTTTTGGGGAAATATCAGGGGTCTAAATAGACCCCTGATATTTCCCTTTTAAAATAGAAAAAGATTGAAGACACAGAGTCCTAAATCTCCTTTTCTGCAGCTCCTGTTATGAATGAATAGGAAGCCTCTGTACTGAGTGCTCGTGTCCATTCATAAACCATAGAGGATAGTATCAGTTACTGTATCCACAATCATGAATTAACAGGAAGTGATGTATAGCACTTCCGGTTCATTCATAACTCGGTACAAAATATGCATACTATGTCCTCAGTTATTTACAAACACTCAACAATCTGCTCCCTGCACCGCCCTGCTCTGCGTCCTGACAGCTTCTCTCCTCCCCGCTGGGCGCCGGTCTGTGTCCCCTCGTATCTGCCCTGCCTCTGCCAACACAGGTGGGGGAGATCAGTGGGGATCAGAGGGGATACAGACCTGTGCCCAGTGGGGAGGTGAAAAGTTATGGATGCACTGAATTTTCAGCGCATTTTTGGCCGTTTTGGTACTATTGGCATTTTGCACACCACACCTAATTTTATATTTATCACTTGCAACCAGAAGGTGGAATGGAAGGCTCTGTCTGCTGCTGTTGTGTTATTAATAGGATGACCAGACACATCTCCTACCTATTTGCAAGCAGAGATGGGAACATCTTAATTGATCCGTTAACATGCTGCAAGAAAGCATACAGGCAGTGATGGTCTTTCTTTTCTTTTTTTATTATGAATGCACCATGTAATAAATGTGTGTTTTACAAAAAAATTATGTAGTGCTCAATCCCAGAAGGAGCCGCTGGATAAACGGGTTCTTCTGTCTCACCTTTGTCTTGATAAACCGCTAAGGACTGAACGACAGCACATCAGAAAACCTTATGGGAGGTTTTATACCAAATTCAATAAGACTAGGCAAATTCTTCAAAGACTGGTAGGGATAAACTTGAATAATGGCAAATGAATAAATTAGATTTCACAAATCTTCCAGAAATAACACACAGCAAAAATCAATGCCATGACAGTATACATATGCATAAATGTGCACCTATGTGGGTATAATTCAATAATAGCCACTGCACCTACAATACTATCACTTCTCCAGCCAAACTGACAGCTCCTGAGGCACAGTCCCAAGTTAACTCATACACTGCAGGATTTTGAAACTAACTGAGGGGTCTATTCACGAAGCTGCCGAAGGATCTGGCCGTTGCTTCAGTAGAACCGAAGGGGTGCTGTACGGGCTATTCACAATAGCCCGTACAGCTCCCGATCATGGCCGAGCGGCTCAGCTGAGCCGAACGCATATGCATCGGCTCGGCTGAGCTGCGCTGAAAGCCGAAGCTGGCCGACAGCCTGCTTCTGACAGCTGGGCGGAGCCAGCCGTGATCTTACGGCTGGCTCCGGCCACTTTCAGAGAGATCAGCGTCCCTGGTTACCTGCTAACCAGGGACACTGATCTCCAAACAGCTAACTCTCCCTGGTGGCCCGGGAGTCTCCTGCTCCCGGCCGCCAAGGAGAGGAACACTGCTGTGTCTTTTTTTCTTTATTCTGACACGAGCGATGTCAGAATAAAAAAAAAGAAAAAATAATTTTCCCATTGAAAAGCATTGGGACATTACTATTGGCTATTTCAATTTGCAATAGCCAATAGTAAACTAGCATTGTACCCGCCCTCTGCTGCAGTTCCCCATCAGGTCAGCAGAGGGCAGGTACAATGCTAGTTTACTTTTTTTTTACAGCAGCAGAGCCGCCGGACAATAGGAAGCTATTGGGTGGAGCTAGCTGTCACTGCTTGCTCTGCACAATCGTTTTCTATTTACTTTTTCCACTCTTTTTCTGTTCTGCTCAGTCCCTCTGAGGGCCGAAACAGATCGGTCATTCACTCGGCTGCCCTCGGCAGCTTAGTGAATAGACCCCTGAGTCTTTAGGTTGTACAGGCCTGTGTGTGTAAGTCATTGGAGCGCTCTTAGGATAGTAACAAGCCACTGATTAACAGCTGCTCACCATATCCAGGCAGAATAGTTTCCAGAACAGGACTGCAACTCCAACAAGTCTGTGTGCTCCTATAAACACTTTAGCATTGCTGAGAACTGAGCCAATCAAGTCTCACACAACTTAAAAAAACAACAATTTTATTGCTCTAGTGAGGATAGCTATATAAGATCATCTGTTGCAACGAACAACGATATCATAACAATACGCAGACATCAAACAGACAATCTTTAATTATACGCAAGCAAAAAACAGGCAATTATCACAACATGTGGGTAACAAACAAGCAACCCTGACAATACACAGGCAGGAAACAAGCAATATTAGAGCAATGAATAGGCAGTTATTACAGTTACCTGGCAACAAACAGGCAAAAGTAGCAAAAATCAAACAGGAAATTGTTACAATATACAGTACCATGTTCATTGATAATGAGGGGCCAGTTTATAGATAGAGATTTATATTGTGACTGGAATTTTTGTTTATATTTAAAAGTATTTTATATCAATATGGCACACACAGATTTGCTTCATTCTTTTGTTTTGATCCAAATGATGAGCTATATATCAAAGCTATTACAGTTATTTCCAATACATATTTATTCAATCACGCTTTTTTTGCTGGATGACAGAGATCAAATTGAAAACAAAATGATATGCAATTGACACTCTGAACCCATCTAAAATAACTTAGAATTTTAAAAAAATCAGTGTTATTGCCTACCCCCTCGTCTGCTTCATTCTAAGTGGCAGCAACACTTACATAGAGTGGAATAAGCAAAGCCACTATTGCATCATAAAAGAAGAACTTTATTCCTGGTTCAGATATGCTCTGCTATGACATGATAAGAAATTACACAAAAACAATAATTGCAGGTTTGAACTTATTCACAGTTGGCTAAATGTTAGAGCTATGCAAATTCATAGCGAATATTGGTTATTCTACTTTGGGTGTATATTAAAAAATCATTTTTATGCAGTTCTGTTTCACATTCAAAGTCTGTTGGTTAAAGGTAAATATAACAAAATAATAGAAAAGTGTATGCTTTGCTATAAACAGGTTCCAACTATCATTTTCGGGAAGAATTTGTTCCAAATTTTTATTAGAAGTATGTACACGTGACCAAAATATCTTACTTGGTTACAAGTTACATCATAGATTCTGCTTCTACTTTGATGTGAAAATAAAATAAAAATCAAGAAAGATATAGACTGCATAAAACAGTTCAGATATTTGTACCTTTGGGCAAAAAGGCTCATACTACTACTGTTATTTTTTAATTTTATTCATATGTTCATCTTCATATGACTTCAGTAAAAGAAACTTTACAATTAAAATTAAAAATAAATAAATACAATGTATTAAGGATGAGCGAACCCTGAACATAACATCAGACCCTATGAAAGTCTAGGGTCTATTCACGAAGCTGCCGAAGGATCTGGCCGTAGCTTCGGCCGATCCTTCGGCTAGCTTCGGCCCCAGGACCCCTTCGGTTCAGTAGAACCGAAGGGGTGCTGTACGGGCTATTCACAATAGCCCGTACAGCTCCCGAACGTGGCCGAGCGGCCGGCCGACAGCCTGGTTCTGACAGCTGGGCGGAGCCAGCCGTGATCTTACGGCTGGCTCCAGCCACTTGCAGAGAGATCAGTGGCCCAAGGACACTGATCTCCAAACAGCAAACTCTCCCTGGCGCCCCGGGAGTCTCCTGCTCCCGGCCGCCAAGGAGAGAAACACTGCTGTTTCTTTTTTTTTCTTTATTCCCACACGGAGCGTTGTCAGAATAGAAAAAAACAAATTCCCATTGAAATGCATTGCTACATTCCTATTGGTTATTTCAATTTGCAATAGCCAATAGCATTGCCAATAGCAATAGCCAATAGCATTGTACCCGCCCTCTGCTGCAGATCTCCATCAGGTCCATCAGCAGAGGGCACATGCTGAGCATGTTCGGCCGACCCGAAGCCATGTGAAGCAAGCCAATGTACGGCTGATTTCAGCCGATGTACGGCTCAAATCAGCCGTACCAGCCTGAAGTGAATAGACGAACAGTGTTCGGCTCACTTCACTTGGGGTCGGTTGTTCACTCGGCTGCAGCTTAGTGAATGGACCCGTAAGAGAGGTGAATATTTAATTTTTTTATTGCCTTTTTTAAGATTAATGTGCAAGCTACTGTTAAAATTGTGTGCACTCTTCTTATTTTTATCAATAAATATATGGGGTTACACTATGAAGGTTTGCATTATTTTATTTTGAGAGCTATACAGCCTTGTATTGGAAGAGTGCTTTAGAACAAGAGGAAACCAGCAGAGGAGGGAGAGTACCGGGGAAAGCTGATGGTTACATAAGAGCTCTGTATGACTTCTGGTGTATGAACCTAACTCTATCTTAAAAGGTGAGGGTACACCTGAAGAGCACTGAGATGAAAGAGTTTATTTGAATATCATCTGCACTGGATATCACTCACCATTTGAGACTATTTGTTCACTGAAAAGCTGACAAAGATTGCTCCAAAATTTGTATGTGGGTAACGTGTACTTGTCAGGTTATGCTATTTTTTTGTAAATGTATGCACAAATTAATACACATTAATTTGTATTGTTTTGGTCACAATTATTGATGTGTTTTCAGTGTTTTGACTGGATGTGCTGGTGGTGCTGGTGGTTGCACATTTGTATTGGCGCTCTAAATTACAGAAATGTTTGTGATTATCCCATTATCATTATTTTTTCACAAGAGTAGCGTGGGGATTTTATACTTTTTTTCTGTCTCAATTTATAGACAATGCATAAGAATGTCCAAACATCAGTTTTCAATATAATGCTTATAGGTATGCTGAAAGGGTTGTTAAAGTACTCCCAGCATGCCCTGCTAGCTTATTTTAGCAGAGAAATTGAAGTATAGTAGTATTTTAGGTAAGCATTGAAAACCATATTCAGAAAATGAGCGTTGGGTTTTTGTGACATTTATTCATCAGGTTGCTGTTGAATTTTTAGCTTTCTGTGCAGAATTCATTATCAATTATTCACATACACCAGGCAAGCTATCAATCTTATCTTGTTCAGTAACAAAAAATAGCTATGTGTTATTTTTTGAAGCTTTGAACTGTATCTTATAATAAATAGACACATCAGAAAAAAGAGCTAATTACTTCAATGAAAACAATTACAACATTAAAAAAAATAAGCTTTGTCTGATATGTTTTACTTTCTTAGCAGTTCTGCAGTAAAACTCATGAAACTAATAGATAAGCAGGATATTTTAAATTTTTGTTCTTGTATGTGATCAAACATTCTTCTCTGCATACCATAACCTGTGATACAATGCAAACTTTCATTACTTTGCTCTGCATGAGCTGTGCTGTCAGCATGATGTAATCGAATCGAATTGAATCAAATCAAATCAAGTAAGCACAGAGTATTGAGATTTTATCAGACACTGAGATTCTTTCCTGTTGTGGGAAAGTAGGTAAATTGATAATTGGTTGTGCTAAGTGGCTTTAAGAACTCTTTTTCAAATGCCGGTTTTTAGAAATACGTTTTCACAAATTAAGTCAGTACCATGCTGATAAAGCCAGAATCCAAGCTGTAGTAATAAGAGTACGTTGGTTCAATTTTAACAGAATTTTTTGCAACATATTCTGTTACTAATGATAGCATGTGCCCAAAGCTACAGTGATTCAACAAGTGAAACAAATGGCAAACTTCACTCATCAATGCCTTTAAAGTAAGGTGCACATGGAAGGGCTTTACACAGTACAAAAGCAAAAATTTCCCAGAACACTTACCAGCTAGCCTGCAAAAAAAAACCAAAACACTGTCTATCTATTGGGGTTAAAAACAGAGGTTTTAGTTGCACGACGTTTGCAAAATATGTGGAAGCCACACTGCCTCGTCAAGGCTCCTCTGTGTAGTGTGGTCCTAGATCCAATCTATGAGAGCCTTCATCTCTATCCATCCTTTGCTATATGTGCTCCAAGATGGAGGCTCTCATAGAACAGAGTTAGGATCACACTACACAGAGGAGGCTTGATGAGGCAGCGTGGCTTCCACATATTTTGCAAAAGCTGTGCAATTAAAACCTCTTTTTTTAACCCTTATAGTTAGGCCGTGTATTTTTTTGCATTCTAATTGGTAAGTGTGCTGGGAAACTTTTGCTTTTGTAAAGCTAGAGTGATGTCATGCTACCAGGGTCTAAGAACAACATGTTATCCCTTCCACACACCATGGCTATAAATGAAGTTTAACTGGCAAGAGATCTGCCAGTTAGGGCTTAAGCTTTTTCTGCTGTGATAAATGAGTACTCATGCCTCCAGGGATGTCCTTTATGAAATTGTCAAGGTAAAACACCAAAAATATGTTCACCAAGAAAAGTCATGCACAACAAGTGTTGTTTACATTGCTTTTCCTCCTCCATTGCTTTTTAGCCATAGTGATCTCCTTATGTTGACAGACAGGAGAGTCGTTCCAGAGATAAGATGGATAAAATAAACCAGGCCATCAATCTGACAGACTGACATTATGACTATGGCAGGTTGCATAGCAAGATCTGCTAGTTAAAATAAACATTTGATTTGAAGGGCTTACAAACATTTATCAGTGGGATCCATAAACAATGGCGCATTCTCAATATCACCTGATTCATCGTGGGTATAACCCACATTTTAAGAAAACCCTCATCAAAAAGATATTGGTCTGCAAAGCATTTTGGAGGAATTCATAATTTGTGAGGAGTGTCCCAGTCTCCATGCAGAGCAGATTGAGGTACAGAGTGTACCAAGAAGTTTTTAACAGTCTCGGGCTCTTTCAGTGAACCTAGACTGGTAACAGTGCTAACAGAAGCAACAGGCTGCTCCATTTAAACGTGACTTGCACAGCATTGATAAGAGTCGATATGGTGTCTTTTAGCCTGGCAGCTATTTCAGCTGACTGAGGTGTCTCAGAGACCAAAAAAAAACCATTAAGGATTTGTAATATTCTCTGTCAGTCAGTATGTTTCCAGCAGAAGGCTCAGAGGTTGTTAGAGCTGCAGGAATGTCATTGTTAGTGTAAGGACTTACCTTAAATGATGCCTCTTGATCCAATCATCTTCTTCTTACCAATAGTTTTTAGCTGTCCCTGGTCCTGGTCTCCGATCCAGCGCTGACTCTCCTGTCTTAGCTGGCACTTCCTGTGCGGGTGCACGCTGCTCCATAGACTTACCTTGTGTCTCTCCTCATCTCCCAGCTGAAGATCTGAACTGCGCAATGACCGCCCCAAGATTCTTTGCGATCGCCTGAGACTCTTCAGATGTTCGGACGGGAGCACGCGGTGAAGACACAGGTAAGTTTCAACCTGTTTGAAAAGTTTGGTTATTTTTTATGTTTTTGCATAAATCTATTGCTTGCTAGCAGTAGATGTATGCAAAAAATGCTGATGGTTTAATAACCCTTTAAGGAGAAGATGTAAAACTACCCTTACAGCCTCCATGTTTAGAATCAGCTGCAGAGACCTCCTCCCTGCATAAGGCAGAACAGGAGCACACCTGATGAAGCTATTAGAAACACAGAGGAGTGAGTTGACTCAAGCAGGGGACAATGATCAGACTATCGGTGTTAGATCCCTTACTAGGGACACTGCAGTCAGACCCAACTCTTAATGAATCAGGAGCTGGAGCGACCTGATGCTGCAGAACTGCACATGTTGTGCTTGGGATCTAGTGCGTTGTACTGTATTAACAGAAACAACTGAACAAAAACCACTAGATAAAAACATTGGTTTACTCACAACTAACTGCTTAAGCATAAGAGGTGGTGAGTAGGGCACTGTAGGTGGTAGCGATGATAAATTGGGGTGAAACTGTGTGTCATTTGCTAATAGGAGCAATGGTGGGACTAAGCTACCTCACCCTAGAGGTGAGGGAAAAAAAGTGGAAAGAAGTGGGGATTGTGTGCACATGACATTGAGACTTATAACACAACTTATAATTCCTCACCATATTAACCATTTCTGTGGAAATGGACAGAATAAAGGATTAAGGGTGGCATTTATCCATACCAAGTAGAGTAGTAGCTCCAGCTGATCTGCTCAAATAGCGTACTCTTTAAAGCACTTCCAGACTGTGCCACTGCTTTGAACCTAGAAAGTGCTCGGTGGCTAACTAACACCTATCTAATACCCAAAGGTCTAGGAAACATCAATAGCAGAGCCCACTACCCAAGCAACACAGGCAAGCCGTGCAATCTTCAGTCCAGTGGGATCCAGGTATGACCTTCAAGGCATCTTTGAGAAATAGATGATCCAGATATCTGCATAGAGAGCCCAGCTCAGTAACATTTAGATGATATCTTAAATGAAAAATAGAAAATGACATAAAGAACCAAAATGGCTAGTGAAAAAGGGGGTAAACCTTCCTAAATATGAAAAAGACATCCATGCTCCTAGGATACAAAAAACAGAAGCATGCTGGGAATGGGACAGGTGATACCTGGCTAGCCAAAGGCTTTTTTTGTTTGCCAGTGTCCAAGTCCTCTTGCAGGTGGTGGTATAAATCATTCATATCAGAATAACTACTAATCCTGGGTCCCTCAGCAGTATATGTTATTTTTTAACTGCACTTTTTTTACATGGGGAGGGGGGAAAACTGCAAGATAAGTGTAACTTTCATTTAGATGCACAAGTCAAATATAACTTAAAGCCTAATGTTTAATCTGTATCCTAAGCTTGCTCAAAAAAACAGCAAACGAAGATTTTCAGGTATCGTTCAGGCCTTGACATTAAATACAGTTGGCTGATATATGGCACATCCTTTCTAACAAACCTTATAAAGTAAATCAAAATCTTTAACTTTAGTGACTCCACTGATTATATTCCTTGCCTTGATGAACTCAAGTTTTGTGGATTATGAACCATACCTACTTTATGTATCTGTAAAATAAAGATAACATTGCAAGGTGACCAAAGGACATTTTTTACACAAAGTTCTGAAGGACTTTTTGAGTTTTATGGGTTTTCTTATGTGGGTAATATAATATTTTAAATCCTATTAAATAAGCTTTGCAGTCATGCACCGAAAAAATGCTGAACCTTTCACCAAATAGTACTAATTTATCTACGTCTCTCTAGTATTTTGTAACAGATCCAAACATTTTGTATATTCAGCAAATGTAAGCATTTCTTTCTTGTATAAACTCTATGGTCATTAATCTACATATATAAATGAAAGACTGAAAGAACAAATCCCATCCCATGGGCAATTTTGAAAACTCCACTCTTACAAAGCAGAAATTGTACTATATGCCATAATTAGCGGTGTCATGTCTCCAAATTGTAGTCATGCATATTTTATGATGATACAATTTATTACTGTATAGTTGGCTTTAGTTGGCTTTTACTTGGAACATGTCTGGATCATAACGTGTATTATAAATCTCAAACAAACTTTTGCAGAGCTTAATGCAACCTCAAACAAACTTTTGAAGAGCTTAATGCAACCTCAAACAAACTTTTGAAGAGCTTAAAGCAAACCAATTAACTACACTATCAATAGACTATGAGTTAGGGCCTTCATGTATGTACGTTAATATTTATCAAGTTTTTTATAAGAAACCCCTGAACTCTAGATCCACACTGTTCATAGATCCCCAGCTTCTGTCAGCAACCTACAAGGTTTGCTAGAATAGCTGTGAGTGGCATTAAGGTTCCTGGATCTGAATGTAAAAATGTTGGCGTCCACCAGTAGATCTTAGCAGTCACCATCTGATGCTAGCTGATAGGGGTGATTTGCCTTGTACAAGCCTGGTCCTGTGCCACTTCTGCCTATCAAACCTGCTCCTGACGTGCATTTCTTCTACTCCCCTGTGGTCCTACCTGTCCTTATTCTGCCCTACTTTTCATTTATCTTTCCCCTTGAAGATGTTACTTGTATATAGTTAGATATTTCCACTCTGCAGGTGGAGTTTCATTGATTTGTTTATTGGATTGTTACTGTATATGTGTAGTGTTATTTGTGTCTGTGTGTTCTCAACAAAATGTATTTTCTTCCAGTCTTACCACACAACAGTAGCGTGGTATACCTTTGTGTAATGAACATAACTCATCAAACTAGACAACAAGTAACTAGCAACTGGTTTCTTGACAACTTCTTTCTGATTTAAAGCTAAGCCTCACTCCCCTCAAAGCTTAAAGCTATCTCCTCTTTTTAATAGTACAATGTGAATGCCTCAATGACTATTTGAGGACTATTAAACGGAATAAGTGGGTTCTGTTATGGTGGCTTCCTAGGTCCACAGAAATCTAGCTGAGGAAATGTATCTGAACATTATTGCAGGGACTTAGACAATATTTTTAGTCTGATCACCTATGATAACCTGGTATCTAGTTTTCATTGATGCATATGTTTTATTTTGCATTAGTAGTGCCTGTTCTCTATATATTTTCCCTTCATTAATATATGTTTTTCTATGCTTCTGTAAAATGTTGAAATAAAGTTAAACAAAATTAGTCTCCCTCCCTATTTTATAAAAGAACATTATTATGAGTGGTAATGTGCACTTCCCTTCATTGTTTGTAGTCTCTGTAGTACATTACTGCAGAAAAAAAACTGAATAGCCAACATATATATTGATTTTGTTTTTACTGTCTCTGCATTACCTTAAGTAAAAAAAATGAATTATAGCACAGAAAGCATAACGCTGAGACTGGGCCAATTCATATATAATGGGTAGAATGAGAGAAGTTTAGAGTCCGAAATCATTTAATCATTCAACTGATGATCATAAAAACAACAGCTGATAGCCAATGGGGATGAATAGAAATAATAAAGTTGTGGGTGGACCCAAATGATGGCTTCTGAGCTGGCTGCATACAGAGGTAAAAAATACCAATTGGTCAGTAGTAATGCCAGTAAGGAAAGCCAAAATGCAAAGAAAGCTAGTGCTGTCTTTGGCAGATTTTAATAGAAGTTTGGGAGACAAAAAAAGCCTCTCCTCTAGGGATCTCCTGATTCCTGCAGAAGAGCTGCCTAACCTAAGGGGTCTCCCGATTCCTGCAGAAGAGCTACATAACCTAAGCCATTAGTCCAGTGCCTAATTTGCTATTTGCTTCTGGGCCAATACATAACACCCAATCTAGTCAATTTACTAAAATCTACAGTATAGTGTTACGCTCTTAGCAGATTTATTTTTAAGTGCAGAGTCAACTGGTGAAGATTTTTTTTTTTTCATCTGTTCTCTTGAAGTCTGACCAGTGACTATACAATGTATTCCCATGCAATATGAGAAGGTAAGTATTTAGTAGCAATGACAGCAATATAAGGAACTATTCTCCTTTGGGTCTGAAAGTGCAGTCCTTATGTTTTACTAAAATTTTAAAATACATATCATTTAGGGGTTGGTTATAAAGTTCTATAAATAAAAGAGGGTGGTTATTTGCCCTCATATGCAATATTGAACAGGTGAGCTTTTAGTCTGGATTACAGTCAAACTCTAGCCATGTAGTAGGAGATGGTTAGAGATTTCTCCATTGGAGAGCTTTCCTTTTCCTCTCCTGCTCTTTTTTATGGTGGGGGATTGTCACTGTAACAAGTAGTACCATACTTAATACTTTTACCTTTTCTAAACTATTCTAATGTATCATAACTTTATGTCTTATGTTTTTTGGGGGCAAGTAAGGCTTTATTATAAGTAAGGTTCTTCTAGCAGATGTATATATTTATACAATTTTTTTTTGTTTTTCTGAGGTTTATTTATGCACAAATAGGGAACTTCTTGCATTTTCCTATCTTTTTTTTCCAGTGCTGCTTTTACATAACTCATGCAGCCCCAGCTATTACCTCCAAATGGCTAAGTCATCTGATTTAATAGATTTATAGGAAATATGTCAGAATGGTAAAACTTCAAAGTAAAAACTGGTAAAAACTGGAAAAAAAAATCTTTTGCCATTAGTGTAACTTTGAAAAAATATTGTGCTAGGTTTGCACAGACAAACAATAGCCCAGCAGCAACATTATTACCCGTTTGCAGGTTGCAAAAATGTAGACTGACCTTCCACGTGTTTGCATGAGTGTTTGCCTTTGGTACAGTAAATGGAAATGTTATCCAGAGCACCCTGCATATTTGTTTGGACCTAGAGATTAATGAATATTTCTTATTGATTGCTTGACTTATCATGTTTTAGTCAAAGCTGTATTTATACTTTTTACAAACCGATATGTGGACTCTGCTCCTCTGTGCGGTAATTTCTCTGATAGTGCCATCTAAGAGACAGCTCTGACTTCATGTTTGTGTGGTGACAGGGTGTCCAGTTCAAGTTTAACTCTTTTTATGCCAGGCCCTGTGCTCCTCTTTTAACTTAAGGTGGGTAGCACAGTTTCTGAAATTTTTCACTTTTACATAATTTTTCACTTATAGCTTTTAGAATTTTAAAAGTTGCC
>NW_017306624.1:205606-231108 GCF_000935625.1 Nanorana parkeri | reverse complement strand
AGAGCCAGTAAAATAAAAAAAAGTTCTGCTGATTATGTAGGACCCGCAATATTTGCATAAATGTTTATCAAAACATCATTTTTACAAAATATGTCAAAATCATTAGTAGAGCGCACAAGAACAACTTAACTTAAAATTCCTACTAAATATAATTGAAAAGTCAATATTGAGTCAATAATAAAAATGTGTACATTTAAAATTGTTCTTTTTCTAGGAAGTAGTGAAAGCTGCAGGTATGTAAAACTATGCATCAGCAACTTATGCAAGAACCCTGGAGGTTGGCCTAACATCTAAGGATTGTGGAAAAGACCAATCTGCAGTGCCATGTGTGTTGGGTGTGATACAATGATGCAGGGATACATTTTATTATTATACAGGATTTATATAGCGCCAACAGTTTGTGCAGCACTTTACAATATAAGGAAGACATTACAATCACAATACAATTCAAGACAAGATGGTAAGGAGGGCCCTGCCCCAGAGGGCTTACAATCTAAAATGGAGGGGCAAGTGATACATGAGGAGGCAGCTGTGTGAGGATGAATTGTTTGAGAACATGATGGTTTTATCGCAATGCAGCATGTTATTAATCGCAGAAATGCATTGCAATGCTCTACAATACACAGTTGTGCATACAGTTGAATGATTGTTATTTTAAAAAAGGAAAACAAAAGGAAAAAAAGAAGCACTACTGGTGCACGTGTACCGTGTGTGTGTGTGGGTGTAGGTGTGGATGTGTTTTGGGGGATTGTTACTCTTATTTTTTCTTTTCCACTAATTTTTCATCGTTTTATTAAAATAATTGAATATTTTAAACTTTACAGGGGGGGGGTTAGTGGAATATCAGGGGTCTAAGTAAACCCCTGATATCTCCATCTTCTCTGCAGCCCCCAGCACTCACTAACACTTAACAGGAAGTGCTTCCTGTTTTCTCACAGATTAAGTAGATAGTATGTTTGCTATCTTCTTAGTTGTGAATGAGCAGACATGATGAGTGCTTCCTGTTGATTAATGAACTCAAGAGGTAATAAACATTCACTTTTTCCTCGATTATGATTGAATACTGGAATGATCAGTAGTGTTCAGTCAGGAAAGTGAAGAATCTTTAAATATGAGACATATTTTTACAAAACCAATGATCTCCATGTCATATTTGGCCAATTATATCAGACAGCTTCCAGCCCTTTTGTTCACATTCAGCTGGGAGCTACCATCATTAACCAAATATGGTTATGATCATATTTGGTCATTGACGACTCATCCACTGGCTTGTTTACAAACTGACAGGCAGCAGAATAGTGGTTGTTAAGACACCAGCAACAGGCAGTATTCAATAATAGATGATTGTCACACCTCCAATAAATTAATGACTTCCTGCTGTACATGCAGCAGGATGTTCAGACTGGTGAACTGGGCAAATAGTTTGGCCAGTTTGTGAACTCCAAATCTGCAAAGTTCAGGTCAAACACTACATTGAGCCAAAACCAAACCTCATCCCTTAGCACAGTACTGACAGAACCATAAACATGTGTACAGAGACAGAGTCAGTAAGTACTGACACAACAAGAAATCGGTCTACAGAGATCCAATCAGTACCATATTGACACCACTTGAAACATGTCCTCTGAGATACAACGTTGCTGCAGTACAGGGTCCTTCCCCTCTATAAAGCAGACAGGGAGATATGGGAGTGGAAGCACCCAAAAATGGGGCTGGCCTGTAAGCCTCCTGATAGCAAGATATTCTGTAAGCCTCTTGATAGCAGTAGCTAGTACATTTAAAGTGGCCTGAGAAGCTATGTACTGACCTTGGCAGGCATGGTGCCCTAGGTCATGGCCTATGTGGTCTAGTTAGAAATCCACTGCCAGATACTCAGTAAATTGGTAAATCAATACGTTTGTCCCCTGAAAGCCTGTTTGTCCCCTGAAAAGTGCCCATTCACACCATAGCATTGCTCTAAAGGCACAATATTTGTGAACTTAGCACATGCTATTGCTCAATGCAATGCATTACTTTTTGCGGCACAAACTGTTGGCACTATATAAATCCTGAATAATAGTAATAATAATATACAATTTAACCTGCCAAAGGGTTTGTAATTTTGTTTATCAGCTTAGCCAGTTTACTGGTTCAGCAATGCAACATCTTATGTCCCCTCTTTGCCTCCAGCAAGCTCACTTGACACTGAATTATAATTTATCATCATTTTTGTCCTCTAAGTAGTAAGATGATCCATGACACAAGGCAGTTGAACCAGAAGGCAGTAGAATAATCCTCCTGGCTGTTATGTGTGAAAAAGGTGTGTAAATCAGACTGAACAGAATTTCTAAATTACTTTTGCAGGTAAACAGTAAACCTCTATGTATTTTAGCTATATTTCGCTGTTTCCTGGAGTTCCAGTTTAATTTTTCTCAACGCTAGTAAAACTAAGACCACCCATTATTCCATCTATTTATCTAAATAAAGGCTGATGTAGTATAAAAAGTGCATAGGATTTTTCACACATCAGTCCCTCGTTTAATTGTATAATGCTTTCTGTACAGCTCACTAGGCACGAGAGTCTGGCCCAGTGAAATGTTACAAACATAATCAGGCAGACCCCCAACTTCTCTGCAACAAAAGTCTGTGTAAGAAAGCATGTGCTGATAGTTTTCTGCAGAATCAGCTGGTCCCCTGAGCACTGGCCCTGATATGCTGTTTTATGGTTCACACCATATGTGTTTGGGCAGCAATTTACCTTCTCATGGATGGGTTTGGGTCACACCACCGCATTTCAGTGGTATGCGCTTAAAAAAAGTACAGAATACAGTGCACCACGGTGAGAGGCAGTAAAACTGCATCACACTGCAGTGAGCCCATAGAACTGAATGAAATGTCACTTGTGACATTTCAATAAAGTTCTAAAAAAAAGAAACAGTGCAATGCAGCTCAATTGAGCGCAGCGGCACTGAACGTGGTCACACGCACACCAGCGGTTGAGCACGGCTGCTGTTGTAAATGTACCTGTAGGGTAGCTCCTTTTTCTTGCAGGGTCCTATGGAGTCACCCTTGTATGTTCTAGTAAGCTTTATGTGTCTCCACAAACCCACTAATGCAGCAAGACACTGCCCTGCTCCCTGAGCCTCCATTTTCCCTTCTCCAATCTAGTACATGGACAGCTTCTGGAGACTGCTGTGTCCCTTGGGATCTTGTATTGGACAGGACGTTCAGGGAAGCTGAGCTAAGATAGCTGGAGCCAGCTGTTTGAAAACAAGATGACTGTAAGTGCTTGGGGAAACATTTAAAGAAATACTTGATTGGGCAATGTATATTTGTTTAATCTGGATTCCTTATTGAAAAAAGTATGAGAGCTTAATACTACTTTAAGGCATTTCAATGCAGAAATCAGTTACAAATCATAACATGTGGGAGAAAAGCATTGTAAATTTATACAAAGGTGTGCGGCTTCAATTGGGCTTCAAATTAGTCAGTTTCATAATTGCATACACTATAATATGTGATCTGTAGAGCAACCATAATATCTATTATTAATATCTATCTTTACCATGTCCTAAATACACCCTCTGGATTTTCTCTGGTCTCAAAGGTACAATAAATGGACTCAGTAAAGGTTAGATAAACCCCTTTGCGTTTTCCTTTTTTTTTTTATTTCTCAAACAACTTAACATTTATCCACATCCTACAATATGTTCAAATAAAAAACATGTATTTGGTATATTGTGTAGATTTTCCACCTTCACTATGATTTGAAATATAAGTATTCTTTTTTGTGTACTTAAGAACATCATTTACCTTTGACTTTGATTATCATATGATACAAGCTGTAAATCAACACATGGCAGTCCTGTTTATATTAGCTGAACATGTACTTATATTATAGTTTTCAAGGACAATAAAGGAAGTATGCTGGGTAAGAATTGTTCTCTTATTTTGTTTGTAAATACGTAATATGAGTTGTTCACATTAACTGCATAGTAGAGGTTTTCAAGGACAATGAATAAAATTCACTTTGTAAGAATTGTTGTCTTATTTTGCAAAGCATAATCTGATATTTATCCAAGGCTACAGCTCTTATAAAAGGCTTTGGTGCATGGGTATGTGAAGCAAACAGCTATGACTGAAGATTCAAGCAGACATAAGTTTTTAATGCAATAATTGTTGAAATACACTGTGTAACCTAAAGTGCTGATGTTTATGTAAAAACTTTAAATTTCAGTGCGGTACTACATTTCATATAAAATACTTTGGTGTATGGGCATGAAAAAACAAAGAGATGTGAGGGGGTATTCATACATACTTTAGCGACTTACCTTCCTTGATCCACCATTGTGTCTCTGAGGGCTTGTGGCACTGCTCACTTCTGAAATTGCCCTTGGGTGTTGCATCTAAGGCCACTCAGGCACCACCACATCATCTAGTCATCTAGTCATATCCTGTACGGGCTGGCATACAAGCTGGAATGTGCAATGATTGTCCATGTGATCCTGCGCACCTTTCCATACCACTCTCCAGAGCATTCCAGCATTTTCTGAGCCTGCTGTGATCAAGCAATCCTAAACCTTCCAGTGTTCACTGAGCCTCCTGTGACCCTGCAATCCTGAGCATTTCAGTGCTCCCTGAGCCACCCTCTTGGTTGCTAGACCAGTCCCCACAGCCCCCCCTCCACTCTAGTTGTCTAATGACCCAAGAGTCATCACGTCTAATACAGTGTATTAGAGTGACATTGGGGGACATTCCCAAGGGGGAGAGAGGCTGCAGAGGGGGATAGAGGCTGCAGGGAACTGTCTAGCAGCCAGGCAGGATCAAGGATTGGTTGAGTATATCTTTTTTTTAGACCCTATACCAAAAGGAGCACTTAACCCTTTCAAGGTTAATTTGTTATTTGCCCAGAGTTGTTCTTTAATAAGCTATTCAACAATGTTTTATTTGAGTTTCATATCTACTGTATAGCTTTAGAGAGCTGATGTTTCTTTAAAAAAGGAAATTTAGCTGCAGTACATGGTCGCTAGTTTAAAAAAACTGCACCCTATAAAGAAAGGAGTTAACCTGTCCTGTTGCCAACAGCATCAATCTGTTGCTCGCTCTGTTGCAGAGCTATGGTAGCTAAAAAATGTTCACTATCCAACACTTCTGGGAGTGTCAGATTCTTGGTCTTCCTCTGTGCGCTGTGGCTTAATTCCACCAGACCCTACAACATCATTACAGGAAACATTAGTGTTGTGTAGGTTGGCAGAAGGAAGTACAGTGCACATTGGGAGACCAGACACCCGATACACTCATAACTCTAACGCAGAGTGAGGATCACTCTACCCCTTTTGATGCTTGCAGTGTTTTCTTTTAAACGTACCTGGTCCAGGGATGCCTGAAACCCTCTGTTCTCTTCATTCTTCTGACTGCTAGAGCCAAGAGGAGGAGAGACTGAAGCAAATGCCCTGTGCCACTTCTCTCAAATATGGCGCCCTGTAGGACCATGCTCTTCAGGATATGTTGGCAGCTATGTGCTGTTGGTCACAGCATCAGGTGCATGGCCAGCACTGACTGGAATTGAGGAGGAGGGGTTTCAGTGGTGACAATGCCAAGAGCCTTCCTCCTCTTCCTGCATGTTGACATAACACTCAACAGGTTGATAATGTTATGGTGGTTTCACTGCAGTGGAAGCTGTGTTGTCACCCCATTGAAAGAACTCTCATGTCCTGGCAGGATCATCAAGTATTCCCAAACAGTTAGAACATGTCAATTCCACTTGAAAGCAACACTGACACTAATTTCAAATGTGAA
Organism: Nanorana parkeri; assembly: GCF_000935625.1. NCBI lineage: Eukaryota > Metazoa > Chordata > Amphibia > Anura > Dicroglossidae > Nanorana > Nanorana parkeri. The sequence continues at coordinate 225,330 of NW_017306624.1, read as the reverse complement.
AAAAATCCCCATGTAAAGAAGATATAGACATTCAGAAATCTTCACTCTCTTTACTCTCTTCTCTCTATCTTCACTCCTCTGCAGAGGAATTCTTTTCATCTGGTACACTCAGAATTGTTGGACACCTGGTTGGTTGTCAGATATGTATACCTACTAGAATATGTATACCTCCTATATGTATACATCGTAGAAAGTGCCACACATACTATGAATTACGGTGCAAGCTAAGCACTGATATCAGAAAATAGTAAGCTGTTAGCTGGAAATTACTCTCCCCCTGTATACTTTTCCCTGAGATTGTTGAGTGTAGTCAACTGAACCGCAGACCTTGCCCAGATACACAATTGTAGATTTGTACTGTGAGAATGAGTAGCTTCAAGTAGAACTCTGGTCAGTTAATTTAGCTTTAGGTAAAGTGGGGAAGAATTAGCACATCTGTTGCAAGGAATATATAAAAACAGTACATTGCCTTGTACATGTTTGTATGATGGAAGTCACAGAAGTTCACCTTATTTACTGAGCTAAGGGAAAATTCCCTTGCAAAGTGAACAGCATATTTGCCTTTAGTAAATCAACCCAATGTCTTGGCTAACTATAAAATGTGTTATTTTAGAAATGAGCTGACCAATCTTAGCTTTGCTGGCAGTGATTTATTCTGTGACATACACAGCCCCAGGTCAGGGTTAGTTGGAGATTTTCCAACATGCTTGAGAATCTCTTGTGACCATTGTTCTATTGTTTCCATTTCTCAGGGACTGATCCTTTCCACATTAAAGTGTCAAAGAGATAGTAGCATTGGGAGCAACATTTGCCAATCACTTTAAAGACAGGTATACCGGAGACTTATGAGACCTGCCTATCAATAGTGGGCATAGGGGAGTATTCAGCCACATCTCAGGATACAGTGATTTAGGAAAAGAGACAAGTACTTAACACTATCCTTCTAATGTCTCGAACGTAGAAGTTTATATTCAGTTTTAACAAATCACAAATGTAAGTCATAAGAGCAAGTTTAAACAAGTATAATTATTTCAGTACAGAACATGACACAAGTTGAAACAATAATAAATGTGAATATATTTATAAGACTAAGCTGTGAATGGAACAACAGCGGAAACAGACATTTGTGCTGTGCAATAACATTCAATGTAATTCGTTATATAATCTCATAACTAAACCACAAGGGAACTTGTTAGGGACTAAAGAAAACACATTTTTTATGCCAGAAGAAGATCTGTATCGTAAAGAAAAACATTTAAACTGTACATTGCAAATCTGAAAAAAATATTAATAGGTTGAATTGTCACGCAGTATTTGAAAATGTTGATACAGTTAAATTCAGGAATGGTAGCAGAAACATAATGAGTCTGCAGACTTGTAGTCTGTGGTCTATTAGAGGCAAGTAAATGGCTCAAAGACTAGTTATTAATTATATGTGTGCAAACATAAGCTTCGTTCTCATATTTCTAATGCTTACTTGTTCATTGGCATTTGTACTGTGCCAATAAGTATTTTGCAATGCTAACTAGGGTTCTGTAAACTCCCTGCTTACAACTAATATGACATTTCAGCTACTGTATATTGGTGATTTGTATTTGTTTAATGCAGTAGTATCATATCACTTAGTTGATAAATACTGAATACTTTGACAGATGAGGAAAAATCAACAAGGGTCTGACATTATGCTATTAAGTGATTAAAAGGCTCCAGAGAGGTTTATCTCCTATACTGACACTCAAAGTCAGATAGCATTACAGGCAAATTGACACTTGACACTATGGGGGTGATTTTATTAACCTAAACACACGCACGCACCAGGTGTGTGTGCATTTTTACACAGCAAAACGTATTTATCAACCAAACACGAGCAACGTGTCACATTTTCACGCCGTTATGGTGCGTTTTTTATGTATTTACGTACGTGCGCATCATGTAGCATGCGCCATAGGCTACACACCGCTCTAATAGCGGCATTCAAGTCTCTAAAAGCATATTTCCACTAATGCCATATATGGAAAATTCATGCACATGATGCATATATAATGCTGCTTCACCTCTATGCCTACAACCATCCCAAAAAACACTTTGAAAATGCTAAAACAGTATTCAAAAATATGGAACTTACACACCACTGACGTGTTCAGCTCTGTATGAGCCAACTGCACATGTGTGGAGGCAAGTTCACATGCTTCTTAAGCCCAGAAACATGAGCATGCCGATTCTTCACGATTTCTTGGTAAATTTAATAGCAGCGTGTTCGCGCGCGACTATTATTCCAACCATTCTGTACTGTCCAGAGGTGTTTGTTTTTTGAAAGCTTATTTCCTCTTGGCAGTTTTTAAGTGTTCCTCATTCCACTTATGGAGAGACTTTCATTATTTTTTGCACTACCTAAATAATGTCCCAAAAACATGAGTGCATCACAGTTTAGACAAAAATGATTAGCTCATGCATTTACATTCCTGCATTCATCAACACAAGCAACACAACGCAGAGCTAATTACACAACATCACCTTGCAATTCATGCAGGGCTTTGCACAACACACCTGCTGGGTGTGTACACACTACAAAGGTGTCTAGATTCCACCAAAAGATCACACACTACAGAGGTGTATACTTGTTTGTGGCGTGTTTATAACGTTAGTAAATCGACCCCTATATCTTCAGAAAAACATAGAACCACTATAAAAAAATAACAAAAAAACCCCCAAACTTTTACATTTTCCATAACAAGTGGGGCGCTTATCCAGCTGTTAAATATATGTATGTATTTAAAATGTATGTTTTTGGGGTCTGCCCAATCCCGTTTATCATGTCACTAATAACTAGTTTCAAACTAGGAACAAACTTAACAGACATTATATAGCAGGAGCTTTTCTTGCTTTGCTTTCATATAAGTTGTGCAGCTGTCTAGGAGTGAATCAGATTTTCCCCTTGCAACATGTGGCTGTGTTGAAATGACTTCTCAGATAAAGATCAGCTATGATTTACATGGGGGTCTCTTAGGTTGGTGGACAACAAAGACTTCAAGTGAGATTGCTAAGATAAGCAAAACTCCATAGCAAAGTGGAGTATTGTTGGTTGTGCCTGTATGGCACATCTGGAAGAACCCACTTCTAGATGGTATGTAAATTCTGCCAGGTCTGATAGGTGTTGAGCTGCAGTTTTCCAGTGATGCGAGTGTGTTGCAACTGAATTTGTGTCCCAAGAATAGTGCCCAACTTTTTATTCTATACAATCAAATAGCTCGAAGACATGTTTCTGCCATACTCTATGAAGAGCGCTTTAAACTTTGAAAAGACCTAACTAAGAGCATAAACCACCAACATGTAACTGCTACTGTCATCTTCTAGTTAGAAAATCCTTCTCCTTTTCCCTCTTTAAAATGAGCAATACTTTATTTCTAGAGGCCTGACTTCCCTTCACAGCTAAGCCCCAACAATTGCCATTCCACTATACAGTAAGAGTGCCTTAGTGTCCAGCAGAGGTTCTTTGATTGGATGGGGTAATGGCAGTTGGTGGGCCCTGGCGTCAAAGAAGTCAGGTGCCTATTAAAATTTAAAAAAGACAAACAGAGGAGAGATTGTTGATTAGCAGTGTAAATTACCCACCCATACTCATGTACTAATCTTTGCAGTCCCCCCCAGAAATCCAAAACGCCAGATAGTTTTTATTCCAAACACAAATATTCATACACGGCATTATGCCTTTCACACTGTCCGTTCCCTTTCACATTGTTCGTTCCGATGTACCAATCATTGCCAGTTTCCCCCATAAGCCACAACGCCAGATAGTTCACATTCCAAATACTCATACATGGCATATATGAAATAAAGTGTTTGAAACATCTCACTTTAGAATAAACTACTCCTGGTGACTGTGGCTGGACGACTTGGTGCCGTGTGTTTCTCTCTCTATATGACCCCGGGGTCCCAGGTGTGACAAACCAGGGAGGCCGTGGAGCTAACGGTGGGGTCACCCGCCGCCAGCCCCCATTTTGGCTTTCCGGGCACTTCTCCCGCATATCGCAAATCAACCCTGCATGGTGAGTAATGGAGGACTAGATGTCCTCAGAGTAACTACATATGACCTATCTGCTCCAGATGGGGTTACATATAGAAATATGACATTGCATGAATTATAGATGTAGACATATGAATTAATGAATGTTTGATGTGATGTAGGTCTAAATGAAGATAATTTTCTTACTAATAGGTCCATCTTCAGTGGGTACCCTGATGAAGCCAATGGTGAAACGCGTCGGGGCCTATTAAGATAAGCTACGCCTAGGATAATATCTTGTTATACACCAATGTAACCATACTTGGACAATATTGAATAATATCATGACATGTCAGGCCAAATGAATTTTAGAGATATATAATCAGTGAATATACAAACATATCCTCTGCAGGGATCTGTTTTGTTTTATTATGTTTGTTTTGAATCATGAATGTATTTATAATAGTATTTAACAATAATAAATTCTGAAATATCATTTTAACATATCTCTCTTGGACGGTCATTTACACCCCTCCAAAAACCCTTATATTCCCTCATTTGTTTTGAAATTATGTAACTAGGGGGAGAGGTGTAAAACTAGGTGCCCACAGGGAGACAACCCAGGATTTAGTAAATTCAATATCCCCCCTCACTATCCAATGTTTTATTTCAGCTCGAGCCAGCAGAACACAGCGGCACAGCTGCCGGCTGCAGCACACTCCACCCACAAAACTCCGCCCACTTTTTCTTTTTAAACCCGGCGAATCTCCCGCCAATGTTACTCACCTTCTATCTCCGAGCTTGAAAAAGAGGATTTCCTCTCCTCGAAACGCGTTGCTCACTGGACACGGCCCCGTCCTAACCGTCTGTCACTTCCGTCCAGCACATCCAGAAGAAATACTAAACGAAGACCAGAGGCAGCTTCCACACTAGCCCTTCGGCAAACAGAACATCCAATCTGCCCTCTACCTTAGTCCTTTACCCCCGAGCTCACTACCACAACCTATGACACCATTCCCAGCCGCCACGAACAACCCCTAAAGAAAGTCCTATTTCACCCCTACTCTGCCAATTGGGGACCACTGGAAATTGAACAACATTTATCCAACACTCCCTGCAGTTCCAGAATCCTCACTGCGCCCGGATCCCTGACACCACAAGTAAGTTCTTCCATTTAAAAAAAAAACATTTTTACATATATCCAAAATCACATAATTTACAATTCCGGATTTGCGCTCTTAGTGTCTCATGATTACGTTCACAGGGTTCTCCTCCTGTTTTTTGAGCAGCAATCCACACCATTTGCATCCACGCACGCCCTGCACCTTTAAAAGAGCGCTGTGTAATTTTCTTTTTGTTAGCAGAGTAAATTGCAGACGTCTTGTGACATTCAGTCATAGGTGAGTCTTTATTTATAAAAGTTTGCACTGGCTGACAGGTTACCTTTAACAATTCTTTAAGAGGCAGTAAACACCCCAGCTGTTGTATCTGATGCCCTTACATTGTGTCTGCAAAGGGAATACATGACATTGTTCCATTAAGAGATACTCTGCACAACAGGTTCAGTCATTTAAATACTAACATCTGGTTTTTATTAAAGTGAAGTTCCTCTTTAAAGGAAATTATGTATTACCAATATTAATATGTATAGGAGAGGACTTAAATTCAGTGAACAGGTGCCCTCAGAACCAGAGAGAGCAGTAAAGCAAGTACTAATACTTCATCAAATTACCATCGTATCTGAACATTGCATATGCATTTGATAAGATGAGCTCAACCATAGCACTTAAGTACCTTTCAGATGTGTCATTATAAACTTAGAACCAATTTATAGTGTATCTCATCCCATTGAATATCCAGTGTAAATTGTAATTTATCATTGTAATTTTATTTCATGTTAGACATTTTCAACGGAACATTTAAACACTATAAATAACACTGAATTGTTACAGAAACAGCTAATTAGAGCAAAAATAACTTGCACGTACAGATTCAGCATAGACTGTGTCATAGCAGCAACGGTAATTGTTTTCAATTAAATGTGTGCATGTTACTTATAACTTTCAAATTATGTTGAAATATTTGGTATTAATTAGGTAAGATATACAGTACAATACATTTAGTTTAGGCATGCAGTCAAAGCATTTTTAAAAAATATCATGTATTACAACTGATTTGATTTAGTTAGATCACTTTTAGGCATGTGTGACATTTAGCGATAAACGAGTTGCACTTTTCTTTACAGGGGACAGTTCTGGGCCAAAGGATAGCTCTTCAGAAAAACCTGAATTAAAAGGAATATGGAGGCTGCTATTGATCTACAGAAGATAATAGTTACCCGGCTATCTCTGGTTTCAGGGCATAGAGGATTGCTTAACCGCATACTTGATCAAGGTCAGTGACAGGGTTGTTTATTAGTGCACATTTACACCATAATGCACTATAATGTGGGTTGCAGCAATGTACAATAATGCATTGTAGATGTGGGTTGCAGTGCATTGCAATACAAAGGTAAATGCAACTCAAAATGTATCTATAGGACATTGCAAACCACCTGTGTTATAGCATAACAAAATGCAGAAATAGTGGGCTGGTAATGATTACAATTTTCGTGTTCGATTAATCATATTTTTTTCATCGATTAATTTCGATTAATTATAACGCACATACAGATCCAACTACAGCGGCCTATACACATACAGCACAGCATTGAAGTAATAAAATGAACTAGGATCTCACTAATCTAACGGGCGAGGGGGGGGGGGGGGGGAGTCTGGTGACGTCACGGACATCAACGTCACTGGACTCCTTCCCCCTTCCCTTCGTTAGCCGACGGAGCCACTTGGGGAAGGGGGAGGAGTCCGGTGACGTCGATATCCGTGACGTCACCTGATCGCCGACGGGACTCACGGAAGCCGGCAGAGAGGTGAGTGTTTTAATTAGCGATCAAAATCATTTTAATCAATCAAAAAGTTTAACGATTAATCAAGAAATTAATCTTTAATTTCCACAGCCCTAAGAAATACATATGCGCTGTGCGTTGCATTGTGTTCTGCCTTCGACAGGCAAAAAATATAGGCTTACCTATATCTAACCATATCAAAATCAGCAACAACATGGAACTGAAGAGAAACCTCTCTATTTACTGCAGTTTAGACTGTTTTTACTTTGGTAAAACTCCCAGCATTCTTCTGCTCAAAGAGAAGGAAACAAGTGCATTTTGCGAGTTTAGCCTCCATTTTAGAATAGGGGACAAGAGAGTTCACTGCCATCCACAACACAGGTCTGGAGGAAAGCACCCAAATCCCCTTTAGGCATCATCGTTGGTATGGAGGGACTTGTTTCTTCCGGTATTTGTGAGCTGACACTGTGTTTACATGTTCATATATTGATTGCATGTTTCCATTTTTTTTCACCACTCTCATCCCATCCTGTTTTGTTAAGAAAACATCAAGATTTTCACTCAGTCTGACTTATTGCAGAATAGGCGGGTTTAGCTGCATGTCAAGCTGTACGCAGGCCACAGGGTAATGTATAGCAGGGAGAGAACACATTGACCTGTGCTTAAAAAAATATGCAGGACCTTAGTTTCTGCATTGAAGTATGCACAGAAATAGCCCATTCATTTTAAATAGGCTACCTAATCAAATTCACCTCATTGGACCAAAATTAGTGCATTGCAGAGCAGTGTGTTATGGTGAGTATGAGCCCCTAGACATCATACTAAAAGGTGATGTTGCTTTGTACTAGCTCTGCTGCTTGTGTCCTGTGATTACTTTAGTAAAACCAATGTTAGGTAGCACTATTGGATGCAGAATGCAGATTTCCTCTTGACCAGGGCTATTTTTCAACTGTACAGACCACCAAAAAAGAAAAAGGAAGGATGGTTTCCTCTTTAAGTATACAATGTCTTTGACTCCATTCCCTGCACTTCTTCCTCACTAAACTTCTCTAGTTGAATTTATCCCCAAATGCCCTGAGGTGGACAGAAAAAAAGGAAATAAAATAAGGATATAAATAATCACAGTATGTGAATTTTGAGAGTTGGTTCTGTCCTGTCTATCCCTGCTATCCTAGGCAGTGGATCATAGGTGTAATTATGCTACAACAAATCCCACAAATTGTGTTTTCAGAGTTTGGTCAGTTGAAAAGATGGCCCATAAGTTATATCATGAAAGGTGGCTATTAAATGGAATTATAATGGTTAGTGTATTAGTGTTCTGTTAAGAGCTTTAGTTGGCTAACTGACACAACAGTAATTGTATCACCAGCATATTGACCATGTGAGCATTTAATCAGTGAACAATGACATTTTGAGCTATCATATTATGTTTCTCAGCGAGATTTCAAATGTCATCATATTTTTGAATGTACAGTGAATATAAATATTTGTTGTCTTTTTTGTTATTTTAATTGGTTTGGTATATGGGGGTTTAAATCTAAATGACTGGAACAATTAAGTTCATCCCTGGAGGCCAACAATATTATATTCTTTGTCACAGAGACCTAGAATGTGCTATACTTAATATACTTGCAGAATGGAACAATATGATAAACTTTATTTTTGTGTTTTGACAAAAGCACGCTATATCATCTTTTTTACAACAATCCCAAGAGACTGGTAACACTTTATGTATTTTTCCCAGATTGCCTGGGAGCATTGTTACTCCATGATCGACAGTGCCAGATAAATACATTTGTGTCTACAGCCTGAAACATGAACAATATATAATAGTTTGTTCATGTTTCAGGTTGTAGAGACAAAGGTATTTTTTTTTGGCACTAGCAGTCATGCAGTAACAATGGTCCTAGACAATCTGGTAATAATATTCACCAGTGTTATATATACAGTATATGCATGGGATAGAATTACACTTTTTGAATACACCAATAAGAGCATGAGAGAGGTTCTACCCCATCGCTACTCCTTTGAAGAAGTGTTTTTACTGCTATCTGTCTCCCCCTTGGAGAGATTCCACCTTTCACCAGGCTCTAACCCTTTTCTACTTTGTTCGCAGAAAAATAATTACAATTCCAGTTTAAGGATCAGAGCTGGACAGTGATGGGTCACTGGCTCACAGCTTGAAGTAAAAAAGAAGCCTAAATATTTACAGACTAAACTGATAAAAAGTTACATAAGACAAATTAGTTGACATGAACAAAACACGCTAACTTATATTGAGAGGTCTTTCCATTCCAAATAAAGTGTGAATTTTACATGTCTGACTATGCATTCTCAATAAAGATAATTATTAACCAAATAATTCTATATTATGTGGCTTATCTGTATGTTTTCTTCATTTCCCATACTTTAAAACAGTTAACAGTTTCTATATTTAAGTACATTTTTTCTCACATGGGTCTTTTTCCCTTAGTTTAATGTGGAAAATCTAGGATTCATTTACTAAAGTGTGATGGATTAACTAGCAAAAAATAATGTTTCCCAAGAAAATCTGAACATGATGTTGTCATAGTGTTTCATCTAGAAGGCCAATGATATATATTATGGGGGTTAATGGAACAGTATAGGTCAGTAAGTTAGACAAAAAGGTTGTAATATCTTGCCATAAATTGTAGATAAGGGGATGGTTCAATAGTTAGTGTCAGAGGTCAGCTTCGTCTTGAAGCTTCAGAGATTTCAAAATACCAGTTAAAGGAAAATGCTAGGCTCAATATTATTGCAATATTGGATACTAAGGCCAGGACAAAGTTGCAAAATAGCTTAAGAAATTCGACCTTGGGACATCAAGACATTCAAGCAATTGAGTAGAAAAAACAGGATGTTTGTGGACATCAGATATATATCTATGTTAAATCAGAAAGGGAAACTGCAAAGTATTTTAAGTAAATAATTATTTCAAGTTATAATTGTAGTGTTTACCTTAAAGGACAACTGTAAGTTGTCCCTAATGAATACCCCTCTCATAGATTAGAGTTAGGACCACACTACACAGTGGAGCCTTGACAAGGCATTGTGGCTTCCACATATTTTGCAAAAGCTGTGCAACTAAAGTCTCTGTATTTAATGCAAATGTTTAGACTGTATAATTTGTTTTTGTTTTTTTTTTGTAGGCTAGCTGGTAAGTGTGCTGGGAAATGTTTGTACTGTGGAAAGGCCACCCATGTGCACCTTACTTTGAAATGCTAGTTATAAATTTATTTTCACAGTTGCCATATTTGTTTTGCTGAATTTGGTGTGGGGAAACTCTGGGGGTTTCAGTTGGCATTGTGATCTGCTGGGCTTCTGGTATCTCCTTGTGCCTTTAAGGAAGGATGGGCTACCTTCAGGCATACCTGCACTCAATGTATCCATTGCTATATATGCTCCAAGATGAAGGCTCTCATACCTTAGAGTTAGGACCACACTACACAGAGGAGCCTTGACAAGCCAGTGTGGCTTCCATGCAGTTTGCAAAGGCTGTGCAACTAAAACCTCATGCTTATGTTTGTAACACAAATTGTTCGATCGTCTAATTTGTTTTTTATAGGCTAGCTGGTAAGTGTGCTGGGAATTTTTTTGTGTTTGTGCATTAAGTAATATCCCCATCCCCCTGAGTGCAGCCCACCTGGTAACATACTTATTTTCCTTCCTTCAGTGGCGGTACCAGGGGGGTAGCAGGTGTTAAAACAGCATTGTATGTGGCAGACAAGAGATGTCTCACCCCCCACCTCTATTCAAGCATGGCTCCTCCATTTTTACATAAATGGCCTCCTTCACACGTCTTTTAAAGCAGTCCTGCTCCCTGTCTAGGATACGTACTTGACTGTCTTCAAAGGAGTGACCTTTTTCTTTTGGATGTAGGTATACTGCCAAATCCTGACCAGAGCATTTGGCTCTTCTATGCTGTGCCATACACTGGTGTAACTGCTGTTTTGTTTCACCGACATACAATTCTGAGCACTCCTCACTGCACTGGACTCCGCACACAATGTTTTTGATCAGTGCATTGCTGGATTTAAAGCAGACAGGGATGTGATGATTATTAAAAATCCTTCTGAGTTTCTGTTTTTTAATATCTATCTCTGGTCAGGTTAATAACACTTGTTAGCTCCAATTATGTATATGCAATCAACACCTTACCTTCATGTGGTCACTGACTCCCATGCTGGTTATGATTACATGATTATGTGTATTGGAGCAACATTCACCATATTTATTCCCAGATAATTTTTGTATAAGTCATTCTGAATTGAGAAAGCTGGTCAGATGACATTTGTGGTCAGTGTAAAATCCCCTCTTACATTGGTGATCAGTGTATAAAACCCCCTTATACTGGTGGTCACGAGTAATGGTACATGAGCACGTCACATTCTTTTCCTTATTCTCTAGGTGTGTCTTTTCCAAGTTGTGATGTTAGGGGGTATGCAAAACACCCAATTACCATTCAGTCATTCTCACTTTTTTCATCCTTACTGTTTGACTTTTTTACTGTAAAGCATAGCATGATACTTGTTATGCGTATTGTTAACACTTGCATACTGTTCATGCTGTTGCAATATGGCTTGTTTTAGTAGGGACTGTTGTCATATTTCAGGTTGCTAGTAAAAAATTTGCTCTGTCAGTAAATTCTGTACATTTTGGCAGTAAAAGAAGTATGGGGAGGTTGGCAAGCCTGTCACTAAAGGATCATTTTCCAGTTAATTGTTTTTTTTATATGGTGTGTCTGCTTTTAATATATATTTGGTTTCAAGTTTGGCTCCTCCACTTACAGGTGAAACTCGAATTATTAGTTAGAATATCGTGCAAAGTTAATTTATTTCACTAATGCAACTTAAAAGGTGAAACTAATATATGAGATAGACTCATTACATGCAAAGCAAGATAATTCAAGCCGTGATTTGTCATAATTGTGATGATTATGGCTTACAGCTCATGAAAACTCCAAGAACCCCAAATCCACAACCTCAGAAAAGTAGATTATTACATGCAATCAATAAAACAATGATTGTACATAGAACAATATCGGGCCTCTGAAAAGTACAAGCATGCATATGTACTCAGTACTTGGTTTGGGCCCCTTTTGCAGCACTTACTGCAATTACTTTTGCACCATATTCTAATTATTCGAGTTTCACCTGTATACCCCAAGCATCAGCACAGTACCTACAAACCTGGATTTACTCATGCCTTTCTTCCTTTCCTAGCCATTTTCACTGTTCTGCTGCCTATGCAATGAGCAAAAATGTCTGCCTTTATGTACATATATTAGAAAATAATACATATGGACAAGGTTTTTAAGAAATCAAGGTTTTTAAGAAATCAACAAATATGTTTAAAATTAATTGTTAAACATATTTGCATCAAACTGATCACTTTTTTATACTTGTAAATTAGAAGAAAAACATTAAAACGATTATAATTTTGCTTTAATATGTAGTAAAATACTTAATGATCAGACCTCAGGGTGTATAATAATGAAATGGCTTTATTGTGTAAAAAGGCTAAAAAAGCAAACATTTGCTCAAAGTATGTAAGAGCACATAGCAGTGTGCATTGACAATTTCAAGTGTTCAACATGTGATCACAAATTTTTAGAGCTAATAGGCAAACTAATGTTAAGAAAAAGAATGGGAAGCTTTGCACTGGCATGGGGAACATGTAGCAATGTAAAAAAAGTTTTTAAGAAATGCCGTACAGCGGGAAAAGGCTCTTTTCATGTGGATTCCAGGATAACATTATAGTAGAATCTAGAAGTCCCTTTTATACTTTTATACTGTGTGTGTGTGTGTGTGTGTGTGTGCGGGGGGTAGGGGGTTTGGTTATTTTAGTACTCCCTACCCATTTAAAAAAGGTTTCTTTGGACAGGACTGCAGCTAAAAGTGGCTACTGACCTGAATCACGCTTAGTGAATGAGGTGAAGCTCTGCTGACTTCCAACATCCAGTCATATGCAAGCAAAAATATAGAAATAAATTTGCAAAGGGAATTTTTACCACATTCACTAAACTAAGGGAAAATTCACTTGCAAAGTGAAAATGTGCCTACAAAGTGAACAACCTATTTGTCTTTAGTAAATCAACCCCAATGGTGGCACTGTGCCCCCTTTATATAGTGAGGGGGCTGAATTTACCAAAAAAGCCCTCTTGATTGTCCTTTTAAGCATTCTGGCCATAGTTCATTGGCCATGCAGTACATTAATGCTTAAACAATTTCTCCTTGACAAATCTGCACAAATAATTAACTGGGACCACAAATCTTGAACCCACAGAATTCACCTTAAATCCATGATAGCAGTGTCCCAGAACCTCATCCCTACTCTCTGCATATGTGTTCTTCATGGCAATAGTGGGCAATCCTAATGAAAATGGGATACCTTAAAAACTGCTCACTTTGTCACCTTGCTTGATGTAAAGGGTAAGTAGTTACATCTAAGAATATCTGTTAAAACTTCTTTGAATTCAGTACTTACATTTCAGCTGCCAAATAAAGATGTTTTACAAGGGTGTCAATTTGACAGGCTTAAGAAAGATGATGTTTACACATCAAACGTTTGGCATACCAACACACTCTGAGATCAACTTGCTGAGTGTTTAAAAGCATTAATTGGTTACAAAGTGACTTCATTTCGCTTATGAAAGTGTCACTTACGGGCAAGCTGCCTTTTGCTGTTTACATCAATATCTTTTCTGGATTAATGCTAATAAAGCACTTGTCCACTTAAAAGTAAATTTGCCTGCACCTCCTGGCAGTTCTTCAAGTTGTTTATTTGAAGCCTTATATCCAAGCAGATGCAATGCACAGCAATTGCTGGGAATGACAGAGACAAAGATTATTGAACGATGTAAACTTTGGTCTAATCAGGCCACAATATGGGATACGTTAGAATCATGATACAAAAAGAACACATGTTTGCGCATCATCCAGCTTCCCCCGTTCATGTACCCTCAGTAACCTAATCCGTGATACACGTGGTCCTGGAATCGGCTGGAGCTTTACTGGACTACAAACACCGTTACTACAGATCTTCCCTGGCCCCTGCCAGGACTTTGGCTTCCACTTCAGGTGCTTCATTCATGTACTACATTCAGCTCCCTAGCATTGCCGTTTATTTCGCAAACCAATTCAAACAAACACAAACACCACTATGACATTGACTATAAAATCCTAATATGTAATTAACTTACCTTCATTGGTAATGTCTAGGAAAGTTTTATATTTGTATCCATTGCATAAACATCTTTATTCAAAGTTCACTTGTAATTTAATGCAACAATTTTAGCAATCTGTATATACGATAGTATATATGGAAGTAAAATTAGGTACAATGAGTACTAGAACAAATGTTTGCTCACAGTTACATACAATTGAAAAAGGGATGGATCAAATAGTTGAGACATGTAGTAGGAGGTCTGTGTTGATTATTTGTATTCCAGTGTTTCTTGCCATTCTAAGAGAGTGGTGTTTGAATCAGATGATAGTAATAATGGCAATAAGAGCTGGCTAGGATTGCAGGAGGCAATATAGTAAGAAAGTAAGGGATCAGGTTTATTCAAAGATAGGGGGCTGAAGGGAGGACATTACTAAGGGAACACATGCCATGTGGATATCCATTTACAGGCTTAGTAGATTAGGGTTCCACTGTGGTTGATTGATGATGGTCTACCCAAAGAGACTAGATTTTGAGAAAGGTGACACAGGATAGCTGCCATCTTCTCTTGTAGCATGGTACCCATTATTCTATGTTTAACTTCCACAAATCTCACTGATGATTGTCTCAATGCCTTGGCAATCGTGTGTCTGGTAGCAAGAAATATAAAGGAAATTATTTTTTGTTGATATTTAAGGAGGTCAGATATGGGTTATGGAGCAGAGCTTCACAGGGATTCTTAGGGAGGGAGATGTTTAAGATCAAGTGTCTTACATTTCTTAAGTTTAGGGCTTTTCCACCAAATATGAAGAAGAGCCTAGGGCATTGCAGCACCTGAAACAATTCAGGGAGGCCCCATAGCAAATGTAACTATGGGCATTGGGGTTTTGTACCAGCATAAAAGTACCTTATGCATAGCATTTTCATTGACTAAAACATTGGTTGAACATTTAGCAGCTGCCAGATATATTTTGAATATATTCTGAAATATTTCAAGTTTCCCCCAGCCTTCCCATGTTATCATGTATGGAAGCTTCTGAGAGCTAGAAGTTATAGGGTAATAGAGTTGAGATATTTACCCTGTGAGGGTGGGGATTTGTAAACAGCCATTTTCAAAGGCTGTACAGACCTTGAGAGCAGTTGTGCAATTTTTAATCAGGAGTTCACATTGGGGTCTATTCACGAAGCAGCCGAAAGATCTAGCAATAGCTTCGGCCGATCCTTCGGCTAGCTTCGGCCCCAGGACCCCTTCGGTTCAGTAGAAGTGAAGGGCTGCTGTACCGGCTATTCACAATAGCCCGTACAGCTCCCGAACTTAGCCGAGCGGCTCTGTCGAGCCCAAGGCATAGGCCTCGGCGCGGCTGAGCCATGCTGAAAGCCGAAGCTAGCTGCTTCTGACAGGTGGGCAGAGCCAGCCGTGATCTTACGGCTGGCTCCGGTCACTTGCAGAGAGATCAGCGTCCCTGATTACCAGCTAACCAGGGACATTGATCTTCAGACAGCAAACTCTCCCGGGCGCTCCCGCTCCCGGCTGTCCAGGAGAGAAACACTGCTTTTTCTTTTTTTTCTTTATTCTGACACGAAGCCGTGTCAGAACAGAAAAAAAAATGTTTTGCCAATAGGAATGCATTGCTAGATTCCTATTGGCTATTTCAATTTGCAATAGCCAATAGTAAACTAGCATTGCACCCACCCTCTGCTGATGGACCTGATGGAGAACTGCAGCAGAGGGCAGGTGCAATGCTAGTTTAATATTGGCTATTGCAAATTGAAATAGCCAATAGGAATCTAGCAATGCATTCCTATGGGCAAAATTTTATTAATTTTTTTCTATTCTGACACGGCTCTGTGTCAGAATAAAGAAGAATAAAAGAAAAAGCAGTGTTTCTCTCCTGGGCGGCCGGGAGCGGGAGACTCCCAGAGCGCCCGGGAGAGTTTTTTTTCTTTTTTTTGACGGCAGCAGAACTGCCGGCCAATAGAAAACTATTGGGCGGAGCTAGCTGTCATTGCTAGCTCCGTCCAATCGTTTTCTATTTATTTTTTTGTACTTTTTAAACTATTTTTCTGTTCTGCTCAGCGGCATTCAGCTATTCACTTAATGCTGTTCGGCATCTATAAGAATAGACCGAACAGCAGCGAGTAGCCTGCCGGAGGTTCGGCTTAGCTGATCCAGATGTTGGATCGGCTGAGTCGAACTCCTCCTGCACTTCGGGTCGGCTGAACATGCTGGGCATATTCGGCCGACCCAAAGCCACGTGAAGCCACCCGATGTATGGCTGATTTCAGCTGATATATGGCTGAAATCAGCCGTACCAGGCTGAAGTGAATAGCCGAACAGCATTCGGCTCACTTCGCTTTAGGTCGGTCATTCACTCGGCTGCCTACGGCAGCTTAGTGAATTGACCCCATAGTGTTTCATTTGAAGGTAGCAGAAAAACTTCTGTTAGCAGTCACCATTTGTTGCATAAATATTGGGATTTTCCACTTTAGATTGTTGGTAGGTTGTATACATACTTCACTCCATGGAAGGTCCACCAATTGCAGTCTGCAGATATATTCATAAACACAAGACTTTGGGACATTAGCATCGCAGATGCAGAGATAAACCTGGAGAAACACTGCAAGGTGGATGGGAGCACCCAAAAGTCCAAGGTAAGTGGGAACACTACCAGGAAATATGTCAGGGGGAGTTCTAAAGGAGAATTCCTAAGACTTTGTTAAGCTGGTTTACTATTTTTTGTGAGAATCTTCACAAAAAAAGTTGTGTGAGCATTCACTCCAGTTGAAAGCAAATTCTTGTTCCCTTCAAAAACCTAATCATGTGCAGATGAAATAGGTCAATAGAAACTTTCTTTACATTTGTTTGCATAGCTGAAGTGAATATTAACAGAATTTACTGGGTGAAGATTGTCAACCTCCTTAGTAAATCATACCGCTTGTCAGTTAGTGGTTCATCCTGACACTTTATACATGTAAACCGATATATCACTGTTGGGTAGCTCGACCTTTAAAAAAGCAACCCGCAAGAAATTAGCCTTTGATAGGTATATGCAGTGATACTTACAACGGCTGTTCTGTCATTAGTTGATGTAGATTACAATGTATCCCTGATTTTTCTACTGTTGTAGTGACTACTGAATTAAAGTGCCTTGTGTATTGTCAGATATTTATATTACACCAAAAACATCCTGTGGTGAACTGCCTAACTTTATGAATGCCAATTTTCTATTGTATATTCCTGAATCCTAATTGCTTATCTCTGAAAAACAAAATCAATGACCTAAGGGCTGCTCATTTTTTACAAGCGTCTCAGTGACAAGGCTTTCCAGTGTTTGACATTTTTTTTGATTTACAAAGAAGTCTTCATGATCACTTGATGCAGCTTAATGTCATATCTTACCTATAGTAGCCTAACAACACTACCTCCCAGCTCTGGAGCATATTCAAGTGAATTCGGAACTGGGAATCTGATTTAAAGTTTAAACTTTTGTCAGCCAGCCTTAGAGTTCTGTAGTATCAGTTCTGGTAAATAATGATAGCAGCTTGGCAACTTATCTTACAGTTGAAAATGATTCTGTCAGTAACGTACTTAGTCTGAAAAACAAAGTTAGCTTGTAAGTGGCTGCGATTAAATCGCAAACAAAGTTAGCTTGTGAGTGGCTGCGATTAAATCTAATAGATTTTATATGGGAGAACGGTTGGCATCAGTGAAACTACATTGGATTTAAGAATGTATGGTTCTATTTTTCATAGTCACACTGCAGGCAGCCAGCTGAAATATGTATTTTAGTGAGGTGCTTGCATTTAATAATCTGTTTTCATAGGAAAATGTCAGTTTTGTTTCTTATCATAAATACTTAAGCATGAAAACGAATGTAAACGCTAGTCTTTTTTTGTACATTAGTTTCCTACACTAAAAAGTGAAAACAAACTATTTGTCTTCCCCTCCCCAAAGGTATCAGTCCAGTACAGCAGGCACACAGGCTGGTGACACCAATGCTGTAAACAAGTGGGCCCTCTATCATGCTGATACCAACCTGTGTTTCATTCAGCTCAGGAGAGGTGTTCCAAAAGGGTTGGTCATTAAAAATATGCCCACTTCTCAAAATACAGCCTGGTACCTTTGAGTGAGCACCCTTATTTCAGATCTCTTCCAGAAATACAATTTACCCAAGCTAAATTGCTTTGAACCTAGTAAACATTTCCCTTTCACAAATAAAACACACAAACACAACTCAAAAAGAATGTTCTAAAATCTTAATTAGAAAAAAAGCATAAAAAGAAATGAAATGCATTATCTTCTTTTTTTATTAAAAAGGGTTAAAGTGACATTAAACCCTCAGATTTTAAACATAAAACAATACTGTAATGTGTGCCTTACTGTAATCCATGGTTGTTTCCCTTCTCTTTGCTGCTCTTCCTTTTAAATCTGTATCTCTTCTCATGCTGGGCAGAACTTCTATTTTGCGGCAGACTGCCTTGTCTCTGAAATGGATATATGGGGGTTGATTTACTAACCTTATAAGCACACCACAAACATGTATACACCTCTGTAGTGTGTTCCCTCCCAGCATGATCTATGGGTGGAATCTAAACACCTTTGTAGTGTGTACACGCCCAGCAGGTGTGTTGTGCAAAGCCCTGCATGAATTGCAAGGTGATGTTGTGTAAATTAGCTCTATGTTGTGTTGCTTGTGTTGATCAATGCAGGAATGTAAATGCATGAGCTAACCATTTTTGTCTAAACTGTGAAGCAGCATTATATATGCATCATGTGCATGATTTTTCCATATATGGCATTAGTGGAAATATGCTTTTAGAGACTTTTTGGTTGATAAATACGTTTTGCTGTGTGAAAATCACACGCACCTGGTGCGTGCGTGTGTTTAGGTTAGTAAATCACCCCCATGGTGTCTGTGTGAAGGTTCACAACCTGAGCCAGCTCTACAGGAAGAGGCACTCAGTTGCAAAGGCAAGTTCTCCCCCAGAAGACATGAGGATTTAAAAGGAAGAACAGCACAGAGAAGGGAAACTACCATGGATTACAGTAAGGCACACATTACAGTATTGTTTTATGTTAAAAATCTGAGGGTTTAATGTCACTTCAAGTAGTCCTTAGTGTTCCTTCTTACTTCCCTGACCTCTACAAGGTTCTTTCCTTCTTTACAAAAAATCCATCAAAGGGTGTGTTTGGGTTTGGGAGAGACATGTTGCTTTGTTTTTAAAGTGTGTTTGCTTTACCTCACTTTGAGCTGCATTTAAAGTGCACGTGTGCCCACAACCAATTTTTTAAACTAGTATAGGTATTTAATAGAGTCAGTCAACTGTCCCTCAGTCAGTTGTTCAGCAGTGCTGTTATGTCAGCAGCATGGCCAGAGAAGAAAAGCATGTAGAGCCTGTGTGAGCAGCCCCTCAGTAGTGGAGCGAAGAGAAAACCATTTAGTGTGCTCTCCCCTCTTTTTGTTTATGGAACTGAAATTCAAAGACACAAGCAGAGCTAGGCTTCAAAGAAATGAACAAAAGCACACTTTCCCTTCTACTGAATACACTTTTCAAACAAACTTTGTTTCCAAACAAAGTCTCTGTTCCATCCCTCAAAACTTTGGCATACCAGCTAACACACTAACATATATA
>NW_017306624.1:204182-205518 GCF_000935625.1 Nanorana parkeri | reverse complement strand
GACAAAATATACAGTATATATGCAATACATATAAATATATATACACATATATATATATATACACATATACACATATACATATATAGTGTAGTGTAGTATAGTGTGGGGGTGGGGTGGTGGTTTTGCACTGATTGTTTTTATAAATTACATCCCAATGAACAATGGATGTAAACACATGGATCCTGTAGACCAGGCAAATACTCAGGTAGAAGATTTTTCCTTCATTTTTACTAATGATATAAAAGAGAGCTATCTGCTAAGTTTATTGCATTCTGTAACTTTGAACAGACTGATAGCATTCCACTAAGAGGATCAGTAAAACCTAACGTGAGTTAAACCTTAAAAAGGCATTTAAGTGCCACCTATAGAAACATGTGTTTAAAAACACATAACTCCCTAATAATAATATGTACAATAAACTGATCTAATTTAGACATGTATCCTAAAATAAATACCATAGTATAAAAGTTCAGTACTTCCTCAAAGCTGCATAAGGAGCTGTCCACCAACTGCAAGTGCTGAACTGCTTCAGAAAATTGCTTTGAAGTAAAAGCAAGTCTGTACAATATACACCATAACTTATGCCTGTAGTGTTTATTGCCTTTCTCAGCACTGGGAACATGGAATATAAGCAGAAAATGTACACTTACCCCCTATTTATGGGTATCTCAGAATGCAGTGTTAAGGGCTTCTAGGATCTATTGGTAGGCTCATGAGCTGTCATGTGGGATCAAGGGAAAGCATTAAGGGGAATGTCTAAGCTCAAGGACATAAAAAGTTTTTGAGAGCAAATGATCTCCCCAGGGCTACCAGAAGCAAATTTAAGAAACAATGTAGATTTTAATTTGTACCATATATTAGTGGTATTCATTTTTTATTGCCTTCAACTAACACTTGCACCAGTGCTTCAACACACTGTAATTTAAATCATAAGAGCAAAAAGACATAGGGGTCTATTCACAAAGCTGCCGAAGGATCTGGCCGTAGCTTCAGCCGATCCTTCGGCTGGCTTCGGCCCCAGGACCCCTTCGGTTCAGGAGAACCGAGGGGGTGCTGTACGGGCTATTCACAATAGCCCGTACAGCTCCCGATCACGGCCGAGCAGCTCAGTCGAGCGCTGAGCCGTGCTGAAAGCCGAAGCTGGCTGAGCAGCCGGCCATTGGCCGGCCAACAGCCTGCTTCTGACAGCTGGGCGGAGCCAGCCGTGATCTTACGGCTGGCTCCGGCCACTTTCAGAGAGATCAGCGTCCCTGGTTGCTAACCAGGGACACTGATCTCCAAACATCTAACTCTCCCTGGCGCCCCGGGAGTCTCCTGCTCCCGGCCGCCAAGGAGA
>NW_017306624.1:162689-202327 GCF_000935625.1 Nanorana parkeri | reverse complement strand
AATGCTAGTTTACTATTGGCTATTGCAAATTGAAATAGCCAATAGTAAACTCCCAATGCTTTTGAATGGGAATTCGTCTTTTTTTTTTTTTCTGTTTTCTGACATCGCTCGTGTCAGAATAAAGGAAAAAAAAGACACAGCGGGTTTCTCTTCTTGGCGGCCGGGAGTGGGGGGGCTCCCAGAGCGCCCGGGGGATTTTTTAAAACATTTTTTATTTTTATTTTTTTACAGCAGCAGAGCCGCCAGACAATAGGAAACTATTGGGCGGAGCTAGCTGTCACTGCTAGCTCCGCACAATCATTTTCTATTTACTTTTTTCTACTTTTTTCACTCTTTTTCTGTTCTACTCGGTGCCTCTGAGGGACCGAGCAGAACAGCCGAGCCAAATGCTGCTCGGCGTCATTCGGCTATTCTCTCACTGCTGTTCGGGATCTTTCAGAATAGCTCGAACAGCAGTGAGAAGCCTGCCGGAGGTTCGGCTCAGCCGATCCAGATGTTGGATCGGCTGAGTCGAACTCCTTCTGCACTTCGGGTCAGCCGAACATGCTGAGCATGTTCGGCTGATCCGAAGCCACACGAAGCAAGCCGATGTACGGCTGTTTTCAGCCGATATACGGCTGAAATCAGCCGTACCAGCCTGAAGTGAATAGCCGAACAGTGTTCGGCTCACTTCACTTCTGATCGGTCATTCACTCGGCTGCCCTCGGCAGCTTTGTGAATAGACCCCATAGTTGCTTTCTTTAAAAGTCCTGCCATCATTGTATATTTTTAATTAACATATGTAATATGTCCGCTGATACTTAAACACAATAAAGTAACTTCATGAAATATTTGTTAATGATCAAGGCAAATTGCTATTTGCTTGGCCAGAAACCAAAGCACTCCCTGATCATTCATTTTTATCCCCTAAAACTTATTACCATTGCCATTGCCTTGTAATTACTCTACAGGCATTGTTAGAGTATTACTTATGTGAAGTACATATGTTTTATTGGGTATGAGATTTATTGCACATCTACTGTAAAGTGTAATAAAGGAAGAAATAAAGTTTTACTGGCATATTTAAAAGGTCAAAAAGCAATTTACAAAGTTTAGTAATCAATAACAACCCATTATAGTTATTGTACTTTGTTAGTGTTTTGAAAGAGGAAATATGACTGATTGCTACATTTTTCTGAACTGTGGGCATTAAAATTGCTCAAAGTAAAGAATTATAAAATAAGTCTGTAACATTAAACATTATTGTACTAATATTGCACACAATGCAAAAATCTATTGATTCTGCAGAAAAGTAAAACTTATACAAGTTGCAGCATTCATTGTTAGTGATTTCATCAGCACTTTAAATAACTTGAAAACCTTTTGACTTTAATATTATTTTAAGGCTTAGTTCAAAAGTTAGGTTACAGTTAGAGTCAAAGTTTATGAGATTAGAGCTGCATCTAAGCAGCTAAATACACAGCTGAAATTTATACATATGGTAGTTGAAATAAACTCCTGAAGATGTATGCACTGTAGATGCTTTAAATAAAGAAGATGTTGCACATTTTAATTTTTTTTATTGCTGTTAAAACCCTTCTCTTCTTCTGGTTGGATGTGACTTACACTGAGTGGCCAGATTATTATGACCACCCCATCAGTACTTCGTTGGGCCACGACATAACTCCACGAGATGACTTCGTTGGGCCGCCTTGTGACTCCACGAGATGTTGAAAGGTGATGCGAGGAATCTGACACTGCACTGTTGCCCTTCTGTTGTCTTGTACCAGTCTTGCCACTCTCCGTTCTGCCCTAACATTGACTAGTCGCTGACGGCCACAATTCGCAAGTTCAGACCCAGATTTTTGGCTGACAGTCCAGTCTTTAAACACTTTAACAACAGCTGCTCTTGAACATTTAACGAATTCTGCTGTTTTGCTGATACTCGCTCGATGGCACCGAGCGCCAACAATCATCCCACATACAAAGGCTGTTAAATCTCGTTGTTTACCCATATCTTCAGGCAAAGATAGTGGCCTGGCCCTCTAGCAACTTCAGCGTGAAATTATAGCTAATTTGCCTACAAACATCAGCTGGTCCTAATAATCTGGCCACTCAGTGTATATAGAAGGGATGCACCGATACCACTTTTTTTTAAGACCGAGTACGGGTACCGATACTTTTGATCAAGTACTCGCAGATACCAATTACCAATACTTTTTCTTAAAGGGACAGGTCATATTTTTTCTAAACAAACTAATGCTTTAAGGTCACTTTCTTAATATTATGATTCATGAGATGACGAGGGAGCATGACGCCAGCTTCCCGGCCAATCAGAATGCCGGGCGCTGCGTCATTACACGGCTTCCGGATTTGCTAGCTTCCTGACCAATCTGGAAGCCGGGCAGCGTGTCATTGCATGCTACCTGGCTTCCTGATTGGTCGGGAAGTCGGCTCCATGCTCTCTCATCACAAGTGATGAGAGAGCATGGAGCTGTTTCCTTGTTAATCAGGAAACCGGGCAGCGTGTAATGATGCGCTGACCGGCTTCCTGATACAGGAAGTACTCGTGCTAGGTACTCACCCAAATACTTGGTATCGGCACCGATACTAGTATCGGTATAGGTGCAAACCTAACATATAACACTGCTTAAAAAGAGGTGTTTAGGATGGGACTGTTTCAGACACATTATTTTGCTCTAGAACTCACTTACCCATCTTCCAATCCAGAGATCATGGCTCTGCATAGCAGGTATTAGAGAAGCAATATTACTGTCCTGGTGTCCTTGTTTTTGACATTTAACTTGAGGTGAAAAGTTGTCAAGTGATGACATTAATTATTAATATTGCCAAATAATCTGTTTTCCTGTGCACCCAGTGCTGTAATCCAGGCACTTCTGCCAGATAGCACAACCAAGTCCTTGGCCTCCACTGCAGCAGCACAACTTAATCAAGGACTAGGCTGACCATATTTCCTTGAGCCAAAAATGGGACATTGGGATGGCAAAAATGGGATGGTTGTAATATTCTGTATTCATGAAGTAAGATGATAACAAAAATGTTATGACAATATAGTAGATGTGTACAGCATAAAGTTTTGGACAACATAAATTATTGTGCTGTTTTGGATTCGGAGGCAGCAAGCCTCCAAATCTGAAACTGCACATTAAAAAAAAATGCACTGTGGCCATATTGACTGCCAGCGTGTCCATATACACGCATGAGCACATAGAAACAATTGGCGCCACCATCTTGGTGCACCCAAGAGGGTGATATGTATTCTCACGTGACGTCAGATGCACCAAGATGGCGGCGCCCATCCAACAAATTACTATATGCCTGAATAAATAGTAATTTGTATATTTGGGTGTATAGTAATTTAGATGAACAATCAACAAGTATTCTTCAGTGACAGAACTCATACAATGCAGTGCATTCTTTCTGCACTTTTCTACCTTCCCATACTGCATCCAATCCTTCCAATGTGTCAGTCTGAGGAGCAAAGAACTATGCCAATAACATTGATATTTCTTAACACTCTGGAGCACTGTCCTGCTGAGATAAAAGCTCTGTTGTTGATCATATAAAATTGCTGCCTATAGTACCCGCCAGGCCTTATTCTTCCTCTAACTGGGAGAAAGTTACATATAGGTGCAGAGTGCGGTCTGTGCGCCTATACATAACTTTTTCCCAGTCCGTGCTGCAATGGAGGAAGAATGAGCACCTGCAGAAACTTCTTAGGTGTGCACTCAGTGCGCCTCCTTAATAAGACACACAGATGTAGAAGTTAAGGCCGGCTGCAGTTGCGGTCTAGTAAAAATATGTACATGTTTTTTATGCTATATTTCTGGATTTCTGGTTGATGTCTCTTACATGATACACTCTAATTTTTATTTCATGATAAAACCTGCCTTGTCTCTCCCTCTCACAAAGCAGCCAACTAAAAATACTTACATAATGAGAAACATTTGTGAAATATTTCTGGCTGCTGTCTCTGAAATAAAGCACTCTTTTTTATTTCTTGATAAAAAAACTGTCTCATCTCTCTCTTTTACATTGCAGCCCAATGTGGGGAATGTGGGGTTGTAGTTTTGAAATGTTTTTGTGCTTTTAATGTTGACATTTTATTATGCTTTTTAGGCAATACAATGTGGTACTGAATGAAAAGACGAAAACAAGCTATGGTATTGAACTGTTTTGTCACTGTTTTGGAATTGGTACCAGGTTTAGGGCTGTAGCTGTATTTTTTGGGAAATGCTTTAAGTTGAAAATAATCAGATTGGGGTGCTGATGCTGTAAGTATGCCAATAAATAATATAATAGTAAAAAAAAACATTTCACACATACAATTTATGGGATGCCAGAATACTGTTTTACTGGCAGTGTCCTTGAGAATTGGATAGTGTCACCATACCCATTGTTTGGCAATCCCCTCCCCTTTAGCCTTGAAAACAGGCAGAATTGATTTTTAAGATTTGCCCCCATTTACTTCAATGTGGTTTGGATTAAAGTTTTGCAGTGTCTAGAATTTACAATGAGTTTGATGAATAGCCCACAATTCAAACTCAAGCAAATTAATTGGATACAGTTTAGTTTTAACAGTAATGGTGAGGTTTATGATTAGATTTAGAGTTTAGGTATTATTTTCATGTTTAACTGATGGGTTTGAATTTTAGTTCAAGTTAAGGGTTCTTTTTAAGGGATAGGTTAAAAAAGAACTATGAGGTGAGTGAAAATAACTCATCCTCATAGTTCGAGCCGACGTGTGACAATGAAACTGTCACACAGCGGCTCAATAATTCGGGAAGTGAGCGAACACATACCGTCGCTCGCTCACTTCTCAATCATCTCCCTGCAGAGAGCTACCGTATGACTGTCACTCATGGCTCCCAGCAGGGATTCCCCCCCTCCCCTCTCCAATCCTCCAGCGCTTACTAGCAGAACGGACAGGGAGGGGGCGGGAACAGCTGGCTCCTGCTCTAGATAGGCAGAGTCAGCTGTCACTCACGCAGCTGGGTGGATCTCGACAGTAATGTTGAGATCCGTCCCGGCTGCGGCGATCTCAGTATACCGCAAGCTGTAGCTATGTCCTCCCTTGACCCTTAGGAGAACTATGGGGAAAAACACTTACCCCATAGTTCTCCTTTAAGCATTAGAGTTGGGTTAAGAGTTAGGGCTGTATCTAAAGTTAGGGTTAAGTGCTGGGAGTAACATTCAGAATAGTTTATTTAGGATTAAAGGCTCATTTTAGTGTTAAGTTGTGATAAGAGTTAAGGTAATGGTAAAGTGTTGGGGTTAGGTTAAACTAACCACAATTATTTTGCAATGTATCACAGAATGTGAAAACGAATGGGCTCTGTTAATTTAGGGTGTAAACCAACTGTTACAAAAGTTTTCCTTTCAGCCCTAATATATAGACAAAGGTGTGATATATGTATACTGGAAATATATAATTGATGATTCTTTTCCAAGATCACAGGAATTGGCATATAATCAGCGTATAATCAACATTTGGTATTTTATGATGTGTGACTCATTTTGCTTTACACCCACATTGATTTCAGACAGGAAATTAATCAATCTGTCATACCCTGAACTAATGTCCAATACAACTTTATAATTCTCTGCATAATGACAGGAATTCCAGACAGGTTGTAAGGATTTCAGTTGTTACATGTCATGCAGGAATGATGCATGACAAGAAATGATAATTTAAAAAAGGAATCACATTTTAAGTCACTTACATCACTAAATGTCTAAGCCACCTACACTATCATATTTGAGTCTCCTCTGCATTTATTTGGATATTATGCTTACCAATAGAGGTCTACATTACCACATTCTAAATTATCTGTGAACATGTCCTCTCTAATTATCCATATGTATTTTTACCTTCATCTTTTTATGGGTGTTATTCTTTGGTTTTCTGAACTCTGTATTTCTGCTTTCCCTATATGAAAGCAGAAGCACAGTGAAGAATTTAGTTTTATTTAAATCAGATATCACACCAATGTTAGAATCAGTTAAAGCTCTTTTCACAGCTTTTCCACATCCTTGTCAGGCCTCATATAGTAAGTCAGAACTGAGGAACAATAATACATTTTGAAAGTAAGATTCATTACCTATCTTGTTAAATTATACTTGTACTGGCTGTAAAAGGATTATGCTCAGGCCATCAAATATTACTGATCATTTTGTCAACCCACACCAGTCTAGTTGCCTGCCAGTGTAATATAACTAATTATTGCTTTGATAATAGGGTAGTATGCTTGATCATTCTCTCCTGCAAAGGAAACAATTAAATATATTTTGCTTTCTTCTACAGAAAAGGGAAAGAAAGATCAGAAAAAGGTAAGTGAATAATGCATTGTGATGTATTTTTTTAAACAAAAACATATATGGTAGATACAGAACTTCAAATAGCCACGTGAGCAAACCTTAGGGATACATACATATCTTTGTGTATTCCTGCACAGGAAGTCACAGAAACAAGTTCAGATCACTAAACTGCATTGTTGTGCAGTAAAAAAAAAAGGAATTCCTCACAGATTACAGCTTCTTTCTCCCTGTAACTTGTGATTAAAATTACCAATCAGTTATTTTTCTCAGTCTAAACAGTGTTTTTAAAGTATACCTAAACCCAAGAACAAAATTGTAATTTATTGCAGCTTAACAGTCCTTTGATGTGGCCGTATTAGTTTTCTTTTTTTCAGGCTAAAAACATTTTCTGCAAGTACAGAAAATATATGTTGATCCTGATAGGAATCAAGTGTCCTTGTTACCTTCTATGTAATGAAATTACATTTCAAGCAATGTCATTAGGTTTCCAAGATTTCTCTTGTAACTTCCTGTGTACAGAAATTAACTGTCAAGCATTCTTTTCAGATTACTTTCTGTGAACTGTAGTGCCCATCCTCCTTAGTTAATGCAAATAAGAAGAGGGGGAGGTGTTTGTAGTCCAAATCAGAAAAGCAGCCTTGAGTGAGAACGCTGCTCCTCCATAAATACAGCATGGTAAGTAAAGCATTATCACTCTAAACAGGAATTGTGTTGCTATTGATGGCTTTTCTAGCATTGTGAAAGATTTGGAGCTCTCTTGGGCACCCAGAGAAGAGGAATGAAGTGGTGCAAATAGCGTTTTGCCCCAAATGGTAGGTGTGACCAAATTGCACTAATGATGTGAGATGCTTACAGGGGTATGGTTAACTAAAACGTGAACCTACTCACTGTATACACAGCACACATATTCCAAAGCTATTGTAACAACAAAATATGCTTCAATTACTGTACCACAAGAGAGACTCTAACAGACATGCACAAGTGTTGACAATAAACACTTTGGTCAGAAGTATGTAATGCATAATATAGCATAAAGAGTGCAGTCATCAGAAGTATGTTATATACAGCCCAGTGTAGAGTGTGCAGTTGTCAGGAGTGGGACATAGCGTTTTGCCCCAAATGGTAGGTGTGACCAAATTGCACTAATAGTGTGAGAGGCACAGGGGTATGGTTAAATAAAACTTGAACCTACTCACTGTATACACAACACACATATTCCAAAGCTTTTGTAACAACAAAATACAGAAAAAACATAAACAGCGCTCTCGGATGGGAAGAGTTAACTTGCAGGCATGTATGCAGCCCTGGGAAACAGGAGGAGAACCTGTAAATGCAGATAGTCAAAAGAACAAAAAAGGGCGCAAAAAACACTGGCTGGCTGAACAAGATATAACGGAAAATCAAGGTGGTGGCACTTACGTGTGAATCCCGGGATCCGGAGATGGGCGGCCTATATGGAGGATGATCGGAACACTCGTGATGTGTGTCCGACTTTGGCTGGTGTGCTGCTTAGAGGAGTACATCCACAGAAGGGTGTGAGCGAGAAGAGGGGACTTCGTCTGTAGTGCCCCTAGGGAAATGTGGACTATGTGCGGTGTAGAGGAGAACCAGGGGGAACCCGGCGGTGTTGGCAATAGACAGGGCTGTTGCAGCCGCGGCTGTGGGTGTCAGCAATCGGTCACTGTCAGGTCTGCTTGGGACAGTGTACGGGAGTCTGTGTGCGGGAGCAGCTGACAGATGCCAAATGGTCGGCTCACTGATGAGATAGAGAGGGATCAGTGTACTACCTCTTTTTCAAGCTCGGGTAGGCTACAGTTCTACCCGAGCTTGAAAAAGAGGTAGTACCTCGAAACGCGTCGCTCTTTTTCTCCCTGATCCCTCTCTATCTCATCAGTGAGCCGACCACTAGGCATCTGTCAGCTGCACCGCACACAGACTCCTGTACACTGTCCCAAGCAGACCTGACAGTGACCGATTGCTGACACCCACAGCCGCGGCTGCAACAGCCCTGTCTATTTGCCGACACCGCCGGGTTCCCCCTGGTTCTCCTCTACACCGCACATAGCCCGCATTTCCCTAACGGCACTACCGACGAAGTCCCCTCTTCTCGCTCACACCCTTCTGTGGATGTACTCCTCTAAGCAGCACACCAGCCAAAGTCGGACATCACATCACAGACATGCACAAGTGTTGACAATAAACACTTTGGTCAGAAGTATGTAATGCATAATATAGCATAAAGAGTGCAGCCATCAGGAGTATGTTATATGCAGCCCAGTGTAGAGTATGCAGTTGTCAGGAGTGGGAAATGTACAACATAGTGTAATAGTGCAGGGGCCAGGAGTGCAAAAGGTATAGATCGCATGGGTCAGGAATGCTTAAATTAAAAATAAAGGTTTTTTTTTTTTCTTTTAAATGCTGACTTGCAGGTTTATTATATCAGTAGGCACTGTGTAAGTCTCTCCTGCCTAACTAAAAAAAGGCATCCAATCAGCCAAGCAGCGGGAGAAGAGGTCAGAATAGAGCGGATAACTGAGGACTTGGAGGAGGAGTTTGCGGCCATCTTGTTTCATTGAATACGCGATGGAGGACCTGTGTGCGGCGGTTTCGGGTCCTTGAAGATGGCGGACACGGTACAGGTACTCGTTTTTTGTATCGGAGTATTTGCACGAGTACGAGTACTCATGCAAATACTCGGTATCGCCGCCGATACCGATGCTTGTATCGGAGCATCCCTAATAAAAGCCATTATTATTATTAGAATGTAGCCAGCTCAAATGAGTTCTGTAAGGCGCACAAAGCATCAGACTCTGCAACACAATTTTTCTTTGCATATGCTACATGGAACTGATTTTTATAATGGTCAGAAAGTATTGCTGACATGGTTTATTGATAAACAATATTTAATAACCTTATATTTTCATCTAAAAGGTGTTCTAACCTGGAAAAGAGGTAATTAACTTTATCTTAAGCAACAATGTTTTTAAGTATCATTTTGTTTAGCATATGTCTGATCTTTGATACTAATGTTTCTATGTAATCGTTCATCCAGATAAAGAGGGTCTAATTAATAAATGTGTATTGTCCACAAGCTTTATTTGTTCTTCTGAATGATATATAATTGAGCTTTGATATATTGTCCTTGTCACTTGTAATTAATTGCTAAGCGTCCCACATGTGTATATCTTGTTTGCTTAAAAAAAACTAAAATTATTTTTACAGTAAGACAGTGGTCATGAATACCCCAAATTTTTATTAATTCTAAGCACTATACACTCATATAGGATTACAGTTGAAATGGGACTTTTTATGCCTGTTACCAGAGCAGTAAAATGGCTACTTGGAATTGTGTTCACCACGTGGTTGTCAAGTTTTCATTGCATTATGTCATGTATTGTATGGCAGACACTTAAAGGATAATTTATAAAGGAGTGTGAATATTCATTGCCTTTATCCAACCATGTGAAAAGGAAGTTCCTGCTCACTTTGAATACCCAGTTATGTACAGATGCTTCACATGATTGAATTATCCAAGTGAATATTCACACTTTTTATTGAAGATTCTAAACTGCTTTAGTAAAACAGCCTTAACATCTTCCTGATTTCTGTTGCTTTCTAAACAAATGTGTCAATATTACAGAGAGTTCATAGCAGTTCCTGGAATATTAATGTTTTCAAAATAATGAAAATGCATATTAACATATTTTTGTTTTGTAAATAAAATGATTTCTCAAGTGCTAGACTACAAATAACATTATATACCACACTATCTTAAAAATCCTAAAGCAAACCTGTTTTTATCCCATGCAAGGGATTAGTAATGAGCTTTCGGTTTGTACCAAACACAATCTCATCTGAACCCAAAAGTTAGGTGGCAGTGCACACTGAGTCCTGGCGGATTCCCAGCCCCATAGTCGAAGTAGACAAAGGGGTGGGATGCTGGTGAAATTGTTGTCCTTATATGGCCACATGATGTCACCAGTATCCAACCCGTTTTTATGCATATGGCTACAGGTCGGTGAATGACCAACCACCCGCTGATGTCTAACTTCTGGGCTCAGATGAGCTCAGGTTTGGACCATACCTGAGCTCATGCCTCCAGGGAATTCCTGGGAGCACTGAGTATTTTCTTAGCTTACAGTGATTGCATTAGGAATCAAGGGAGTGAAGGAAAGGTGAGTATATGCTGCTGGAGAGGAAAGTCTTAAAGCGATCTTCTTGCTTTGCCCTGCGTGCCTGGCAGAATACATTTTTGGTAATAGCACAAACTAGTAATGCAGTACTGCATACAAAATCCTTAATTAGATCTTCAGTAGAAGGAAATCAGGTACATTTTGGGACCTCACACACATTTCAGGCTAAATAATCATAGAGTCTTCCAAAGCCCTAAGACGACCAGTCCACCAATAGACCAAGAACACCTTGACTGTTGCTTCAATTAAAGAGTTTACACAATCAAAGTCTTGCCAAGTGTTAGAAATATATTCTTTATTTATTGTTTCTTTGGCTGATTTATAATCCTACCAATATATTGTTCCACATTTTTATGCAAGAGAGAGGTGGCAAAGTACGTTTTATTTGCTCAACTTAGAAAACATATCTCCACCTCTCCTAAATGACTTAATTTTGTTCCACTCTTCGTATGACCAAAAAGGATATATTGGAGCCATGAAATTCATAAAATGCCTAGCTACATTAATATCTTTTCTCTTTGATTACCTCTCTATGATTAACCGCTATTATAGCTCGAAGCACATAAGAGGTTTCAAGTGTTATGGATGTCCTTCTACAGAAGTTCTAATAAAGGATTTCATATGCAGCATTACCAGTTTGTGCTCTAACAAAGGCTTTTTTTCTGACAGCTGCATTGCCATACCTAAATATAAATAAAAAAACTGGAATTCTACCTATTTAAATAAGTGACATGTTTTTCCTTCTATTACTTATTATTATTATTATTATTATTACATATGGAATTCTATAAACACGCAATAAATATCAAAAGTTCACATAGGGATGTAGGGTGCTTAACATATAATTCCATTTGATTTCACTGAGAAATTGCATTTCATGTATCATATCAGTCCCTCCAATGTTTTTAAACATTTTCTTGTTACATAATTTAAGCCCACTAGCATGTTAACTGTGATACAGTAGAGGAGACACTAATGTTACATGTAACCATTGTCTTAAAATACTGGGAAAAAACAATTATATTGTCACTTATTTACTGTGTGTCTTATTTATCCAATGTGGCTAGAGGTTGTACTGGTTTTGGCGAGGGATGAAACATCCCCATTAAAACCAAAAAATGAATCTTCTTCCTTAATGTTAGCACCCCATACTCAGCTTCCACCTAACTGCCAGCACAATTTCCCTCCTCCATTTGCTGCACCTAAGGGTTAATGGATGGGCAGGCAGCCTTTGGCATAGGTATTTCCTCTGCAGCTATGCCTCCAGTGGAGGTGATCTTTGCACCATCAGTAAATGTAGCAAAGTGGTTGTCGCAGTTCACATCCACAAAGTAGGGTATGTCAGGCTCCCTCTGAGATGGTGGTAGTAGATCCCCAGATTTTTTCCCTTGTTTTGAGGAAGGGTAAAATGTCCCCCTTGGAATAGGACAAGATTAGTGGAGGAAGGGGAGAAGGAGTAAAGCGCTCAGGAACAGCACTAGAAAGGCAAGTGGGTGCTGCACCATGAGGAGGAGGAGGAGGAGGAGGGGCAGGAGGAAAAGGGAGCATTAGCAGACCAAAAAATAAATGTCTGCTTTGAGTCCCTGAAGATGAGGATGAAAAGGGTGCATAAGCAGGCCACAGATAAATGGTTGCTTGGCTCCCTTGAAGAGGAGCAGGAGGAAAAAGGGGTGCAGGCCTAAAATACATGGCTGCTATATGCCCCTAAGTATTTGGAGGAGGAGAAAAAGGGCCAGGAACTTTTTGCGCAAATAACTTGGCCAAATTAATATTTACATTTTGTAAACATATAAATAACATGTGTTAAATAAATTTGTATACCAATTCCAAACACAACATCAAGTCTATGACAGCAGAGTCTGACCCAGACTCCCTCTGTCCATTTTCTTGACAAAAGATTTCCCCTAGCCTTATAATTTCCTCCCTCCTCTTCATGCTGCCTGCCCTTGCCCTTATGCTGTGCAAGTTTAAGCAGCTTTCTTTTATATTTTTGCTACTCTTCTTCTTAAGTACAGTACCACATCCTTCCTCCTCAGTGCCAGCAACCCAACCCTCCTCCTCCTATGGTGAGATTAGCAGAAGAGGAGGAGTATTCAGAGGAAAGGGTGCATTAGCAGACATTAAAGTTAAATGGTTATTATATGCCATTAAGGAGGAGGGAGAGAAAAAGGGCACATTAGTAGTACTCTAAAAGAAAGTGGCTGATATTCGCCCTACACGAGGAGGAGAAAATGGTGCATTAGCTAGACACTATAATAGAAAGTGGATGTTATATGCCCTTGAGGAATGAGAAATTCTGCTTCCCCCAAGGTCTGTGGTACAGAGTCATGTAATTTTTAAAACATATGTTACCTAAATATATTTTATCCGTAGACTTCAATGTGGTTCAGAGTTCGCAATTTGTAGACTTTACAATGGATTGACGAATGGCCTGTGAATCAAACCCAGGCTAATTTACTCATCGCTCATCCCTACTGTTCATCATGCTATTTCCTACTGTGAATTCAAATATCTGAATAAATGTTACTACCAATACCTCTGTTTATTACCATACATGGCACACGTTGCTCTACTTTTGCTTGCAGCCTCTGTCTGACATAGAATAAGGAGTTTACGAAAGCAGGAATTTAAAAATTAGTTCTATAATTTAGGAAAGCAATTTCTTCTTCAAGCTGCTGCTTTCAGTACTGTGCAACAGGTATTATAACATTACTAAGAGCTAGCTTGTGTTCACATGTGTTATGCAGTAATAGAATTGCAGATCAGTATAGACTATGCTTTCTGAAGCAGTTACATCTTAGCAATGCAAATCTCATTGAATTTTCTTTTTACGTTTTCAAAAACAGGCTCATCTAAATGCTACTTAACATGTCATAAAATCCAAGGTAGGAAATTGAATAATTTAAAGGTATAATATATGTATAATAATACTGTATATGTATAGATATGTAAAATATATATGTATATATATATATATAGTGCAGGGCTCAAAATTTCCACTCGCCTGCTCGCATATGGCGAGTGGAAATAAAGTGAGGGCGAGCCAGGCACAAGATCCATCCACTCTCTCCCCCTTCTCTCTTGTCTCCTGCTCTGTCCTCCCATGATCGACCTTGGTTTAAACAGGTGACAGGAGACGTGTCTGTGTATTGTATAAGCCAGCGTCTCCTGTCACCATAGATACCCGCTCTCTACTGCGCATGTGCAGGCAGACAGACCGTGAGCTGGAATTTAGTGTCCCGTCTAGCTACAGGCGTCCCTGTTCCCATGGCAGCACAAGTCGGCCTGAATTAACGGCCGGGTGGTGTGATTCTTTCTTTGATCTCTACACTATATATATGTATATATATATATATAGTGCAGGGCTCAAAATTTCCACTCGCCTGCTCGCATATGGCGAGTGGAAATAAAGTGAGGGCGAGCCAGGCACAAGATCCATCCACTCTCTCCCCCTTCTCTCTTGTCTCCTGCTCTGTCCTCCCATGATCGACCTTGGTTTAAACAGGTGACAGGAGACGTGTCTGTGTATTGTATAAGCCAGCGTCTCCTGTCACCATAGATACCCGCTCTCTACTGCGCATGTGCAGGCAGACAGACCGTGAGCTGGAATTTAGTGTCCCGTCTAGCTACAGGCGTCCCTGTTCCCATGGCAGCACAAGTCGGCCTGAATTAACGGCCGGGTGGTGTGATTCTTTCTTTGATCTCTACACTGCTATTTCTCAGGAGGGGGAGGCTGATCTGCAAAGGGTCATGCATGTAATTTGAGCTCTGCAAGCAGGTACTCCAGTCTATTCTTTTGGATGGTTGAATAACGTTCCCATTCATGATTGTTTATGCTTATCTTTTGAATTATCTGTCGGGAATGTGACATCACACTGATGTCATAGGAAGTTGGAGGCAGCTCTTTACTGTTTTTCTATTTGGTGATTAGGTTTTTCTATATAAAGTGTTGATGGGACTTGTAGTTCTCTATAGCTGGTGCCATTCTGCATTTTTGGATAAAGTGATAAAGTGTTGCTGGGAGTTGTAGTCCTCTGGTGCCATTCTGCATTTTTGGATAAAGTGTTGCTGAGAGTTGTAGTCCTCTATAGCTGTAATCATTCTGCATTTCTGTGTAAAGTGTAGCTGGGAGTTGTAGTCCTCTAGAACTGGTGCCATTCTGCATTTTTGGATACATTTTCCTTTATGTTTATATTACTTTATGGCAATATTGTTAAAGTTGTTAATATTTATTTTTTAAACTTTATTCTGAATAAAACATTTAACAGTGCAATTTCATAAGATAATTTAGGAGGGCGTGTTTAGGGGCGGAGTTAATGTCAGGGCAGGATATGGGTTAGGTGGGGCAAATGGTGGCGAGTAACTTTTAAGGCCTGGCTAGTAGCTCAGTAAAAAGTTTGTGAACCCTTCTGAATTTTCTGCATGAATGACTTCTAAAGTGACAATGACAATTAATCTTTATATGTGTTGAAAAAAGAAAATTAAATTGCTATTTTAATAAAGCATGTAACATGTTCATTTAAATAGAGGCATTAGCAAGCCATGTTGGGCCCTCAAATTTATCAAGCAATCAATAAGCCACATGCTGCTTAAATAGTCACATGCTGAATGCCCAAATACCATTCTTATTTTGATAGATTTTTAAGAAGTGCATATATTCACAAGACACACTGGACACAATGGATAGTACAGTACAAAATATGGCAATACTGGCAGCTAGATAGTTAATATAGTGAGTCTTGAGGTACTAGTTATGCTAAGCTTAGAAATAGAAGATGACAAATGAAAATGAGCACATTTTTGTTAAAGTACATCACGTTGTTAATTTAATGTGCTTTTAAGAATTTTTACTTTGCAAAGTTCATGTAAGAGTTTATTTGGCCAGCTCAGATAAGAACTGCTGATAGTAGGAGATTTTAAGTGCATTTTCAGTGTTACTGATGGCTAGTGATGTAAAATAACACTCATTTCACTAATTTGTATTTTACTATGACTTGTTGTTTTATGACTAATATAGCAGCAATTGAACTAAAAAATAAAAAGATTATACAACAATAATAAGAAATAAGACAAACATTTTTTATAGCTTTTCATGAGTGTTCCTAATTAGCAATTAGGTCGGGTAAGAATGCTTAATAAATATAAATCCACTTTTAGTTTTTGAATGCTGCTGAGTATTAAGATGTCACAACACTGACAAGTGCCTAAAGGAAGACACATTAGTCATCAGTCATGGAAAAGACAAGTGAGGATAATTCATGCAACAGCAAATACAACTGCGCTTAGTTTGAGAAACGGGATTCCAAATGTAAGGATCACAATCTATATATAAGTCTTTTTAGCATCAGAACAGACATACTGATGAACTGCCAATACTGTAGCTCCCAGGCTCTCAGCTAGTGTTTCATGTACCTTAAAGGGTATTTCTGCTTCATGTAGTCAATTTATTATAACAGCAAATACTTCAAATATAAAAGTAAATCTTTTGATACAATGTACATGTATATAGGAAAGCAATATTTCTTCATAGAGTCCAAGGAATAAACGCTCAAATAAGAAAAAAAACTGTGAGTCATTAACAAATAAGTTGGTACCATGTGCTTTATGCTCTAAGCATAACTATTCATAATTATAAGCATACAGAAACACTCAGACTGTTAGTGACACTATAGAGAGTACCCCCCACCCCACCCCCCACTAGAGGCTTATTCTAAATGATAATATCAAAAACAGAATCATCCATAGATGGAAACTAGTCCTTCAGTTTTAGGTCACACCTGTGTCTCAAAAACCTTGTTGTAACAAAGATTTAGTCAGTTCCAATCCATTATAAGTAGTATCATTATGTGTAGTAAGTACTACATCTAATTACACTACTCTAAGCCAGGACATATATGCAAAGACAATGTCACACTTACCAACAAAAATGACTGTGGACACAACATATACAGTATGTTCTTTTAACATATGATTTATGATTTATTGGAACTGACAAAATCCTTGTTATAGCAAGCTTTTTGAAATTCACTACATGTACTGACTGAACCCACTACTTACCTACCTCACCAACAGGTGAACAAGGTGTATAAACTGTTTTTTTAATGGGACACAGCTCAATTTCTCTTTTTTTTGGGATGCATACAGACATTGAACAAATATGTGTGTATTGGTCCATAACAGTCTACAAAGTAGGGTATTGGTTCTAGTGGATAATTATTAATGATACCAGGAATTCCGGACCTTTGAGGGGGTTGAGGGGCCCAGAGATTTGCAGCAGAACAATGAACACTGGCAGCTAAGGAGGCACAGCTGCTGGTATGAGGCATTCAAGGCTAAAGCAGGCACAGAGAACACAGGTAAGAACGCAGTCAGGAGCTAAGGTTTGGCATAGTGATATGTTGCTTGAACACTGAGCCACATGTCCCTTCCCCTTTAAGCAGATGCCAATCAAGAGAGAAGTCTCCTGATTAGTGGGGGTGCCATTTAGGAGAGCTGTTCCCTGATTGCTAGTGGCAATAGATCTCTGGAGAAACTCAGAAGTGGTGTCGGACACATGCCTGAGAGGTGGAGTAGTATAACAATACCCTCCCTTTTATGGGTTCTCTCTACCCACTGAGGTCCTATTTTCAATGGCAAGTGGAAATTGATTTTTTTTTACCAGATAGGGAGCCAAAATATCAGAATCGAGGAACCCAGATATTCCACAGCTTTTCAAGTCAATAGGAACTGAAGTTTTATGTGAGCATTCTTGGAGTCCAGGATTTGGTGACAAGCCAAACTTTATCCACGGGTTGGAAAAGCAGAGCTCTCGACTTTACTGATCTGCTAATTTCTTATCTATCTGTTCTTATTTATCTGAGAACAGAGAGCTAGATCTGGTTTAGAATCTAGGTCCAATCATGTTTAAAGTGTGATAATCTCTGGGGAAAAATGGATTGTCAAAGGAAAATGTGGATGCATAGCATTTTTTTCAATTATTTATTATAGCGGCAACAATTTACACGGCACTTTACAAACTGTACATTTACATCAGCCCCTGCCCTCAAGGAACTTAGAATCTAAGGTACCTATCTAACATGCATACATACACACACACATGCACACACACACAAACAAGCAAACACACACACACACACACACACACACAAACACACACATACTAATGCCAATTTAGACAGGAGCCAATTAATCTACCAGCTTGTCATTGGAATGTGGGAGGAAACTGGAGCTCCTGGAGGAAACTCATGCAAGTATGGTAAGAACATGCAGAATCCATGCAAATAGTGTCCTACAGGGGGCCCCAGTGCTTCAAGGCAGAAGTGCTAACCACTAAGCCATTGTGCTGCCCATAGAAAATACAGAATGGGAATTTCTTGGTGCTGGCATTAAGTTTGTTATTGTGAATAATTCTGCCCAAGACAGGAGGGCAAGCCAATCATTATGATGGTCAGACACTTGGGCGCAAAGATATTGTTCACAGGACTAATCCTTTTGTCTATTTGTCTGTGGATGGTAAGCCAAAGAAGACTGCAGAAAACTGCATATACAGAGACTCACTGAGGCTTTTTCAAGAAGTGTAGGTGAATTGGACCATGAGGTTGGAGACAATGTGGGTAGACATGCCAATACATCTGTAGACTTCCTAGTGAAACAAATAGTAATCAAAAATAAATCTGCAATTTATGTTCGGCTTGTATTAAAAGGAATTAAAGAATGTGCCCAAAATACATGCATCCTTGCTAGTTGTAATATAATGAATTTGGGTTTTGAATAGTGTGTTCCCTGTGCAAATCACAGAGAGAATGAGCTAAGTATAGTCTGGACAAGATGTCAGATAATGCATGGCTAAGGCTTATTATATTTTCAAAGGGGCATCAGAGTGCATCTGCTGTGGAGTTGTTGGTCCTGGGCTTGAAAGTGCTCACAAAGTCAAACCTAGAGAAGAACAAGGGGGAATGGACTTGCCTGGAGGTTAGGCAATGGGTAGTTTTTAAATACTGGAGGTTTTTATGATATGTAAATCTTTCTAGGAGATATCACTACTCCTCAAAAGCCAGTTTATCAGCACTCATTTCCATCCAGTATGGAGTGAAGTGATGTCCAATCTCATCAGGTGTGGAAGGTTTGAACTGTTTTGGAAGATAGTGTTTATGGTCAGCATTTTTCCAAATGAGAGCAGTAATTAGAGCAATAAGAGCAGAGTAGTTGTTGATGAACTGCCGGTAGTATTTTGTGAATACTTTAAAGTGCTACGTTGCTTTCAGACTGCTGGGCAGGGGCCATTTGAAAGGTGATTGTAACACATACCATTCCTGCTTTCCATTCTATTAAAGGAAAACTCCACTGCACTAAAAAATATACAATCTATATAATTTCTATATAGACCATTTTGTATTTCAAATTGAATTTTAAATGTATTGTCTCTCCATTTTAATCTTTCACTAGTCATGGTGTTTCTACAATTATAAACAAATTAACAATGGGGACAATGACACAATTAGAAACAAATCTTATATCCTGTTTGTATACAGAATGCGCCAAAGTATTTCCTGCTCACTGCTAAAATGCCTGGCATCTACTCAACTGCTATTAGGTTTACTATCTTCAACCTCTGCTTTTTCAACAATGAAGGCGCATTACCACAAGGGGGAGGTCATCTCTCTCTCTTCTGTGTACTTCCAGGCCCGAACTGACGCTCAGCTCCTCTCCCAAACAATCCGATGGCTCCACACACGGCTCCAGACATAGAGAGAACTCCTCTCATCAGAGCCCTGATGTCATCACCCCCTGGAGCTTGCACACAGTTGGGGCTACTTCAATGAGAGGTAGGGGACACAGTGTGATGCGCAGTGACCCCCATCCCCCCATGATCTCTCCAGGATAATCACACTGGGCCCTCTCATTCCCCCAATACAGTGGCTGAGTGGACTCTCAACCCAGTGCTGAATTATGGAGAAGATTCCTTGGGGTCTTGGAGATCAGACCCGCACATGCCAATCCTGCAGGGCTCTGCAGTGTAGCCCTCTCAGCCCTCTACTTCTGAAATAACAATGGACTCTGACCTCAGGAATCTTATCAGGGCTCTCCCGACTAAAGCTGACCTGGAGACGCTGATCCCTACTAAGGCGGATTTTGAAGCATTCACTAATCGAATCGAATTGAATCCGTATATAAACAAGACCTTGCTGAAGTCCGGCAGTATGTCTCTTCTCTAACTTCTAAAGTTTCGAACATGCACATTTCCATCTCCTTCAAAGAGTATGTACTTTGGAAACGTCGCATTCTTCTTCTCAACACCAGATTTCTGATCTATTCCTTCACCTTGACGACCTGGATAACAGGGGTAGGAGGAACAACGTTCGAATCTGAGGTCTCCCCGAATCCACCGGTTCAGCTGATCTCAAGGCCACTGTACGTGACATCTTCAACGGCTACCTGGATTGTCCTCCGAACACCCCTATTGAAATTGCTAGAGCCCACAGATCACTGGGCACTAGACCTCAAGATCCTGCCAGACCATGTGATGTTATTTGTAGAGTACACTTCTTTGCTATTAAGGAAGAAATGATGCGCCAGGCATGGCACAAAGGTCCCCTTGATTTTGACAGAGCTACTATACAAGTATTTCCAAATCTTTCCAGACGCAACCTGCTAATGATCAAGACTCTTTTAGATGTGATTCAGACATCGGGGGCAACATATAGATGGGGTTTCCCATTTCACCTTATTATCCAGAAACAGGAGGCCACCTTTGTTCTGAAGATACCGGAAGAGCTACAAGCCCTTTTCACCTTTCTGGAGATGGAACCTTTCCCGGTACCAAACTGGCTCCACCCCAACTTGGAATCAGCACCAGATCGATCCCGCTCGAGGGAACAGTCCTCTGTGACTCCAGTTTCTTCTCACCGTCAATCTACTGATGGAGTTTATCGGGGCTCTAGTGAAACTCCACAAATAGCAAGACCCTCATCTGGATCCCAGCTACCTCATGAGCTCTAACCAGCAAGATTGAAATCTAATGTCTTTTAACTATATCTGCTGCTATATTGACTGTACACAGTTGTCTTTTGGGTTCATGTCCACTTAGTCTACACCATAGGGCTTCCCTGGGATGGTGCCCCGAAACCTGGAAGACCCTGTGTACTCTCAAACATATATGTCTTGGAAACGTATTTGATAACCAAAAATATCTCAGTGCATACTTTGGGGTGCGTTTGGAGACTCACTGGGAGTCGATACTTCCCCAGGCTTATTTGCGGGGGGACATTTGATTCTCTTGAAGACTCCCATCTCTTTCAGTTTTGGGGACTTTGTTGGTGGATTATCTTTATCTGAGTTTTTTGTTTTGTAAACATAAGGTAGGTAAATACAATATAGGGATGCCATCTATCCCCCCTGCTCTTTGTTCTTATACGGGAACCTTTTCTATGCAATGTAAGGTCCCATCCAGATATTACAGGCCTATCAATTGGTACGACTGCTACTCAAAAAGTGGATGCCTTTGCAGATGACCTGCTTTTCTTTTTATCCAAACCGGTCATTTCCTTACCAAACCTCATGGCAGAATTCCGATTATTTGGAAAAACTCTAAATTTCACATTAACTTTTCTAAATTAGAGGCACTCATGGGGGTTGATTTACTAACCTTATAAACACACCACAAACATGTATACACCTCTGTAGTGTGTTCCCTCCCGGCATGATCTATGGGTGGAATCTAAACACCTTTGTAGTGTGTACACACCCAGCAGGTGTGTTGTGCAAAGCCCTGCCCTGAATTGCAAGGTGATGTTGTGTAAATTAGCTCTACATTGTGTTGCTTGCGTTGATGAATGCAGGAATGTAAATGCATGAGCTAACCATTTTTTTCTAAACTGTGAAGCAGCATTATATATGCATCATGTGCATGATTTTTCCATATATGGCATTAGTGGAAATATGCTTATAGAGACTTTTTGGTTGATAAATACGCTTTGCTGTGTAAAAATCACACGCACCTGGTGCGTGCGTGTGTTTAGGTTAGTAAATCACCCCCATGGTCTCCCTTCCGACTTTGTCAGTTCTGAATTTACAAGCCTTCCCTGTGAAATGGTCCTCAACGGCGATCAAATACCTAGGACCATGATACCCAGGATCTACTTCAATGGACGTCGGGCAGATTTTCTTGGTTCAGGCGGTGTAATATCATTAAAATGAATGTCATGCCCCGGATTCTATACTTATTCCAGGTGCTCCCAATTAGCATTCCACATTGGTTTCTTAAATCATTAATATGAATATGAATATTCTCGCAATTTCTCTGGATGAACAAGCCTACCCGATTGAAATTTTCTCTCCAACATCTCTTTAAAGAACATGGTGGAATTGGACTGCCTGATGCATCAGTATACTGTGCAGCTTGTCACCTAGCTCAAATTCTGGATTGGTGCCGTAACAGAGAATTGAAGTCGTGGATACAAGTTGAAGGGGTGGATCTAGACATACCTCTACAATGTCTTCCCTGGTGTAACTCATATATCCCATTATGTGTACGTAATCATCCCACAGTCTGCGCCACTTGGACTGTGGGTAGTAGATTCTTAGAGTCCACCCATATCTCACACAGACCCTCTTCTCTTAATCCAATCTTGGGCAATCCATTCTTTACTCCGGGTCTAAAGGATGTTGCTTTCCGATATCTTCTACAGTCCCAATACTTCCCGGGCCTTGCACTTTAACCATGATCCTACATGGCCTTCCAGAGGTCTCCTCTTATCGGACTCCAAATCGTCTGGTCTGGGCTTCTGGAGAAGCATCCAATTGTCCCATTTTCTCGGTTGCCTACCGCCTGCTGTAGACTTTGCACGCCCGCTCACCACTTTCGAAAGGGAATGTGTCCCTCTGCATCATGCAGTCTCTTTAACATACTCTCTATTACTTACACCTGCCACACAGTTTGTACCAGACTATGTGCGAAAAATGGGACCTTTAAGAGGGCTTATATGCAAGTTATTGTCCATAAAAGGTGTATAGGGGTCCGGGTACTGTCCTGAGGGACAGGAATCAATGAAAAAAAAAAAAAGTTTTTAAAGGAGCAGTGATTTTAACATCACTTAAAGGGTAAGAATAAAAAAATTCCTTCAAATATTGTTCCCGGGGGTCCACATAAACTGCCTGTGAAGTGGCGGATCTGTAGGATGTATAGAACCTGCTGCAGCAAAACTGACATTTCTAAAGAAAAAAAAAATGACATTTTTTAAAACTCTTAAAGTGTGCAGTTCCCCCTAACAAACAATACCAGACCCTTTAGGTCTGGTGGGAACGTTAGGAGGGAGCAATTTTTTTTAAAGCGTAGGGTTCCCCCTAAAAGCCATACCAGACCCTTACGGTCTGGTAGGAATATTTAGGAGGGACCCTGTGTACTAAAAAAAAGTGTGTGGGGTTCCCCCTTAAAGTCATACCAGGCCCTTAAGGTCTGGTAGGAATTTTAAGGAGGAACCCCACCCCAAAAATGGGGGTAAAAAACGTGGGGTCCCCCCTAAAATTCCATACCAGACCCTTGATCCGAGCATAGGCCTGGCAGGGCTGGAAAGGGGGGGGGGGGGAGGGTCATCGGTAAAATCCATACAAAGCAACTTCATGGATAAAGAGATTCCACGGGACCCAGCCTTCTTTCTCCTCCACCATAACCCCTTTCCCAGAAAGTACTACAAGCCCTTTAGTAAGGGCTCCCACGACAGACACTGTAAGACATGGCTCTCCTGGACAGAATTTGTTCTCCGTGATGCTACCTGATATACAGGTTCGAAGCACTGGCTCATCTTCTGTCCCTGCCTTTGGAGTTCAGGGGTGGATTTGCCATTATTAGACAAAATCTCCACCCAGTTTTCTTCTATCTTGCTCCCTTTCCTTCT
The DNA here is from genome assembly GCF_000935625.1 of Nanorana parkeri. Classification (NCBI taxonomy): domain Eukaryota; kingdom Metazoa; phylum Chordata; class Amphibia; order Anura; family Dicroglossidae; genus Nanorana; species Nanorana parkeri. Next base: position 178,923 of record NW_017306624.1, on the reverse strand, counting down.
CTGTGTTCTTATTTATCTCCCTTTTCACTACAACCCTAAAGTGCTACACATACCGTAATAGGAACTTGAGCTTGAATTACTCTACGGACTCCACACCAACTTTAATAATCAGATGTTTTCCTGTTTGTTTAAGCTTTTTACTTATGACTGCTTATTTCTATGCCCCCATATACAACCTTCTGATGTAAGTCAACAATGATCGACTCATCCAGCCCTGGGGCCGTCCCTAGGAGTGCCTAGTAGATCAAATCAAACCACTGTGTATGTATTGTGGCCAAGGTACAACTTGAGCTACTTGGAGTAGGAAGAGACTCCACTACCCAAAGGTTCCCTCACTTTTATATACTTCTAATTGTGCAGTGATGTACTACTGGGTATGTTTCTTGTCCCTAGTACTTTTCTTCCTGTTTTCTATTTGATGTATATACAGTATATTGTATTGGAAAAAAAACCTTGAAATAAAAAAAATGTATAGCAAAGAAGTTCCTAAACATTGGGACTAGCTGTGCTCTGATATACAAGATAGTTTCTTGAGGGTTTATACAATTATTTTTGAAAACAGAACTTTATTGGCTAAGTCTCAAATCAGTGGGTCACATTTACTAAAGTATACAAAAAATATGTTTTTATTCAGATGGGACCACAAAGTAGTATTGTCATAGGATCCCTAACTCCATTTTCAAGCAACCCCTTCCCTGCACCTTTTTATGCAGTTACTAGCAAAGCATCTAATGAACTCCTTTCACAGCATCTGAAAAAAGTGCAAGTACATACTTCTAAGGTATACTTAATTATTTGCCACATATTATTGTAGTAGCAACAAATTATTATGCAACTAGGCTATACTGGACCCCTGTGCTGCTATGTGCCTTAGCAATGTCATTGTCTGCCATGGCTGTACCTAAGGCATTGCCAAGATTCCTAGTAGCCAATGGGAAAGATGCAGAAAGCACGTTCATTCTTGTTGATCTAATTTAAAAATAAATAAATAAATATAAAACAACCCTAATCTACATTGGTTTTCTGATCTGCAAAGGAAATTTCAGGCCTGACCATTAAGATGAAGTAGAAATTATATTGTACATCCAGTTGAATGATTTTATGCGCAGCAAACTATAAAAAAACAACTATTACACCCTGAGACAAGTAAATGCTACATTGAAAGGACTTTGAAATAGGGATCTGTCATTGCTATAAATCAGATTTTATAGTTTTAATATGTCTGGAATTTAATAACAAGTGATACATCAAGTTTAATTAAAGGATTTAGATGTCACATTCAGGAGCTGAAAGTTTTATAAAACATTTCAAATATATACAAAGGGGAGGGGGACACATTCCATTACATCAAATGGATGGCACATGTGATATGGAAATGAGTACTAACCATTAAAATGGTCAGATTCCTGGAACTTGACAGCTATGCATTTGGCATGTAGATTTAGATTATAACAATTTCAGCACATCAAGTTGACATTTATGTTTTCAAAATTGTTTATCAAACACAATTTACAATTCATTAATTTAAAGAGGTTTTGTTCCTATATCTATTCAAAATGCAATCCATGTGTGGAAAAAATAATAATTGCAGTAACACATAAAAACCAGACCAGTAGGGATAAGTGGAGTATTTTAAGAAAATAGAATTTGCCACAATATTTGCAATTTCACCATTAGAGACATTTTGACTTAGATGACTTTCAGTACTTGGCACTTCTGGGTATGGAGAAGCATGTCTCATGTGATACATTACTTTGCCCTGCATAGATAAAGTATAGATATGCTTTAAAATTATTTTTAACTAATATACTTGGCTATTAGCCCTGATATCTGCAAGGATACTGTATAACAGTGCAAAGGGGAATTTCCACCATATATTTAATAATGTATATGTGTACACAATTTACAACGATGCTAACCTCAGAGAACAATTTTGAGGGCGATAAGAAAGTGGAAATAATACTTAAGTAAGGTTTTGGCTATTTTATAATACCCAAATTCCTTATTTAGTCTGTTCTTCTTAGTTATTCCAGTATGGGTTCTTTACAAAATAAACATTACTCTACTTATCATTTTTTTCAGGTTGGTTTTATATATATATGAGCCAGAAATAAATACACAATGTGTAGCCCAACCCCCTCCCCCTTTTAATATTTTTTTGAGTTTTTGTATTGTAGTATTCTCTTTTTGTCATTTGTTATTCATTACATGTACAAATTAAAACCAAGATGTATTCCATCATTCTATGTTCATTATTTCTACTGTTGTTTATTTTGTTATCAAAACAAATAAAAAGTATATAAAAAGTATATTTAAAAAAATACTATGTATGTAAAATCCCTTTTATGTAGTGAGTGCTGCCTTCTGTCTGACCATCACTTGCAACAACTTCCTGGATTCCCAGTGTGTTTTGTCTCTCTTTTCCTGCTGCTTGATGTGATGCAATGTCAATTTCTCATGACTACATATCCCATCGTGCATTCCTTCCAGTAAGCAATGATGATGCTACATTGTGGGCATTTCCTGTGTTCCCTGTGAGAGAGGGGGAGCAAGATGAGTTGTAGTTAGGACAGCAGGCTTAAATAAAGTAGCATTTTGAAGTATGCCACATATTACTAGAGTTGTAGTTAATAAATATTTATTAATAATTTTAGAGCTCAGATAAGGTTGAGTGCATTGCCAAAAGATGGTCTATAAGATTCTAATAATGTAACAGGAAGAAGGAAACAGACAAAGCGGCATAGCTTCAGCCGATACTAGCCACCGCTATATATTTATAATACCCTGTAAGGGATTATAACATCTAATAGCGTGTTGAGATTGTGATAGTGTGATAGTGGTGAGGTATGAGAAATGAGGGTCGGAGCTTTGCCATTACTTGAAATTGTGTCACTGCATCGAGGAAGTGCATTCTATGGGCATCTTTAATGAGTAAGTTTACAAACTTCTAGATCAAGAAGGATATTAGGAGTGGGATAAAACTTATGGAAATTCAATATAGAAATCCTTTAACTACATAAAGATATGTGCATTTGCTGTTCTTTCTCTGTATTTAAAATATTTTGTAACTTTAAGTAACTACCCTTCCTAACACTGAAGAGAATTAGGGCTAACTTCCACGTATTCAAAAAACATGTACTTACTGCTGTTAACACAAAAGTCTAATCTAAGGTAGCTGATGTCAGATGTACAGAAAGGGTCAGGATTGTCACTAGTCACAGATCCCCTCTGCTTTATCCATGCAGTAAGAAGCATTTGTTTAGCTCTCTTAGCAGTATAAATGCTTCGGTAGCCCAACCACTCTGAAATTACCCTTTTTTGCGTAATGCAGTCTTCCAGAGTCTGTAACAAATCCCAGAACCTCTCCTTAGCTAAAAGCTAGGAAATCTGAGGTTTGTAGTTGTACAAAGAAAGCCAGAGTTTAGAAAAGTTTGTATTACGGTAATAATGTGCAGCAACAGTAAGGAATATGTAATTATATAAAAAAAAACTGATGCTTATTACTTCTTTTTTTTAATTAAATACATGACTCTGCACCATTATTTGCTGAGGTGGTGGGAGGGTATAGCATTTACACTAAGGGCTGGTTTTCACCACTGCCACTGCCAATTCAGACAGATATGAAATCCGAATAACAAACCAAATTGATCCAAAATAAAAAAAAGTGAAGAAATAAAAAACAAATCCAAAATGAAACAATTTTTTTGGCGTTACATGTCTATTGCCAAATGCATACACAATGCAATGACAAGGTAAACTCAAGACTCGTTTTTAACAGGTGCAGGCATCATTTTATCACAGTGCATTACATTCCAATGCATTGTGACAGTCTGGTGAGAGCCACAGCTAGAGATGACAGTGTTTAGAGAGAATAGCGCCATTGCCATTATGACAGAAGCTGCTTGGCTGGATGCAGATACTTTCATTGCATTTATGAAGAGCCACCCTGAGCTTTATGATAAAGCACTTCTTCACTGTAGGGACAACCTTAAAAACATCTTATTTGGAGGCAAATAGATGCAAAAGTATATTCTGATGGCCTAGACAGTCAACGTCTCAACAAAACAGCACCGGTACGGTACCAGAAATGTCTTTTTATGTCTTCTCATTTTCTTATATTGCAGGGCCAAATGTTTGCACATAGACCAATATAAAATATCACAGCTCCCTAATATGATTTTAGTAAGATGATCTTGTTTCCTCTATTTACCAGGTATTATGTTAGCAAGCTGCATTTTTCAGAAGTATGCTAAACCACATGTGCATTCCCAAATTCTATTGGTTCTATTTTGCAAAACAAATATACTTACATTTTGTAACATAATTTATGGCCCTATGACCTGACCAATATGTAATCGGTTATGTAAAAAAAAGAAAATCACGTGTCATATTTTAATTGTCACTGAAAATTCAATACACACTTTATTTTGTAATGACAAGCTTAATAGAATTCATGAGCACAGTCAAGCTTGACCTGCAAGTGAACAAAAGTATTTGGTTAATCTATCCCTGACAGCTAGTGCACCCACTGATCCTCTAAATGGTGTCCAGTGAGCTTGTTCAAGGGTGTGGTGGAAGGTATCCACAGAAATGTACCCATCCCTTTCACTGACAAAATTATGCAGAATACCAGCAGCTTTGACAATGTTAAAGGCATTCTCAGGGGTCATCTAGATGGGTTGTTAGCCATCCTATCATCCTGCTATTTGTTAGCCATATTGCCAAATATGCATTCTTCTATTCTTCTACTCCTCTTAATGTGGCAATTGAAGATGCATTTGGGGTGGCTAAGATCTCATTGCACTAGGTCAACATATGATGCATCCATATTCACAAACACTTCATCTCCCACAAATGTAAATGTATATGCCAGTTCGGAAGTACCAGACCAGGCTCTGTCAGCAGGAATATTAAGTTTGTAATTTGTAAACTGCTGTCCAGGTTTGGAATGATTGAAGATGGTGGAATCGCTACTGATTCCATAGCTCCTACATAGATGAATGTAAATATGTAGTCAATGTCTACCACTGCAACTAATACCAGCAAGGAATATTTATTGTACAACAAAAAAGTTGGAACGCTCTGTAAAATCAAGTTAAAGCTCTATCACGCAAAGAAGAAGCCATATCTGAACATGATCCAGAGATGCAGCCGTCTTCTCTGGGCCAAAGCTCATTTAAAATGATCTGTTGCAAAGTGGAAAACTGTTCTATGATCAGATGAATTGAAATCTGACATTCTTTTTGGCAATCATGGAGGCAGCGTCCTCCGGACTAAAGAGGAGAGGGATCTTCCAGCTTGTTATCAGCTCTCAGTTCAGTTTGGTATGGGGGTGCATTAGTGTGTATGGAATGGCAGCTTCCACATCTGGAAAGGCACCATCAATGCTAAAAGATATATCAAGGTTTTAGAGCAGCATATGCTCACATCCAGCTGCACACTGCGCGCGTCGGTTTAAGTAGTAACCAGCACACGCTGTATGCAACTTCTAACAGTGTGGGAGATGGGAGGCTACACTTGTTGGATCCAGGAATCAGGTGAGTAGTATTTAAAAAAAAAATGTTTTATTTTATGCTCCCGGGGACATTTAAAAATGTCCCGAGATTTTATTTTTTTTCCTGCGCCCGGGGCAAGCGCACCCCCCGCCCCCCGGTTGTTACGCCACTGGCAAAGATTAAATCCTGCATTATCAGACATGGTGAATTCAACTACAGCATCCATGGGGTCCTGTGACATAGACACCGAACTGGCAAGTCCAACCATGACAGTATTGGTGACACACCAATCAAGAAGCAACAGACCCCTTGCTGCTATGTAGCCCACACCTCAGGGTTGACAATGTCACGAAGTTCAATGTGTTTCTCTTTTCATATTTTATGAAGTAAGAAAGGCATGCAACTAATTTTTTCTTATATTCCAAATATGTTCACAAGTTATATAGCATCTCAGAGATCTTCCCATATTTGAAAGATATGTTTGAGATATAAAACATATTTCCACACAATTCCTGTTGTTGTTTAGATTTTCTTAAAACAAACAGGGAGGAATTTGTTAACGTATCTGTGACACTTTTCTGGTGGTATGGTTCCTTGAAAAGGTCCTGTGCCCAATTCAAGAAAGCCTTGGGAAACTTTCAGAAACCAGGTACTTTGTGTGCACCAGGGGATGGATATGCACTGAGGATAGGATTTCCAGTACCGACACTCCAGCCTCAGTGCTGCTCTCCACCATACCAAAAAATGAATGTACCTGTTACAAACACGTACTGTATATGATGTTGTATTACAAGTTCACTTTAAATGCTAATTAGAACATACTATATTGTATTGAAAATGTTTGTGGTCAAACACCAGCTGCCTCTATTTATAACAGACTAAAATATTATGTAAATGTTTTACACATTTTAGACAATTCGTTCAAATGTTTATTTTACATAAAAACATAAAGCATAAGTCTTCGAGTTCACATAACTCATCTAGCATGCTAATTGTTTTTAGTGTTCCGGAAATGTGAGGTGAGTCGGTATACTCAGACTTGTTTTTTCTGATTTGCTATTTTCAACACATCACAAGACAACTGAGCATTTATTCATTGCTGTATGTGCTGTGGTCACTACAGTACCAGCTTTCAGTAATACATTTTTATTTCCATCCATTTCTTTTACTGCAATTCCTGTGTAGCTCTGTCTAAAAAACATAGACCAGCATGCACTTAAGCATTTTATATAGTAGTTTACATCTTGGCTAGTCCCATCTCACATGTTTGAAATCCTTGATTATAGCAATCTTTACTTGCCTTAAAAGTACATTTATCTACCTTTACTTGCACGGAAATTGCTATAGCAGGTCATATTTTTCACAGGTTATGCAAGCTCAGAATAGGATTTATATTTATAGGGTGCCATATACTAAAAACTGCTACCTGCTACATAGTCACCAAATAGGTTCTGTTGTTGTTGTTTTCTGTTGTTGAAAAATATATGACATATATCAGATGAGACTGCAGAGTATACCCATCCAACACTGTTATTTTGAACAAATTATGATAGTAGGTCTAGTACAGACAAACTTAAAAATTAAAAATTTAATTCATCCACCCCTATGTATAGCTTTAATGTTCAGCTGGTTTTTTTTTTGCACTGCCATCTAGTTAAATTCATATAGTTGCTAGGATAATTTTTCTTTTGAAAGGTCTGAAGCTGACAATACCAACTAAAATGTCTCTTTATAACAAACTCAGCTATCAAAATAGCAAGTAATATAAATACTTCAAAAAAGCAAACATAGATGTAAGAGACAAATTTTTCAAGCCAATTGAAAACAACAATCCCACATAAAAACATCAACACAATTGTCCAAAAATGGCGTTTCAAATTCCACTTATTGATAAAGCAACAAAAGGAATGACTAGGAATGGGCAAATGAGTTTGGGTATCATTTGCTTGGTGTTCATTAAGTCCTGACTAAAATTTGAGAAACGGGAACTTAGCAGCAAATCCCACTGAGGTCTATCGGGGTAGAGAATCCTGCTTTTAACTGCAAACTATTGTCCAGAAAATGGCAAAGCAAAAAAGAAAATCTGTAAATAGCATACAGGGGGGAGGAATACCTTTAATGTGACTTTGAGAGTGACACAGAAAACCCCCCACAAATCCTTTAAATTACAAGTTTGAGACATGCCTTTAGGGTGTATGGGGTGTTAAGGAACAGTTTTATTTTGATGGACAGCATAACTGACACCATATTCTGCCATCACATATTTTGGATGTGTTTTTTTTTTTTTATTTTTTTTTTATTTAGCTTGGCTTGGCTAAATCTTAAAAATGCATTCAAGTCCCTCAACTATTACCAACAATGTATCTTATTTGTGTACCACTCAACTGTAGATCCTGAACTCATCTCTGAATTGGTGCTGACACTGTCCTTCCTTCTGGAGGGTGGCTACTTTTCTTCACCATGGTCCCTGCGTGTGTGTTGCAAAGTAGCCATGGCTCCAAGCTTGCTCCCCTGGTAGTCCATAAACACACCTTTAGTTTACTCATTTGTACTGAGATTGTAGTCCATCCTGGGATTTAGGAAATCGCTGCTTGTTCCTGTCTGGAAGATGATCAGCTGAGACTGCACCCTGTGTCCCTGTCTGCCCTGCTAGTAGGAAGAGGGACGATCGGATCGGGACAGCCTGCCAGGTGATCGAGTGAGCCGACCGGAGGGGCATCTGAGACCGCTGGGCAGTGATTGAGGATGGGGATTCGCAAGGACGAATGGAGGCCCCGCCAGATGATCTGACCTTCTTCTGCCTGTAGAGCCTGCTGTTCCTCCCCTGTCAAGTGAGCCAACTCTCTTCTTGAAGCCAACTGCTGACAGTGTGGGACATCTGTGATGTGCACCTCCCTCCTCTATTGGTGAGAGGCCCCTGGCCTACGCTTAATGATCACACCTAACACTGAGTTCATAATGCATTACATTGGGCCCCACCATTGGCTAGCCGAAGATTAGACTACTGTCCAGTGGGTTAGGTACCGGGGTAAATTGGGTCTAAAGCTTGTGTATAGTTTGATTACCGTTCAGTAAGCTTACGGTTAGAACAGCGGCATTTATAGTTCATTACTGTTATGCTTGTGTATCATTTGCAGTCCATATGTCACACTATTTAGGGACAAATGTTTTTCACCTGTTTTGCTCAGATCCACCGGTAATGTTATCCTGTGCTGGGATAGTGCTGATCGAGGAAGGGGGACACTACACTATAGTCTAGAAAAAGGCTTACCATTTTGTAATTTTAACAATCATTTTCAATATTTTTTAATTTGTAGTGTTAATTAAAGTAATACCTGATAATCCTGCCATGAATACCTTGTTTATTCTTCCTCTTGTTGGGTGACGGCACCCTGTATCCTGATTTTGCTCCTGCATTGCCACCATGTCACATGGGCATCTTATGGAAGCGGCCATTTCAGTACAAATTATCAAGGTACTGTATGTTCCCCTTTGTCCCAATCAGAAAACATGAGAAATATAATGCACCATCATGTGCACAGGAAGTGGGGGTGAAGAAGCTGCAGCAGGTCAGTAGCACAGAGGTGCAACAAAGGATGAAAAAATGTGAAAATAGTATTTTACAAAAAAATTAAAATAGCAATTTTTATGACTCATGGGGTTGATTTACTAACCTTATAAACACGCCACGAACAAGTATACACCTCTGTAGTGTGTTCCCTCCCAGCATGATCTATTGGTGGAATCTAGACACCTTTGTAGTGTGTACACACCCAGCAGGTGTGTTGTGCAAAGCCCTGAGTGAATTGCAAGGTGATGTTGTGTAAATTAGCTCAACATTGTGTTGCTTGCGTTGATGAATGCAGGAATGTAAATGCATGAGCTAACCATTTTTGTCTAAACTGTGAAGCAGCATTATATATGCATCATGTGCATGATTTTTCCATATATGGCATTAGTGGAAATATGCTTTTAGAGACTTTTTGGTTGATAAATACGTTTTGCTGTGTAAAAATCACACGCACCTAGTGCGTGCGTGTGTTTAGGTTAGTAAATCACCCCCATGATCTTTTGACAAGCTAAATGTCATTTATTTAGTGTTTACATCTCTATTAAACCTAAAAGACACTTTGTACATAGTACATATGTAAAATTTGCTATATCAATTTTTGCCTAGGAGGGTATTTTTCTTTTATCAGAAGAAAGTCAGGCATGGGAAAAAGGAGAATGAAGACAGGCTACGGATTGTTTTTTAAAATGTTCTAATAAAGCAGAAAACAAGGCAGGAGTCCTAACTAATTTTCTAAACTAGTATTGTTTAATTTTCCATTATCATTTAGTGCACAGAATCTAAAGAACCTATTTGCCAATTCATCAGGGCAGTGCTAGCAAGTGTTATTCTTTCTTGGTGGGGTCCTGGCAGTGTAGAAGAGCTGGTGTTTTGAGAGTATTAAATTGTTTATTTGTAGTTCCTTTTTCTTGTGCTTGAAACACTATCCCCAAATTAGCTAACCAACAGTCATGCTTTAATGCAGGGAGCTCACACTCAATTTAATCGGGGGCTACTGGACACATTGTTTAGTCCCGTGGGGACCGCTTGCCAAATGTCATGCTTAAAAATAAAATGTAACTGTATACGGTACCAGTGTTAATGTCTGTGCATGTTACAAGCGTCTACAAGTGACAAATGTCACCCATTCAAGTTAATGATCAGATGACAGCAGTTGCATGTAAACACCTGCACACCGCATGTAATCGTATGTGATATGATTATTTGCAGTTAGGAATGAATCACTGTGTGATTGTTTTCTAACTGCATGTAATCATATCACATACCATTACATGCAGTGTCCAGGTGTTTACATGCAACCTCTGTCACCTGATCATTAACTTGAATGGGTGACAGTTGCCGCTTGTAAACGGCAGATAAGGGATTCCTGCTGCAGGACAACGCAAGTTCCTGACACCGGAATTCCTAATCGCACCTGAAATTACAATCCCCATCCTCTCCTTCCCCGACACGAGCCCCCTCACCGGCTTACATCTTTGCAGGGAGGAGGCACAAACAATCCCTGGTGATTTAGTGGTTGATTAAGGTCTGACCTTACTATTCCATCCTTTCAACCGGTGTTCAGTGAAGATTGTCAGAACACTGATCTGAGTACTGGTACTGACAGGAGCTGCTATGCGATCTGACAGAGATGCAGACTGTGTAGCTGCTCCCGCAAGTCAGGTGCGTGGCCCATGACCACGTGCCTGACTTGTCAGCTGGCTGCAGGCCACATAGTACTGGTTTGTGGGCCAAAGTTGGATAGCGGGTTGGTACTTTGAGACCCCTGCTTTAATGCCATTGTACTGGTGATCTTTTCTCTCACAATCCTTTTCCGCTATAGGACACCTGCCTCGTATGTCTGGTTGCAATGTGGGAAGGGGAATCAACTTTGTTTCAAATATCTTTACAAAAAAATCTGTTTGTTCATGTATAGTAAAGAAAATGTATGACTAAAGAAACTAAGAGGTTAAAGCGGATCTTTACCTCCGTTTACTAAAAATCACATCAGCATGCAGCTCTGCATGCTGATTTTAAATCATCTTTCATTCATTAGATAAACAAACTTGTTTTTCAGTTACTTACAAATAGAATTCATCTACTTCCTGGTTCAGTTCTGGCACAAATTAAGTAAGTGCCAAAGCGTTGCATCTTGGTAAGGTTACACCAGCAGAGCATTGCTGAGAAATCTCATCTGTAATCTCATGAGATCTCAGGGAAAGGCATTTTCCTCCCCTGAGATGATGTGCATGTTCAAATGTCCTAGTCATATGTCTAGTCACATGTACCAAATTTTCAGGAAGTAAATGGCGAGCTAGTAACCTGCCCTTAGCTGACATGGCCACTGCCAGATAAATAAGATATACATAGAATACAAAGCAGGCAATTATCTAGAAGTATGTGTTTGTTGATTGTCATTACTAAACATTTCTAAAGGTGTGTTTGTTGTTATTTTAAAGATATGGGTAAAGGTCCGCTTTAAACAGACTTGCAAAAGAAAAAAGACTAGCGATTAAAGAGGAATCCAGAAAGTGTAAAATATAATGGGGGGGATTTATCAAAACTGGAGCAGAGAGAATCTGGAGCAGTTGCCCATGGCAACCAATCAGCTTCTCTCTTCAGCTTGCTCAAGTAAGATTTGAGAACGAGGCAAAGATGCAGATTGGCTGCAGTGCAAATCTGCTCCAGATTTTCTGTGCTCCAGTTTTGATAAATACCCCCAATGTGTTTAAAAAGTAGAAAATAAAACACACAGTTAAATCCTCACACAATAAAGCACAATTCTACAGAACACCCTGACCTTGATGCAGCATTTAAATTCTTCCTTTCACAATTATCTTTACAAGTGAACATAAAATTTGATCTGGTACACAGGTTATATAATTTTCTTCCCTATAAAACTTTAATGATAACACATCACCTTAAGCGTTTATTACTTGTCTTTTAAACCATTAGACAAAGGCCCTTTGAACGTTTTGATCTGCAGGGCACAGATAATATGGCACATCCAATTATTATTTTACAGCACTAATGTTTTTATTACAGTACTGCCATCTCTTTTTCTCCTGTGCAGGCTAAATGTGGGGACCTTTTTTATAATATATATTTTGGAACTGTAAATCCCTTAATAGTTGTACAGTAATGCTCCAGGAATCTGGTTCTGCAATAACTGGAAATATAGAGATTAAATAGAGTTTGAAAAAATGTAAGGAAAAAGTTTTATGTTTCTGTATTGCAATACTGGAGAAACTACTTAAAGGGCATCTCCACCGTTACTTAGAATATGGAGGAACCTTGACCATGGATTGACAAGGCCTTGACTACGCTATCATTCAGTATCACTTTCAGTATCTAATCTGAACTGGGAAATTGACAAATTAAATCTGACTGATTGCTATATGCCATATGAGTAACTATAGCTATAAATGCAACAACCCAGAAGCACAGCAGTTTAGTTCATTAAGGTATAAATAGTGTTTGAAAATGATTTTCTATAAAATTAATGTATGTTAGGTGTAAGGTGGGCTTACAGAATTTTGACCTCTTTTCTCCCATCATAGTGAGGTCCTGCTCCTGTGATTGGAAAATAATCTCCATTTGTCGGGAAAGAAGCTAGTTGGTAAGAGTAGTTTTACAAAGTCAATGAGAAAAAGAACACTTGCAGGTCTATTGACAAAAGGGTGAAGAGTTTGGAGAAGGCAGGAGATGTGAACAATCTAGGACAACATAGCTGAACTGGAAAGTGAGCTGAATTGAAGAATTTTTCCAAAATCAGCTATTTTGTCCTGGATGGTTCCCTTTTCCTGCCTTCTCCAAACTCTTCACCCTTTTGTGATAAGACCTGTTGGTATCTGAGGCTGTGATACTGTAGAAAAGTGTGCTCTTTTCTTTCAGGGGAAACAAGCGCCAGGGATCGTGTTCCTTTATGGACTCCTGACTGCCTGACGTTGAATGCATGGTTTGTACCAATCAGAGACTAATGATATTTAAAACTGTAGAGACTATGCAAAAATTGAGAAAAGGCAGTGATGAGATTTAAGTGCCTCCAAGTGCGCTGTAATAAAGCTTGTGTGCAGGGCGATGAAGTCAGTACAAAGCTAGGTGGCTACCTGGAAGGGGATAGAAGAAGACACCTCCTGTGTTCTATGATGTACTGATTTTATGTAATTATCACTTTTCATTTTACACTAGTAACTGCAGGCTGAACTTCTGTGTTTTGAAAACTTCCAAGGGCTCTTCTGAGGCTGAAGTGAACTAAACTAAACTGTAGCAGGGTGACAATTATTTTACTAAATCACTGTGTCATATGTTATGCTTTTTTCTTTTAGAAAATATTTTAACTTCTGATTTAACATTTTAGCATCTCAGTGCTGATGATCTCCTCCAGTTGTTTTCAGCCACTTCCAATTTACATGCACCTGCCCCGCAATGGGCATTACCTCTACCATATGGACATCACCTCAAAATTTTAATCTTTAGATTAGTGCTAGAGCATTACTATGTTTTCCATTGTACTGGAACATTTTTGCTCTTATACTGGTCATCTTAGACTAGTATAAGATGCAAACACCAAATCCCAAATATCAATAGAGAAAAATAACAATGTTGTGCCATAGGACATTTAAGGTGTTAAAGCACTGAATTAAACATACTGCATATACAATACATAAAACAATCTTTTATAAGTCTTTACTTAATATCATATAACACAATTTGAAAAATATACAGTCATTCAGAATACAGTTGATATGATACAATATCCTACTCCCACACATCTACCCATCTCCATCCATTTTTCAGCATAAGTATCTTTACAATGTTGAACACTATGTTCCATTCTTTCAAAAAAGAGCTGGTGAACAACATAGAGAGAGGGGAATAGCATTCAATGTTTTTTTTCCCAGAAATTAGTCTGTTTTATTATTAAGTATTGGAGAAAGTCTAGAACAAGTAAAAAAATGTCACAACGGAACAATTTATCACATTCTGACATCGCTCCGTGTCAGAATAAAGAAAAAAAAAAGAAACAGCAGTGTTTCTCTCCTGGGCGGCCGGGAGCGGGAGGCTCCCAGAGCGCCCAGGAAAGTTTTTTTTTTCTTTCTTTTTACGGCAGCAGAGCCGCCGGACAATAGGAAACTATTGGGCGGAGCTAGCTGTCACTGATAGCTCCGCACACTCGTTTTCTATTTACTTTTTTAACTTTTTAAACTATTTTTCCGTTCTGCTCGGTCCCTCTGAGGGACCGAGCAGAACAGCCAAGCCGAATGCCGTTCAGCGTCATTCGGCTATTCACTCACTGCTGTTCAGCATCTATAAGAATAGGCCGAACAGCAGTAAGTAAGCCTGCCGGAGGTTCGGCTCAGCCGATCCAGATGTTGGATCAGCTGATTCGAACTCCTTCTGCACTTCGGGTCGGCCGAACATGCTGAGCATGCTCGGCCGACCCGAAGCCAGCTGAAGCAAGTGGATGTACGGCTGATTTCAGCCGATGTACGGCTGAAATCAGCCATACCAGCCTGAAGTGAATAGCCGAACAGTGTTCGGCTCACTTCACTTCAGGTCGGTCATTCACTCGGCTGCCTACGGCAGCTTAGTGAATAGACCCCTTAGTTTTGATGGAACTTTTTCTTCTTTCCCCACTTTGCTTTATATGCATATGACTGACTGGGAAGGTTGTTAAAGTGGATGATGATTCAATCCACATTCATGGGAAGTTTGCTATACCTTTCTCTAATTAAATAGCTCTATGGGCACTTTGTGCACTGCACAAGGTAATTTGAGGTACATAGTATAAGGATGATGGAGTCCGTTTTTGGGTTTGGTGATGTCTAGATCCTTCTGTTTATGTATCCTCTATGATCTCTCCCTAGAATCTATGCCAGCATATGACTTTGTAGATTTCTTTCTGATTGTTCTAGACAGTCTCCCATACTGATTAAGCAGAGAAGGTTCTGAGAAATTAGTTGAATGCTATCCCCTTTCTGCTGCTCACAAGCTTCTTTTTAAAATGAATAGAACATAGGGGTCTATTCACTAAGCTGCCGTAGGTGGCCGAGTGGATGACCGACCTGAATAAACAGGGATCATGCATCAGTACACAGACTGCGATCCATTCATATTCAACGGATATATTCAAGCGATATTAAAGAAGAACCCATATCACAATACAGTATAAAACAATACATGTAAGCTAGTCTATATTGCGGGTATGGATACTAAAATTGTTACTACCAGGTAACCCTAAGGCCGTGAGGGTCAGGACTGTGAATAGGGGACCATCTCTCCATGGCGTGGGGACACGTGGGCATATCAGGAGGGCCTAGCCTCCATATGTACGGTGGGTGAGAATCGTAGAACATTAGTCAGGGGATGTTAGGGACCGAGGAATTCTAGTGAACCTAGGGTGTTATTCAGTTGGGCCTCCAGATACCAGTTGGAGAAGCGAAAAATGGACATCAGGTCCTGCAATTGCTGCAGTGAGTATTCCGTTGTTACATAAGATGTCCAAGTGTCAAAAAATTTTTTAGTGCGCAATTGGTTAAATTTAGTATCTAGTTTATCGAGTAGTAACAGGCGATTGAGCAAGGGGCGGAAGGTGGCCATTGATGGGGGTTCAGGTACGATCCAGTTGCACAAGATCGCCTTTTTTGCTGTCAGGAAGCAAAGATGCTCCCAGCGGGTCGGGTGGGAGGGAGTAGCCCCTGTGTGCGGGTGAGGGGCGTGTAGTAGGCAGAAGGCAGGGGACAGTGTTCTCGTCTCACGGGAGTGGGAGTTCATTATTGAATGAGAGGGCAGGACCAGAGTAGGTGCGGAAGGTCAGGTAGGGGGAGCAAGCATTTTGGACAGGCCGTCAACAATTTGGAGGAGGTATTCCTGGCCGGAATATTGAAGGCGTGATATGCCCTATGAACAGTTTTGAAGTATATCTCGCGCCAGGCTTCGTTTATTATAGCTTTCCTGATTTGTTGCCAACCCTGCATCACCATCGAGAGTGTGTCTTCCGTGGACATGTTCAAATATTCTGCCCAGCGTTTAATATGGGATGGAGTGGAGGAGGAGGATTCCAAAATGGATGTCGTTACCTGGCGAGCGATAAGGGACAGGGGCATCTTTACCCGGGGGGAGGAGAGCAAGGGGTCAAGAGGTGAGCAAATCATTTCCCTCCAAGGTAAGGTGAGGTGGCTGGATA
>NW_017306624.1:154232-155642 GCF_000935625.1 Nanorana parkeri | reverse complement strand
AATAGTAAACTAGCATTGTACCTGCCCTCTGCTGATGGACCTGATGGAGAACTGCAGCAGAGGGCGGGTACAATGCTAGTTTACTATTGGCTATTGTAAATTGCAATAGCCAATAGTAATGTAGCAATGTATTTCAATGGGAATTTTTTTTTTCTATTCTGACATCGCTCCGTGTCAGAATAAAGAAAAAAAGAAACAGCAGTGTTTCTCTCTTTGGCGGCCGGGAGCGGGAGACTCCCGGGGTGCCAGGGAGAGTTTGCTGTTTGGAGATCAGTGTCCCTGGTTAGCAGGTAACCAGAGATGCAGATCTCTCTGCAAGTGGCCAGAGCCAGCCGTAAGATCACGGCTGGCTGCACACAGCTGTCAGAAGCATTCTGTCGGCTATAGTGAATAGCCCGTACAGCACCACTTCGGTTCTACAGAACCGAAGGGGTCCTGGGGCCGAAGCTAGCCGAAGGATCGGCCAAAGCTACGGCTAGATCCTTCGGCAGCTTCGTGAATAGACCCCATAGTGTTCAACATTGTAAAGATACTTGTGCTGACAAGTGGAAGGTGATGGGTAGGCATACAGAAGTTTCATATTGAATCATTTGACCTGTATATGATATATACAGTATATAATATATGATTTAAGCCAATAACAATAAAATATTGTTTTATGTATTTTATATGTCTGATTCACTGTAGTAATGCCCTAAGGCACAAAATGATTCTTTGTTTCTATTAATATTTTAATTAAAATATCTGGATACATATGAACTTTTTTAAGGATTAATAATTAAGAGTCATTATGTTAATAAAACAAAATATATAAATCAGCCAAACAAAAAATAGTAAACCTGCAACTACATTTTTTCAGTGTATATTTATATAGTAGTTGGTGTTGAGGAATTATTTTACTTTCACAGCTGATTTATGAGATTTTATATGGCACTTGATAGTATAAAACATGTCTCATGTGTCAATAAAAAATCCTGTTGCTCATTTTCACTTTTCCTTTGCTCCTAGGACTTTAAGGACTGAAATTTCACT
This sequence comes from Nanorana parkeri, assembly GCF_000935625.1. Taxonomy (NCBI): domain Eukaryota; kingdom Metazoa; phylum Chordata; class Amphibia; order Anura; family Dicroglossidae; genus Nanorana; species Nanorana parkeri. Next base: position 154,610 of record NW_017306624.1, on the reverse strand, counting down.
AGCGCAGCATTAAAAAAGTATTTATCACCATTTCATCTGATAGAAAGATGTTTTTCTTGTGTAATAAACTGTCATCTGTATATCAACTCTTAGCAAAATCTGTTGAACAATCTATCATTAAAAAAGGCTCCCGTTTTTTTAGACATTTGTATATAAAACACATTTGTAAATTTAAATATTAATTACAAAGAGTGCTCAATGTCAACAAAATCTCAGTTGATAACAGAATAATATGATATATATATACTGTATATATATATATATATATATATATATATATATATATAGTGCAATATAAATGGGTAAGCCGTATTAGTCCAGTAGACAAGATGTCAAAAAAGACAAAAATGCAGTATTGCAGTGTGCAATGATACCTTT
>NW_017306624.1:124610-152661 GCF_000935625.1 Nanorana parkeri | reverse complement strand
TATATATATATAGTGCAATATAAATGGGTAAGCCGTATTAGTCCAGTAGACAAGATGTCAAAAAAGACAAAAATGCAGTATTGCAGTGTGCAATGATACCTTTTTTATTGGACTAACAAAATATTTAAAAGACAAGCTTTCGAGAGTGAACCTCTCTTCACATATATGTTGGCAAAGTTTGCAGCGGGAAAGCATCTGTGTCACTTTTGTGTCCTCATTCTCCTTTTCTATTTCAAAAGATAAATATTTCCATAGAGTCCCCAGCAGTAAAGTAAAAAAAAATAAAAATAAAATGATTACAAAATAATTTAAACATTTTCAAAAAGGTTGAAATTTTTTTTTAGTTTCGGGTTCATTCTGAATTTTTTTTATTTTTGGTTTTGGTCTAAAAATTTATTTTGGTGCCTCCCTATTTAGAGTGTCTGTTTTTATTCCTCTTGGGGGTATTCCTCTTGGTGTTCCTATTGCATATAATGACTTACCTCTCTCCCTACAGCTCCTCTATAGTCATTTATCCTACACCCCATGCCAATCATTCTGCTTCCTGATGCTCCCCTGGTAACTCAAATGGCTGCACCTATTAGTTACTTGTTGCTGGGAAACACAGCTGCCCCTCGGGCTGCTCCTCTGGGCTCCCCATTGCCTGGCAGCCTGTACACAGGCAAAGCAACCAGCCTTCAGGTGTCCTGTAGCTCTATCGTTCCTGCTTGCCTCCTATTTGTCAGCGCAAGTTTTAAGGTGGAATAGACATGTGCGATTTGTTTCTGAAATTAAATTCGGACAGATTTTCAGAAATTCGGACATCAGACATTTTCCGAATTTATTTCTGATTTTCTTTACGAAAGTGTGAGTGTTCTCCTACAAATTCATACCCTTTAGGTCTGGTAAGAATTTTTATGGGGGACCCCAATGCCAACAATTAAAAAGAAACAAATGTGTCCCTAAAATTCCTACCAGACCCTTAATTCAAGCAGTGGCATGGCAGGGCAGAAAACGAGAGGCAAGCAATCGCCCCCCCCCCCTTGCACCATACCAGGCCACATGCTCTGGGAAAGGGTGCTTTTCCGGCGGGGATTTTTAATGACAAAAGTTCATTCGGAAAGAAATTTGGATGCATCCAAAATTATCATTATAGGGAATTCGGATATGTTTGGATTCATTGTATTATTGTTCAAAAATTCGGATGCATCTGAATGTCCAATTTTCAGAAAAAAAGACAAATCACACAAGTCTATTTCACCTGATAACTGTGATAAATTGTGCTAAATTACTGTGTTTCACAATGTGGAGGGCTACATATTATTGTGTTCCTCAGCTGTGAAGCAGAAAAAAAAAGTGTCTCCAAATTCCCAGTGAGATAATGCCAGAAACTGCTATTTGTGCAGCTTCTCCCATTCCAGCTACATTCTTTGAATTTATGGCCTGTGCTACACTACAGTGGCAGCTACCCAACTGCTATTATTTTACTCAGAAGAGCATCCCTACCTTCCACCAGCATGCGAAAGATAATGTGTCTGTGTGGCTGAACCATGCTGTCAGTGACAGGGACCACATACATGTGGTACAGCAAGCACAGGCAGGGATGCTACATATCTTTCACAGCAGACTGGGTCAACCTGCTTGTGGCTGGGAGTGACGCAGGATGGGGCACACTATTGGATCTGGTGGTGCCACTTTTACATTTATGACAGAACAGTCACTTATACCCTCTCCTCCTCACTGGCCTCATCCACTGACTCCTTTTAACCACCAGTCATCCCCCAAGCACTCCAGAGCATATGTAATGGCTGAACTCTTGCATGCTGTTTTTGCAGCTGGTATGCCTGGGGGAGAGGAGTCATGCTGAACTAGAGCTTCTTGCAGCTCTTTAGGCTTAGATTGAGAGGTGGCTGACCCCATGTCATCTTCAGCCAGGGAAAGTTGTATCGGAAAATGGCACTAATCTGCTGGCCATCCTTCACCAGGGAAAAATCTCACACCTACCTCTGTCCTTAATCTGGTGGTGCAGAGGTTTCTCATCAAGGACCCTGACTTTCAGGAGGTCTTTTCATCTGGCCAAAGGAGTTTGTGGCCACTTTAGATGGTTATATCCAACCAGGCAGAAATGCAGCACCAGCATTGATGAGCACCACAATGAAGCTCAACGTTGGCCATGCTACAGAGGCTGCACCATCAGCAGCATGCCATCAATGAGAAATTACAGTATGAAAACAGGCGATTTGGAGCTAGGACAGGCTCTTTTACCTGTATGTGGCTCATCTGAAGATGTAAGAACCTCTTTGCTGCATTTACATTGGTGGGAGGATTCCCTCCGATAACCAATGTACCTTTAATTTTCTGATCCCTTAATGGAGGAGCAGCGGTAGAGGTGGCTGCTCCAGCACTGCTTTTCAGAGTTTTTTCAAGCCATAGCAGTCAGGATGAGCTGCAGGCTGCTTCTGGCTTGCCCTGCAGACAGTATGCTGTCTAAGAGGGCCTTCAGTGCAGCAGGAGGTTTTTTACGGAGAGGCAAATCCACCTGTTCCCTGACAGTGTGGCCCAGTTTACTTTTTTTAAATGAATTGATTACCAATGAGTATGAAAGCCCTTGTTGATGCTACCACAGACTAATTTTTTTAATGTCATCCAGCCCCTCAAAAAAACTCCCTACTATCTTTACCAGCTCATGCCACCTCTCCTGGTCTATTCTGGTGCTTCAGCACTGAAAAGGTGCCACACCATGTTTTCATTGCTAGACCTCAGATGTCAAACCTCAATTTTTTTGCTGCAGGTAAATCTTGTATTGTGCCTCAAGGTTTGCAGCTAGTTCCAGCACTGTAATTGTGCCACACAATGTTTCTGCAGCTGGTCATAAGCTGGCAAACTGCCACATTCAGGAAAACCCTGCATTGTGCTTTGGAAGTAGGCTGCCTATTCCTGTGCCTATTAACAATATTTGTGGCTATTGTATCTCAAGGTAATACACTCTAATGTTTATTTTAAGATAAAAACTGCCTTGCCTCTCCCTCTTATGTTTTGCCCTTACGAAGCACAAGCACATACTGTTCAATCGCTGTATAATATTATGGATATAACCTCTTAAATAGTGTTTAATGTTTATTTCAAAATTAAGCCTCCTTATTTCCTCTTACATTGTGACCTAACCAAGCTGCTTGTTCAACCATTGTGCTCTATTTGTGATTATTGCCTCTCAAATAATTCACTGTAATATTTATTTTAAAAACCTGCCTTATCTCTCCTTTTTACATTGCAACGTGTGTGGGGTTCTGCCCACCCAGCCCCATAATTCATTCCCAGATTAATTCCCAGAATCTGTGAATAAAAAAAAGGACAAATCTCATCTATTACTGTGGCAGAGGACCTAGTTCTCACCACAGTTGTAGTGCATTGATAACTTAATCCAGCTCCATACCCATAGGTCTGTTTTTTGGCACGGACCTAGGGCTTGAGGAGCAGTTTGCTTTGTAGAAGCCCATGCATGACACCCATGATCCGCTGATTACAGCTGCAATGCTTTGCAAGCTCCAATGCAAACAATTATTAGGTGCACATTTTTTCTTTTTTCAATATGGGTGTCATTGTTATTTCATTTATTTTATTTTATTTTTTTAAATTGGAATATGTTTTTTAAACTGTATGAAAAAAGGCTGTTATGCGTGTCCCCATTAACTATTGTTCACTGTACAGCAGTAGAGATGCCATCATCATTTTGTGTTAAAAAGCATAAGTTACATGTTTTGACAGGTAAATACTGTTTTCCTCATGAAATAATTAGAATCTGGACACATTATATTTATATAAAAATAGATGCTGAGATCTCAGCATGTTTCAGGCTTAACAAGCATTGTAAAAATCAATTGGACAAAATGTCACCCTTGTATGGAGTCAGTAATTCCAACAATATAACAATAGATTTGTAAATGTGTGCTTCCTAATGCCCAGTATGACTTGATAAATCAGCACAGCTAACAATCAATCCCTACCCATTTTACAGAGCTCAGGCTGACAGGATCAATCACCGCTACAGGACAGTCTCCTGACATCCATTTAAAAGAAATATAATACAATTAGTGGAAGAAATGGAGCAGCAGAGAGGAACACAGATTAACTTAGAGAAAGCACAACATTAAAATAATGAAGAGAGACCATACAATAAAAATCAAAGAGGCTCAAATGTTCTGTATGTACCACCGACTGGCTTAATGAAAAACGCATCAGATGTTTGAGCTCCCTAAGTAGAGAAAGTATTAAATGTATATCCGTGAATGCTTTTACAATATATTGCCTAAACTAAATGTACTCATCCCAGCGTAAATGTTTTGAACATAATAAATTATTTATAATGAATTACTGAATGTAAACATTTGTACTGTTACATAAATGTTATATCATTATTGTTATGTGAGTAAATAAAACTATAACCCCCCAGAAAAACTCCCAAATCTCTCTCTCTCTCGTTATTTTGCTTAAAAGGTATAAAAAAAAGAATGCACTGGCATAGTGTAGCAACATTCTTTAATTAATGTATCCAGATAAAAACAAATACACTCACATGTGGAGACTGTATTGCACTTATCACACAAGGTGGTGCAGATGTGTAGCTGTTCCTTGGATCAAAGTCTGGGGAGAGTGAGAAACAATCCTCCTGGGGCCAGCTGAAGAGATGTAATGAGAGCCGCTAAGTAGCACTGAGGTGCCGGAACCTTCTATTTTCTCTGTCTCTGAGCCTCAATATAAGGGCAGTCTCTAGTTGCTTGTGCACAAATCCAAAAGGAACGGAACATGTTTTGGGGTAAACTTAATCCTTTCATCAGCCTAGCAACATACTATGCATGTGGCTATTTATATGCACACTGATATGATCCACTTTGTTGGATAAGTGAAATACAGTTTCCATTTGTGAGTGCATTTGTCTTTATCTGAATACATTTTTAAACAAAGTTGCTACACTATGCCAATGCACTCTCACCTTTATGCCTTTTAGTTTACATTACTCTGAGTCCAAAGGCTACCTGGTGGGGTGTGTTAGCATTTGTTTTGACAGGTGTGGCTATGTTGTTATCTATTTGCTATTATAGAGTGTGCTCTCTTATTGCTTATTTGTAATTACTTGATTCTTAAAGTATTAGCCATCTGACATCTAATAATAATAATAATATATTTTGGAGAGCGCATTTATTCAGATGCAGATTTATTCAATCATCTCTAATCACTGTTTCTGAAGTCCAAAATGTTGACATTCTGTGAGTATATTTTTTTGGCAGACATAGACGTTCTTCTAAGCAGCATATAAGTGGGGGTCCTGCTGTTGTTCACAAAGTGAAAGCTTGACAAAGTGAAGAAAAGATTCTTTAAGCATCAATATTCTGTGTAATAAAAACATTATAGATATACATCCACAGAACTCAGGAAAAATGAATTCTGATTTCCTGAGTTAACGTTATTTCTTGGCTTGCAGGGATATAGGTATGGAAAAGTCTGTAAAATACTGTTTAAAGTACTAAAGTACATCATCTGAATATGTTTAAGTGGAGTGGCTGATCTCTCCACTAAATCTCTCTTCAGATAATATTCCAGCTTTGCCAAGCAAATCTTAAAATGTAAAGATAACTAGGAAAAGTTGCAAGATGCTGAATACTGCTTTAGAGAAAATAACTATAGGGTATTTTAGCAGCAATAAAATTATATTTATTTCACATAGAAAAATGCTGCTGGTAGTAAACACCATACCTAATCACGTTTTCCATTTAGAGCCTAGTGTAGGAATATTGCTTGAAGTAAAAAGTCACAAGTTAAATGCTGAGACAGCATTTTCTCTGTGTGTATAAGAAAGAACACGTTAATAAAATGAAAATAACCTCATTAGAAGGTGTGATTAACTCAAATGTCTTCTATACTAGGACTCTAGCTTATGCCAAATTTTGTAGATGTCTGATTTGAGCTGACCAACATTTTCAGAAAGCGCATACTTTACTTTTGTACTGTTCAATTACCTTATATGAGACCATATTATTATTATTAAGGTTAATATTGTTAATGCATATGACAAACAAAAACCTTGAATTTAACACTGCACAGGGTGAAGGCATACAGAGGCTATAAATATTACACATAAAAGACATGCTATAGGAAGAGGAGTTTTGGAAGCAATGTCCATGTTGTAGAAATAGTAGTCATGGAAAATCATGCATAGTTTCCTCTGTCTGCTCTAGTTCTCTCCCTTGACCTGGAAACATACCATCAGATTAATGGCTTGCTCCTAATGTGTGCATGAGTGTGGCAGGGAAATTACATTGTTAGCTTTTTTTAGGGAACGAGGACTGTTGGACTGGCTATACTGAATGTATGTAATTTCTAGTGGTTTTAAAACAGCTTTACAAATGTATTTATTTATTGCAGGTATTTATATAGCACCATCTTTTAATGCAGCGCTTTACATACTTTTCATTCACATCAGTCCCTGCCCTCAAGGAGCTTGGAATCTAAGATTCCTATCTCTTATGCACATATACTAGGTCCAATTTAGACAGGAGCCAAGAAACCTAACATAATATCAGACATTGTAGTAACATAAGGGTCAGCAGGAGGAACCAGATAACTTAGTGGAGCAATTGCTATCTGACACACCCAGGAGTGTTGAATTGCACTAACAACATCTGTATTGCTTCAACTAAGCAAATATTTATCTAGCAGGCTAACAGGTAAGTATTCAGTATTCTTTTACAAGGTGCTACTCATTGCCTTTCTTTAGGACCAACTATGGTCATGAACATATTTGGTAAATGATGTCACCCGGGTTCCCAGGCACTGTTGTTTACATTCCAGCAGTTCCATTTATGACTGGAGTAGTGTTATGTCAGCAGGTGTTGCTCACAGTGTCCCACTATGTAAACCAACGTCAATCACATTGTCCAGCAATATAGATCCACATGAATCATCACCGCTACTCCCACTACTTGTTGACAACTACCGCTACTTGTTGTCAACAAAATGGCCATGGCAGCTGAGCAATGTCATTGAGCACATATGGTCGTGAGCATATCTAGTCAATAACACCATCTGGGATCCCCAGTCACTGTGTTTAAGGTGGCAGGGAAATGTTTTTTAGATGTGGTAGTTTTTTTATATCACTGTTAAAGGAGTACACTGTACTTGTATACTCATCTTAACCATAGAGCAGGCTTGTTCTTAGACTAGTCCTTCCAACCTCTCTCCCCATCCTCTGCAGCAGCCTAAGGTCCTATAAATCATCTCTTTCTATACACTTTGCATAGACATGATGATGCTGAGTACATTCCAATGTTGAAGTGTATAAGGAGACAGGCTGGAGGGAGTACTGTGACAGCTGGCCAGCACGGAGCATCAGGTGAGGATAACATTGTTGTTTTTGAACTTATACACAATGAGCACATAGGGTAGCCCCACTGCAAGGGTTAATAAAACATGTTTCTGGAGTTTTTCTTTAATGTAGCTCTTTATGCCACATTTGGATTCATACATGTCATGGTCTATGACAGTGCCCAGCTACCCGTATGTCCTTTTTTTTACCAAAAGCTTGCATATTGGCATTGAAAAAGTCCAAAAAGAAATGTACAAGATTCAGCTACCACAGACTTCAATGGAATTTAGTTTGCAGCAATGTTCAGGGTTAGCTGGTTTTTTTCAAGTGTTTGATGAATGTTCAGTGAACCAAACTTTGCTGTTTATCAATTACTACCTGCAGCACTCCGGGTTGAGTGATACAAATACTATATTTTTTCAGATACTTCACAATAAAATGAAATGGGTTTAAATCATATTTCTTTTATCTTGCTATAAAATGGGTATTCGGTGGAGAAAGTGGATATCAGCAGGGAGCCACAGAAAAATAAGCAATGGTTTCAGAAGTTGGAACTATGTTACAGTTAAGATATGGTTTAGTAAAAGATATTGGTAAACATCTGTTTACTGGAAACTTTTAGATGGCATTCTAGGTTAAGTGAAATAAAGGCCACCTTGTTTCACATACTGCAGAATGAAATAAAATAGTTTTTACACATTTCACTTGTCTTGTTATAATGTAAGTATTCAGTGTTGAAAGAGTGGACATCCGCATGGAGGTTTAGAAGATGTGCTGCAATATCTCTTGTTAGCAGGTTTTCCTCAAATTATATGTAGTAAATGGCACTATGATGGGGAAAAGTTAACAGACTGCAAAAGTTCTCATACCCTGTAAACGAAAAGTCGATATCTGTCAAGCAGGCTTTTCCTTGGAGTATTTATACCTAGTCAAAATCAAATACAGATAATACAAGTATAATCCAATAGTCAAGAAAAGCTCTGAATAATGTCCAATAGGCCATTAAAGCTGCTAGAGGATCCTGTAATAGGTCCTGGTGGAAGTAAATCCCCCTAACATGATTGTCAAAGATAAAATACTGTAAAATATTTTCTTCTGGGTCCTAACATCTTACATTTATTAAAAAAATATTAATTTAAATTGTTGCCATTTTCTGGTTTAAAAAATGTATTTTATTTAGGATATATTTGAAATTATAGTGAGCCCTTATTACTCCAGGCAAGAAAATCATTACATATGCCCTCACCTATCCCAGCCTTTAAAGGCTATATTGCTATCTTTTTTCTAGGTGAATAGATAAAACAGATTATTACTTACCTAAACCCATGGTCCCTCAGCAGCCGACAGCCTAGTCCTCTTCTATCTAGCACTGTAATATGGCCAGGTATATGTCATCACGTAAATGCATGACCAGTGGTTACATCATGGGATATGGCTGCTGGTCATGCAATGTACATGATTATGTTGGCAAGAGTGGCAATGACAAGACCCACTGAGAACCTGTAAGAAGAATGGCTTTGGGGGGACCAACTGTTGCAAATGAAACCAGCTAGGAATAAGACCGTAGAACATGTAATAAAGGCAAGTAATATTCTGTTGTATCTCATCTCCTAGAAAAAAAAATGTTGATTTTTATCACTGCTCGGAGATTGACTTTAATTATTGGTGGGCCCTGTATGACATTGTATACATTGCAATGTATAATTATGGATTAGCCATTCATAATTGTCTACAATTATTTTATGGAGTACTGATAAATTGTTTAAAGCAAAACTCCAGCCAAATATTTTAATTTAATTTTGGATAGAACAGGGAATGTATAGAACCTCTTTCAGCGATTTATTGCTGAAAATTCTGAATGAACCTTCTGCACACTGCTATACACTTAAGCTGCCCATACACCTATAGCTTATCTGCAGATTTCCTATGGTCAGATGGAAAAGGTGCAACAGATTCCTCCATCTACGCTAAGCTGTGTGGATGGAGGAATCTCGCACTAGGCCAAGCTTCAGCATCTTGCTGGTCAACCCCACTGGCTCTCAAAATACCTGAACAATCTGATTGGATGAAGGTATTGTTCAGGTATTTTGAGAGCCAGCTGGGCTGACAAGCAAGATACTGAGGCTTGGCCCAGCAGGAGATTTCTCCATCCACACAGTTTAGCTTAGATGGAGGAATCTGTTACACTTTTTCCATCTGACCATATAAAATCTGCAGATAATCTATAGGTGTATGGCCAACTTTATACATATTTCTAGCAAACTTTGGCAAAAAAACAGGGATTCTTGACTTGCATATATTGCAATACATGATCAAGCTGGGCAACTATGTCAAAGTGATCCATCTCTGACCAGTCCCTACATATAGTGTCAATATGGGGCAGTCAGACACAGTTGGAGAAGGTCTGGACACTGTCCTGTACCTCCTGTAATAGAAATATGTCTGTGCTCAAATTCAAATAGCATACATATATAGGCTAATAAACTGTTGGACATTGCCAGGAAACATATTGTATAGTTATTTTCTTTATATGTTTTATACGGTATATTCATGGCTCACATTAATGTTGGCTATTTTTTCCTCATTTATTACATTTCAAAAAAGTGACTTTTATATTCTTATTCTGCGTTCAGTTATTGTACTCTTTGTTTGTATTTTGTACTGCTCTGCTGTACTGTTTCTACTGATTCCTATTTATTTTGCTTCCTTTATAATTTCTAAAACCAAATAAAAATGCACAAGGAGAGAAAATAAATAAAAAAATAAATACATACAAAAAAAAAATAAATACAATAAAAATTTAAACATTTAAAAAATAAATAAAATAAAGTATACAAAAATAAAAATAAATTTAACAAATAAAAATGATATATTTAAATATATTTTTACACTATCATTAATATAAAAATTAACCCCCTATAATGAAACGCTGCAGAGTTGTTTTTCATCCTAAGGGGTTCATTTCTTAATTTATTTAACCCCCTCATGGCAGTAATGTTCAAAGTATGCCACTCTCACTAAGTGTGACACTTTTAGCATTAGCTGTTAGAGAAAGAAGATTAAAATGTTAGGTTTTAGTTTTAGGCTGAGAAGTATAGAAACATTTCTAAAATCCTAGCAATGTGAGGTTTTACCAAATAAAGGACAAATAAATTAATGTATTTCATTTTTATTATTTAATGTAATTATTTTTTTAGCTGTGCTATTTTTCTAAAAAAAATACTACAAATCAAAATTGGGGAAAAAGTGTTTTTTTTTCCTGTGTTTTCCTCTTCTTTTATATTTTATTTGTCCTAAGTGAGGGGTTAGGTACACATATGTGATATAAATATATAGCCCTATCTGTCCTCTAAAAAAACAATATATAATATGTGTGGGTGCACTTTGTAAGAACATATATTACTGACGTGGAAGAATCACACAGCAAAAATGTCAAAAGTGTGTCAGTCATTTACAAACAGAAACTAAAAACAAGCTCAATCATGAAGGGGTTAAAAAAACACAATACAAAGCATTTTTGGTTTACAGATCAAAATGCATGTGTATTGTTTTTAATGGGGCCTTGCACACAAGTGTGTAAACATGCACTGCATTTAGATCCGTGACACAAAATCAAAAAAGCTGAGTCTGAGGACATACATTATATGCACGTGAACGTGCATGTATGAACTTGAATTCATTTTAGTGGCTAGGATAAATGAATATTATAGCCAATAGAATTAGTTTATGCACATACACCTCTAAACCCCATATGTACGTAAATGGGCGTAACCTCACATAAATGTGCATAATTACACACCAAAGTTTGCATTTTTTACTCTAGATTTTTCTGATGGCATGAAGTCCAGCATAGATGGGATTTTTTTTTAATAGGCCGGTGTGCATGAGCCCTAAAAGAAAAAAAAAATATAACTAAATGGTTGAACAAAATGAGCATGTTCATTTCAGTGCGCCTGGAAGCATAATTTCTACAAAATCGTTCACCCTCTCTCATATATTTTATTACTAAATTAACTTTTTGGTATACACAATTTTTTCCTAAATCTTGCAAACTCTGTCCATTGTCTATGATTAATCTTAGATTACCAACAGCCTTTTATTTTTTGTAGCACAAATTAGAAGCACATACATAGGGTTGAGAGGCCAGGCAGGGGCAGGATTAGGATTTGTAATTGAGTATGGACAGAGGAACAAAAAAACAGAGAAACTAGGGAGAATACAGGGTAAGATTCCAGGCTCTGTGGCTGTTTTTAATTGCCTACAAACTCCAGGAAAATAAGTGCACCAAGCATGTATACATTGCATGCATTCAAAAAAGAGCTAAAAGCACACCATCATTACACATGCAATTTTTTCCCCCTTTTTTCAAGTCAATAAACTTTATAGAGCACTTGGAAATAAAGTTATTATATGTTATTATTCAGCATCACCACACAACTGTTGGAAACAGCTTTTTTGTGTTTTACAGCGATCCAAGTTATTGTATCACGTAAATCTGAAAGTATCATTCTATACAGTTACTGGTCTCACTGTGTGCCATTGTCTCACATTACTTGCATTTTGTTGCCAAAAGACATTTTTCTCTTTTAATTTTGCAAAAATCAAAGCAGCAGCCATTACTTTTATGAGCATGGGCACACTAAAACCTAGTCTCTATCCTGAGGGGTTAAGAATGCTGCATATCACTTGCTGAGATAAGAGCTGGAGTCAGCTGGGAAGTCGAGGTGCCAGAGCAGACATAAGCTTACAGTTTGGGAACATGCAGAAATTGGAAGGATTACTGACACAACATGCTGCAAACAGTTTACTTCCATGGTAACAATTATGGCACAAGCAGTTAAAGGGTTAAGAGCACACTTTTTAAAATGTTAATTTCAATAAAACTAAAACATAATTGAACATTATACAGGATCCTTGTTTAGCTAGGGCTTAAGCAGTATAAAAATCTGATATTTGCGATATGTTTAGAGAATGGTTTACAGTGTCATTGGAAGGTTTCTTTTCATGTACTGTACCACCTGTACACATTTTGTTTAGCGGTATTGTTGGCATATCCATAAAATGTATGCATATCCACACATATTTGCCAATTAAATTGTGAATGAGGCTGTAACATTATGTGCAGAGATCTCTCCACACATCCACACACCTGGTACGGTATATACTGTATATATATTGATTTGGATATATAGGCAATATACAGTACTGAAATTATTGCTGTCCTCCAGTGAAAAAAATGCTGCAGTTTGCTTTTGAAGAAACCTATTGTAGAGGCAGATAGGTGTAAGGATCCATAAATCTCAACATTTCTTTTTATGTTTAGGTGTGTCTTTATCCATATCAAAAAAAGAAAGAGGTCTTTCACTGAAAGGTGATCTATTTATGAAAGAGTCAGATTAATTTGTCAGTAAGGTCAAAATAAAGCCATTCATGTCATGATGGCACATCCTACCATAAGACCTTATGCCATTTCATCATGGATATACACAATTGCTTACAAACACACTCACTTGCTGACCATTAGCAAGAAAGGACAATGGACATACAACACTCCGTATGGTGGTTGGTGTACCAGATGTTGAGATAGCACACAGTGATTACACACATGAGCAAAGAGGCACAGTTGAGAATCGCAGAGAATTGTTTGTTGGAGCGCAAAATGGAAACTTTAAAGATATGCTATGAAAGTTGTGGAAACAGGGTATCCTAAACCCTCCTCATTAAACCATTTCATAAGTTCTTTTAAAGCATATGAAGTTCACTGATTTTATGGGCAGCTGCATGGTGTTTGGATATATTTCTTTGAGAATTGCTCTCCTTGCTAGATGTACCTCAGTATACAATATTATAGATTTTTTGATGTTTTGGCAACTCCTTAAAGGAGAACTATGAGATGAGTGATTTCCACTCACCTCATAGTTCTAAGCCGACCTGTGACAATGAGACTGTCACAGGTCGGCTCAGTAGATCGGGAGGTGAGGGAACACATACCGGGTGCCCTCACCTCTCGATCCTGTCACGGCTCTCTGCCGTGACAGGGGGAGGGGCTGGATTCCCCTCTCCCCGCTCCGATCTGCCAGCGCTGACTGGCGGAACGGATGGGGGAGGGGGCGGGTACAGCTGGCTCTGCCTCTAGATAGGCAGAGCCAGCTGTCACTCACGCAGCTGGGCGGATCCCGTCATCTACGTCGGGATCCGCTCCAGGTGCGGCGTCTCAGTATACCGCGAGCTGTAGCTCGCGGTATACTGAGCTTAGGGTAACGGGAGGACGCTAGTTTGTGTCCTCCCGTTACCCTAAGGAGAACTATGGGGAAAAACACTGACCCCATAGTTCTCCTTTAAGCTCATGGTTTGTATCAGCTGTTTCTGTGGAATGGCTAAGAGAGTGCTAGCAGCTCTGGTCTACCACCAAACCAAAACTTCTGACATGTCCTCAATTCTGTTGCATACTTTTCAGTACAGCCATGTGACTTTTTAACTTTTTTTGGTTGTATGGGGTGTAGTCATAACGACAATTACACTTGTATAACTTTCCTATGATTATATAGTTAGGTTCCTAAAAGTGAACATTGATCATTTTAAATTTACTAAACTACCATCAGAAATCACAAAGAAGCATGATGAGGTGAATCCATGTACCTTCACACATACAGCTGCCTCTACAGGATTACCATAAACACAGATTCCCTTTAACTTGAGGGTTAAGAGTAAACATCACATCAGTATTGTATATGTATATTATATAATAATGACATTTGTGGCAACATATTTTGAGTGGTGATGGATGAATCTGCCCAGATTGAATTTGCCATGGATTCGGTATAAGTATGGGTTTGCTTCCTCATGTCACAGCTATGATGCTGGAGGCATAGGAGTGCCATACTCGCAGGCCAAGAAGTACTGTGCTATTTATTAGGAGGAATGCAAGACAAAGGGTACATTTTTCAGAGTATTGCTTAGACACAGGTAACACTTTTAGATGTTTCCTATAACATAGCAAATATTTACTCTTTAAGTTTAGGTCCACGTTAAAAAAATGAAATGTTGCCTTTATATTCACTTTACTGTCTGGTGTTATAGTGTTAGCAATTGTTCATATCTCTAGATGGAAGTTAGCACTGTGACAAAGTTTGCCATACAATGTTTTGTAAACCCTCTTTTGTACATGGTACTGGAACTGTATTGGGACTATTCTGTCTAGCTGCATGAATAGCAAGTAGACTCTTAAGGAGCCCAAACTGGATGCCAACATTTTAAGAATTGACAGTAAATTGACCATTTGCTAATCTGAGAGCTCCACAGTCTTTTTTTTTTTGTTAAAATGGGGGTCCTATGGTCAGTTTTTGGCAAATTCTAGGTTATAGTTCATTACTATGTATCTCTATATCTCCTTCTCCCTTTATTTCTCATAATTTCCTTCCTTTTTCTTTTTTGTCAGCTCTGAAGTTCAAGCTAATATTTGACAAATCTCTTATTCTAAAAATGCTAGCTGTCAGGATGTCACACCCATCCTCTCTGAGTCATTGACTTAAAACATTTATGCAGGAGTTACGGTTTCACTTGCTGCATGCTTTTTTCCCCTCAGTGAACAAAAAAGTAAAAGCCAGAGGATAAGCATGACAGTCAGATAGCTAGTATTTTCAGAAGGAATCAGCCACAACAGCGCTTGTATTACTCTAAGCACAGACTTCCTCGGTTTTTTTTTTAGGTGTCCTTTTGTCTTTTGTCCTTAAACAATACATGTATAAATGTTTTATTACATGTGTATAGACAGTTGGGCTGATGTGTTAAGAGTTGAGAATCCTTTTTTCAGTAATGTTCAGTGACTAGTTAGTATTATAGATGCTCGTGTTATATAGTAACAATTTAAGTATGTTTTTCCATTTTTACATTATGAAAGAAATAGTGTACCAAACCTTGAAACTTCAAAGTGATAAAAGAGGTATAGAAAATCTAAGGATGTGACTAGTGACAAACAGATGAAGTATCTAAGAATAATAAAGAAAATAATGTCTGTGAAGGTTCTCATTCATCCAGGTCATGGTATATCTGTAAAAAAAAAATAAGTCAAGGCAACTGGACTTGCTGTATATTTCTTGAAAATGTTTCACTGGTCATCCAACCAGCTTTCTCAATTCAGAATGACTTGTACAAAAATTCTCTGGGATTCTCCTACTCCCAGAGAATTTTTGTACCTGTCATTCTGAATTGAGAAAGCTGGTTGGATGACCAGTGAAACATTTTCAAGAAATATACAGCAAGTCCAGTTGCCTTGACTTATTTTTTTTTTACAGATATACCATGACCTGGATGAATGAGAACCTTCACAGACATTATTTTCTTTGTTATTCTTAGATACTTCATCTGTTTCTCAAAATTATGGTACTTTGAAAAATATTAGCATTTTCTATAGAGCTAGAAAACTTGAATGAACTCTTAAGAGTCTTTGTGTTCCTGGTTATCCACTAACATTAAAATGTGCAACACAAAATTGCCACTGAATTTCCAGCAGGCAGGCCATGTTCACCTAGGTAAGGGAGCCAATGCTTTTTTTTAACTCTTTCTTGACCTTGCAGCACATTCTGTTCTTATTGAACTGGTAAGTCATCCCCTTAATTACTATTTACCAGTTCACTAACACTCCAGATGAATTAAACATTTACTTGATGGAGTGAGTTATAAATATCCACTCTTCCAAGTTACTGGTGAAGAAGATTTTCTGTTACTGGCTCATTTCTGTAGATCACCCTTGGCAGCCAGCAAAATATGAAAATGGCCAGTGTCAGAATAAAACTGCAAAATGAACACTTGGAAAAGCATGAAAGAAAGGTAAGAAAGCTAAGACACAGCTGTTGGTTACATGGAGAAAGGTTAGAGCCTCTGTCCATTTTTTAACATTTCTGACTCTGCCCCCTTTAAGGAGGTTTCCCTCTCTCATATTGTGGTGTCCTGGTAACAGAGGTTTAGAGAAGTTATGGGAAGTGGGGACTGTGACTATAGGTTAGATGAGGACTGGCTTGAATGCCTAGCGCCAACAAATTTCTAAAGCTGACCATGGATGTTACAATTTGTTTTTACAATTGCGTTTAGATTTGCAAGTGTGATTTAGAAGTGTGTTGAGCATGTATAGTTGGAAGTAGGTCTGAAAGATATATTTGGGGTGTATATGGACATATGCTTATGTGTTGAAGGAAATAGGTCTTTATTGTGATAAACATCTTGACCAATTGGGACTGTGATAAGTAACTGTGATGTTTTATGGTCATGAAGCACTGTTTAATTGTACAGAGTGGAAACAGCTGTAAAACATTTTTGTTAAAAGATACCAGTTCAGCTGCCACTAGACAGAGGGTGTACACAACTGATTATTTTAATTGTCATAACATCAAAGTGATCATCCGACCAGCCAATCAGAAATCCATTTTGCATTAGTGACTGGAAGTAAACTGTATATGATGGGAGAGATTTAAAAAAAAGGGTCCAAGTGAGTCAGAGAGAATCATCATGAGGAGAGTCATAGAGAGAGAGAGTCCTAGGTATACATAGAAAGGATATCTCATGGCTTTTATTTAAATGTTATATATACTCTGTTGAATTTGAAATCTGTTTCTGGGATCCAGTAAATGCTACACTCTGGAAAAGAACTGAGGTTGCCTGGATATTGCTTGAAGATTGCATTATATGCATTCCTTTTCCCAAAGCATATACATACAGTATATACAGTGAACTCCCAGTTAACAAACACCCACGAGGATCGGTAGTTGTCTGATAACTGTAGTTTCTGGTTACTTGAGAGTTAATAATAACTCCCAAGCAATCCACCCCCCTACCCATGGTGCCTGCTCCCCCCGCCGCTCCATTCACCTGCCAGTTTGCTTTCGCAGCCGACAGGTGAATGAAAGCAGCCTGTGGCAATAGTTGGACTGCTGCTTGATATTTTAAATTGCAATAGCCAATGACAGGCTGGCTATTAAAGCCCCATCCACTAAGCAGAGGAGCAGCCCTGAGAGAGAAAGTTCTATCTTAGGTCCACTCCTCTGCTAGTGCGCGGGAACAATTGCCAGCCTGCTATTGCAATTTAAAATATCCAATAGAAGGTTGGTTATTGAAACCCCAGCCCACCAAGCAGAGGAGCAGACCTGAGAAAGAAAGTTCTCTCTTAGGTCTCTCTTAGGTCTGCTCCTATGCTCACTGGGCGAGTGCAACAGCCAGCCTGCTATTGGCTTTAGCAATTCGAAATAGCCAATAGCAGGCTAGCTATTGAAACCTGCCCACTGAGCAGAGGAGTGGACCTGAATGTACAATGAAATTGTAATGTGTGTGGCCAGTTTAAGCCATACTTTGCTAAATATTTATGATTATTCCTAAAATTGGTCTTACTTCTAGCAGCAAATAAATCTCTGTCAATGGTGTTTTTTTTCCAATTAGGTAATCAATGCATTGCATGCATCAGTATAAAGTCCACCAGAACCTCATTAGGTAGCATGTCAGATCTCTCTAGAGAGACCACCTATTCTACACAGAGCATGGATCCTTCTCTAAGAGAGAAGCTCATGCACCTTTTCCAGCATTCAGCGTTGTTACAGCTTGCTGCTAAACTCTCAGGTGTGAACAGGGGCCATAGAAATTAATAGGAATTCTTGTGTTGTGTGTATTGACGCTTAAACTTTCAGCGTCAAAATGCCCAGGTGTGAACAGGGACTAAAGCATGCTGTCAGGAGCTGTAGCTGCTTTCGAAAGAAAAAAAAAAAGTTTTTTTATTTTGTTTAGTTGCTGGAAGTGCTGATTTAAACTGTTTAACCGGGCTATACACACAGGCTGACAGTTTCTTGCTTTTGTGCAGGGGGTCTGGGGGAATGCTCACTTAAAAGAGAAGTAAAGCCAAACTAATTTACTACTGTGACCCAAAGTCAGCATATAGTGAGCTAATGCCTGCACTATGCATACAGTGCAAAGATGTGCCACAGCTGGGAAGGATACACCCAGCTGCCTGATTGAGAGCTGGCACTGCCTTTCTAGAGCCAGAGCCAACTGTGCATGCCCGCCCCCCTGTCTGTCCCTCCAGTGAGCACTGGGGGAATAGAGAGGGGTTTGGGGGAATCCCTGTGGAGAACAGTGACTGCCAGTCACAATTCTCTGCAGGGAGGAGACCATGAGCTAAGCAATCTGTGTTTATAAAATCGTTAAGCTATTAATCTACAGAGCAAGCGTCTGACAGCTGCAGTGTCCTGTAAGTATTGGGAGAGCATATTTTACTCTCCCAATACTTCACCTTTAATTCAGGCATGCTGCAGTAGCCAGTGTAGAGACTCAACAACAAAAATATGTCAAACTGTTCAGGTTCCCTCTCCCTGTTCTGAGAGAGCTAAGAACTGGCTGCATTGAACACAATACAGAGATAAAGCAGCATTTACAATTGTCTGAATGTTTCCTGCTTTTCTTATTTGACTCATGTTTTTAAGTAAAAATCACAATTCAATTTGAAATATGTGATGTGAAAAGCTAATGTTTTAGTTTTTATATAAAAATTTTGTTAGTTTTAGACAATATGATTGATTTAGAGTCTGTGAATGTAGATTATTTCACAGGTGTAGAGTCTGTTTACTTCATTCTACATTCATTATGAAAAGACCATGCTCACTCTGCAAAGTGAGTAATAAAAGTAACTGTATGTTCACTTTTAATACACAATCAGAATTTGTGTCCCCGGGACACTATCACCTCCGCCCATGGCCCACACTTCCGGGTGGTAATGTCCAAACGTGCCCACTTTCTGGCGTACTGCTACCCCTGATATCAGAACACATTCCGGGATGTGGCATTTGTCAGGAGAGAGGTCTGAGATGTGGAAGTGTTGTGGCAAATTTGGGACATCTATATCATATACAAGGGAAATAAACAAAAACAGGATTTTTGCTAATGTGTGATAGGTTGATTAAAATGAACACAGCAACATCCTATTTATTAAGCTCTGTCGACCTTCACTAATGTAATGTGAACATTCACTTTGCAAAGTTAACATTCACTTTGGTAAGTGAACAGTCTTTTTTCCTTTATTTAATCCACCCCTTGATCCTCTTCCTTGAAAACACAACCATTTTAAGCTAAGCTCTGTGCACATATAAAAGCACACATTAATACAGATCTGTAATTATTAATACATCATTAAATGTATTTTCCAAATGCAATTAAATACCCGAACTGGATTTCATATCAGCCTCTTGCAGGCCACTGCACGGTCTGCATGGCAGAGCTCAGAGAGAGGGAGGGAGATGCAGAACAAAGAACCAGTCACACGTGCTGCAGTGTAAAGAGCCATGCTAATAGGAGAAAAGAGCAGAGTGACCAAGAGATGAGCTCATCAGTGTGCTTCTTCTCTTTTCCCTGTCTGCTCACAGGGGGTAAGTAGGGGTAGGTGGGGGTAAGGAGGAGACCTGTAAGTAAAAGGTTAACTGCAGCAGAAAAAGATCAGGTCATCTCCTTTGCTAGACAGGGCTGTTCTGTGGGATACAGCTGTATAAGTATCAGAACTGGATGGACAGAAATACAAATACTAATCTGTGTATTTAAATGTTTGCCTAGAGTTCAGCTTTAGGAATAAATATACTTTAAGATGAACTTATTGTGGTAGTACATGCCCTTGCCTCCATGGTCCATTTAAAAAAAAAAAGGCTTAAAGTGTATGTATAGCTAGTTTTTGTTTTGGATATAGTAAGAAAGGGTTACTACTGCAACCAGTGTGTGCCATTTGGAGATTTGTACTTCACCTGTCCCAGAGAAACAACAGGAATTGTCCCCAGGACAGCTGTTCTCATTTCAAGATTTCTCTTTACCTCATGTTCTGGGGCAATGTACACCAGCACAGGAGCCTGAATCTTTCCAATGGGGACACAGACAGCAATAAAAACTTCACAGAAAGTCTAACCCTTCTTCACTCTATTAAAAAAAATGTTTTGCCTAATGATAAACACTAAGTTAGTAAAGGAACAAACAAATCAGTTTGGCAAATCTGAGATGCGACTATGAATGCGACTGCAGTCATAGTTTACATTACACATGATATATTTCCAAATTTTGGTTATTTGTGCCATTTTTACAACTTTTGTAAAACAGTTAGCGACATTGCAATGTGTTTATTTAAAAAAATTATCACATTCCATTATCAAACATCACTCATGACTTGCAGCAAGTAACGCTTTGCAAATTGTACTGACAAATAAAGAAAATAGTAATTTTAATGGCCTTGCCAGCTGTAGCCTGCCTACTAACCTATGTGAGAAATGTCAACATCAGCAGCAGTGCACATCGTGTCAAGGATTGTAGCAACCAAAAAGCCAGGGGAGGTTTTCTCTCAATGTAATAGCATAGTCATTAATCCACACTAAGCACATGTTATTGTTCATAGTTAGTTCTTAAGTGTCTCTTGAGAGCAATTCATACTATTGGCAGCACCAGTGGCCAAGTCAAGTTTAGAGAGTTGAAGTTTGCCATCTTATCCATCTTATCCATCTTATTCCACCTTCTGCTGCAAGGTTACTCTTTTCCCTGACACAATAACACTTAATACTGACCATCTTCCTATATACCTGTGGTCTTGCAGATGATTCTGATGGAAAAGCCAAGTGGCTGGTGAGCTGTTTATAGTTTCCACCATCAAATGAATTACTGTTTTTCCCCTTATTATCTGTAACTGAATAAAACATTGTTGCTGCTCTGCTCTTAGGGAACATCTTGCATGTCACCTCTTTTTCTCATGTGATAAACTAAATGGTGTGGAAACTCAAGAAGATGTATCTGGACCTGCAGGGTGTTCTGAATATGACCATGAGTGTCTGTTTTCAATTTGGTGAAACTCAGGTGCAAGTGGCTTTGCAAAAAACAGTATAGTCAAACTGTAAACTGAGGTTAGTGACTTTTTTTTTACCATGGCAGCAAACTGACCCAGGCCAGCTAGCATGGCAGTACCAGCTCATGAAGGATGAGGCTGGTGGTGAGTCCCTTCAAAAATACCTTGATATTTGTCAAGGAAAGGTGCAGCACCCACAATGTAATATCCTCACTATTATATAACAGTTACAGGGTTATTCACAAAAGGGTGCAGAGTTTGGAGAAGGCAGGAGAAGTGAACAATCTAGGACAAGATAGCTGATTTAGAAAAAAAATCTCCAATTCAGCTCACTTTCCACTTCAGCTATGTTGTCCTAGATTGTTCACTTCTCCTGCCTTCTCCAAACCCTTCACCCTTTTGTGAATAACCCTGTCAGTATGAATAATGTTTCTTTAAAGCACCTTTTATCTTTTCACCTTGACTTTTGCATGCACTTTATAAGCTTACTGAATAGGATAATGTACATACCAGTGCATAGCTAAGGGCTGTGCTGTGTGTTCTAATAAAGTCAAGAAACATCTTGCACTATTTACATTTTGCTTTATGGTCAGTTAGAATGGGATCTTTTATACAACATATGGAAGTACTTATATGGACTTAACATGCCGTGACATTAACTAAATTGTTTTATATATTTCTCTAGTTTTATCTAGCAGTTAAAGAACCAATGATCAGTGTTAAAGTGCATGTGTTCAGACCTTTGGAAATGTGTGTATCTTTTTATTTGGTCAGTCAGTCGTCATGTGGCTGGAGCCAAGACCCTTGAAAGTAAAAAATTCTGTACTCAATAATCATATCTTAGTTGTTGACAGAATTCTTAACAGCACTTACTGACTTCCTGCTAGCGAACAAAGAAGATGAAAAACCCACTTGTCCTGCTTGCTGCTGTGTTGTTGTCAGAAACAGATATATGAAGGAAACCTTGAAGGAGCTATTGAAAAACCTAATTTTAGTGAAACTTTTGATTTGCTGTGTATAAAATATATTTGGGCCGACGCAGGTCACAGTGACTAATACACATTTCCCTTAGTCATGCAGTGAGTTTTGCCAGTCCTTTATTTTGTTTCTGGCTGCTAAATACAGACTGTGCTGTCCCTGTATGAATGGCAAGAGGAAAATAAAATGAATAATGTATAGTAGCAAACACAGATGCATGTACACACAGTCAAATGCATACCTCCAAACTTTGGAACTAGAGAAAGTGGGATACCTTAGGGAAATAACAACCTGCGATGAGTGCAGTGCGCCACAGCAAAAAGTGGTTGTGGTTAAATTACACTGAATATTGGCCATGGCTTAATAGTCTGAGCCTACTGCTAGTGTACACCACAAATGTATGCCAACTTTTTTGTACTCATTAATACTTCTTAATTACAGTGGCAGAGACTTAGATACACAGATATCCCTTAGCACAAGGGATCATTTTGTTAAAATTTTAAATATTTAATTACACATGCACTTATCTGTACAAAACATATGCAGACAGTTCCTGGTGCTGAAGCTAGCCGAAGGATCGGCCGAAGCTACGGCCAGATCCTTCGGCAGCTTTGTGAATAGACCCCTATGTCTGATCCTACCTTAAAGAAGAATGCAATTACAAATAGTTGGAGACCACAAGGCATCCAGCAACTGTTGTGATAATAAACACTGTATGTAATGTGCAGCACAGAATATGGAGTGCAGCAGTCAGGACTATATAACATGAATCACAGTGTATTCAGTGCAGCAATCAGTAGCATGAAATGTACAAAGTAGCTTTTAGAATGCATGGCTCAGCAGTAGACCATACAGCACAAGATACAGAGTGCAATGGTCAGGAGCATGAAACATAGTTCTGTCTGCTGATCAATGGTCAGCAAAAATGTCATGGCATTGGCACTCAGTGGAAGGAAAAATGACTGTTGTCAGTGGGTGAAAAAAATATCCATTGTCAATGACAATGAGAGGAGGTATCCCCCCTCTCAGCACCTGTATCAGTAGAAATAAGGCTTACTACCAGTGTTCTGAGGGACACTTTTTTGTGTAAGATATACAGGCAAAAGACAAAAGACATACCAGAAAAATAAATGGAGACATTTTTTTTCTTTCTTTCACCTCCACCTAGATCCAATTAAGTGATTTCACCCGGAGTGTTTGTCACACATGTAAAAAGGATTCAACCAAACAGTGTGTAAAGTCTCGAACAGTAGTACTCACGGGTGCTGAATTACTTCCGGACGATTTGTCTCAAAGGGTATTGGTTTATCCAATGCCTGTTGCTTTGGATAGTCCTCTGTGAAGGGATCAATACTCTTTATTTGAAGAACTCAGACTCTTGGAAGGTTGCCTTGGTATGTAGAGTGATTCCAAAGGCTTGGTTGAAAATGTAGTCATGAAATCCGGGGGAAATCACTTAATTGAATCTACCAGGACTCTGTTTGTGTATTCAACATTAGTCTCTGACTAAGCTATTTGTCTCATGGTCTGTCTGCCCCATTCCGAGAGCAGTGGCTACAATTGTAACTGATTAATAGTTACACCATTCCTCTCAGTGATTACAATCCTTTCAGCATCTTTGGAGAGATCTAAACACTATCAAGGAGTATCCAAGGCTAAATAGTCATATTGTATCTCAATTCGAGCTACATATTGGTTACTATTTTTTCAGCGCTGTTTCCTCAATGAATTTGAGTTTAACCGGTACCATTCATTATGCTGATCAGCCCATCCTAGAGTGCATGATTTTTTGTATGTGAGTGAGGGTTGTTGCAAATAACCTTTTTAGATAGTAACAAGTGGTGGCTAAGTGGTGTGTTTAGAATGACCAATAATTTTAATCAATACATTTATACTATTTTGTACAACATTTTGACTCTCCGACGCTCATTAGCACTGTACTTTGATTTGATCCTATTTGATCATTTCACAATCTTTTTTCTGTCTTGTAAAACAGTTGGGGGCTGTCTTGAGAGTCATTTGTCAATAAATTCACCCTATTTTAAGGTTTAATTTAAATTGGGTTTGGTACTCTTTTTTGTATGGACACCTTTACCATGGCTTCATACTGTCAGGTAAATGCATGCATGGAAAAATAGCCAAGAGAGGAATCATCTGCTGCTGTTGCCCAAATCTCCTCTGGTTAAGAACATTCAGTTTTCTGCTGTAGAGCTAATGAAAAAGCAGGGCCAAAGGTACAAAAAACAAGCCGCAACAAATCTGAAAATTTGCTACTCATGGTATACACACTTCTTTTAATAGGAAGCCCATACCCAACCTCGTTCTTTTTTTCCTCCCCCTTATAATCCTTATAATCATTAGTCATTAGTGTGTTGTTTCTGCAAAAGAAACATAAGCTTCCAGCTATTCCCTTGTCTGATATCTAAACACTCTGGGCAAGATTCTTGTGTTGCACTCACTGTATCACTAGTTTGTAAATTTAGTTTGCTTTTGAAAAACCCTGAAGTGTACTTGATGGAGAATAATAAACTGTTGGAAAGCTTCTGCAAATAAGTCATCTTACCAGTTGGATGCTGCTGAACACATTGCTTAGTCCAGGGGTAGCAGACCTCCGGCCCTCCAGCTGTGGTGGAACTACAAATCCCATGAGGAATTGCAAGATTCTCACAGCCACAGGCATGACTCCCGAAGAGAGATGCATCATGGGATTTGTAGTTTCACCACAGCTGGAGGGCCGGAGGTCTGCTACCCATGGCTTAGTCATTTTTGCTTTTTTGGAAAACAACAGGAACACAATGAGTTAGAAACAGGAAATGGCATAATTACCATGTAGTTACACAGAGGAGAACATAGCAAACACAATGTCACCACGCAGTGGCAAAACTTATCAATTACAATATAATATATAAGAATGATTGTTGTACTTATGTCCCTATAAACAGCATGCAAACACAAAGCTAGCACCACCATTTTAAAAAATGTTGTCCCTTGTACTACATGCTAAGATTAATGAATAAAATTGTCCAGGGTTAGAAAAAAACAACATTCCCAATTAAAGAAATTCAGTCTTGGCGGTTGTTGCCTGTCATTACAAGTTATGAAATTGGGTAAGACTTGTATTATGTACCACATTATGAGAATAGGCAAAAGGTGCTTGTTTTATACTGTACTTAACCAGTGGTGGCTGACCTGGTATGTGTATGTCCTACTGACAACTTTTAAAGAGGTAACTGGATTCATAATTAGTGAGACCAGTTATGTGAATTGAGTCATCCTACCCTCTTCACTATATTAGAAAAAGCTCTAATAATAATGCACCAAGGCAAGGAAGGTTTACTTCTGTACCCCTCTTGTTGCTGTATTGCTGTAGAACACCCGTATTTAGGGATGTCACACAGGATGAAGTAAAAGAGAATTAAGAGGTACAACATTTAATGAATTTTTAAAAAGGGGAAGGAGATTCTGTGAAATTGCAGTCCGGGAATGAAATCATCACCCCGTATAACAACAGCAGAGCTAAAGATGAAGGTAATGGCTAGGCCATCACCACAGAAGCAGAATTAGGAATTTTTCTAGGGATTAAAAAGAGAACCTAAATTAGGACTTCAATT
This sequence comes from Nanorana parkeri, assembly GCF_000935625.1. Lineage (NCBI taxonomy): Eukaryota > Metazoa > Chordata > Amphibia > Anura > Dicroglossidae > Nanorana > Nanorana parkeri. Next base: position 126,887 of record NW_017306624.1, on the reverse strand, counting down.
AGGTGTCTCTGCTTGACACTATCCTCTTTACTTTGGTCCACAATTTATGCTGATTGCCCATATTCCAGATCCAACAAAACTAGCAACACATATAGCAACAGCAGTAGCAGTGACCACTACAGTTTATTTGACAATTATCATGGAGAATGTTTCAAGCCACTATGCCATATTGAGGCAATCAACCAAATCCATAAGCAGTACAATTAAAAAATTATCACATCATACTACTTTCTACTCCCAGAAAACATAAATACTCATATAACCACATAATCTACTTGACTGGGAATTAGGTTAGTGGACTGATCTGACCAATATTGTTATCTATGTGCTTTGTAATTGGTGCAATCAGAACTACATGGCAAAAATAAAAAATGTAGCATTGCCTTTAGCAAAATTAACTTTACCCTAATAATATTCTCCACCTAAGCACCTTTCTTTCTGATCTCTCTGATTTCTTTCTTTCTGTGTGATCAGGTCGAAAGGGGAGGAGATTTAGTAAGTAACTGAAGGGTTCAATATGGAACAGGAAGAATATTTTTATATTTTTCCTGACATTCGTCATAGTAGAGACATTTTTCAACTCATGCAGAAAATGGAGAACAGATTGGAAACCGGCAAGTAGATTTTTGTAAAACTTTGTTCATCTCTACTAAATGAAAACCTATGCTAAGAGAAATATGAGGGTTGTTATTTCTTCTGAATTGCCTGACTTTCATGCAGATCTAATTGATTCTTAGCCTTTTCTAAGGCACTAACCGAGAGTAACTGTGACGCAAGAGCTAGAGGAAAGTTATACAGGCAGCTAGAATTGTTCATATTATCTGCGGGTAACTTTAAAAAAAAAACCTATTCTGAAATAAATATAAGGATATTTATTGTTGACCTTTATCTAATAATACTAGTCGGCTGATGGCCAATTCTGGAACAAGCTTGCACCGGCAAGCAATGCAGACTAAAGTGAAATGTTTTATTCTGCATACTTGTTTCAGATCCATAACTCTAAAGGGACTAAAATCTAGCATTTTCAAAAGAAGAGACTAGTTATGGCAAAGTAACCTATTTTTCTCAGCACGCATTTGCTTGAAAGGTTTACCTTTTCTCTCTTCCTCTGAAAGCAGTTTTAAGAGAACATTATTTATCTCTTAGCTTTTTAAATGACTTTTTCGACTCCCAGGAATCTACCTGATGTTCAGTACTCATGTCAGAATGTCCATCGACAAGCCACATGCTGTGCTTGTTGTATAGAAGCTTTTAAACTACATGTTGGTTACTTCATCTGTGCTCTTTCCAAGACTTATGTTGTCAACAAACCTATCGATTTCTGCAGCGTAACCTTAAAATAAATCAATACTGGTTAAGTTGCAATTTGGGGTTAATTTTATTGGCTTATATTTAGTGTTGATTTTTCATGAAAGTCATTAAGTGGCTTGACATCTCCTTCCAGCTAGAAAAGTATACAGGGAACAATTTATCACTGTATAGAGTGTTGTGGCTGCAGGCCCATAGTGTACCTTCCCATGGAGATTCCTAAATAGAGAGATTTTATACTGTTTTAAAGGCACCACAAAAGTTCTGTTAAAAAAATAAGTGTTTTATCTATCGATAGAGAGAGAGAGAGAGAGAGAGAGAGAGAGAGAGAGCAAAAATGAAAACACATGGTAATTTGTGCAAATAAATGTGTTTCATTATTACATATTTGCAATTATTTAATTGAACTCATCACAGACCTGGAACAAGTGTGCAGGTCAGGAGGCATGTGAAAAAGCATGTCCTTCTGTGAACTTTGGTTTGTAGGGAAGGAAAACAGAAGCAGGCCAACAGAAGTAGTGGCCTATGGCTTAGGTATGAGTTAAGGTCAAGAGTTAGGGCTAAGGCTAAAAGTTAAGGTTAAAGTTGAGTTAGGGTTTATTCGGTAATTAGGTAAAATGGGTCTAGGCATGGGTGGCGGCAGAGGAGAAGATGAGGCAATGGGACAGGAAGTAGAGTTAGGGCAGATTATGAACATGGGAGAGAGGAGGCAGAGAGAGAACAGACTTGTGTTGAATGATGGACAATAGAGGGGAGAGAGTATCATTCCTCCTACATTAATTCCTAGAAGAAAAATTTATAAAAAATCTTCCAACAATAAAAGGGAAAGTTACAATCCTTCTTTACGCCTGTCTGGGCTCTGCACTTTGCACTAAGCACCTAGAGGAAACATTGGCAGAATCTCCAGAAAAATCAGAAAGCTGCTAATATAAATATATATATGTACTACATATATCTATATAGATCAAT